>NW_027411977.1:226860501-226912540 GCF_047663935.1 Musca autumnalis | reverse complement strand
ACAAAAATTATGTTGGCCTAAAAATATTCCTAAAACATATGAAATTTTATAGGAGTTTCTCAAAGTATTCTTGAAATCCTTGAACTGTCGTTAGTAGTGATGTTCCAGAATTCTTAAAATCCACGAAAAATATTCTCATAAAGTGAAGTGCAGATGGCGCTAAATAATAGAGCAATTTTTTAGCTATTTATAAAAAAAATATATAAAATCCACGAACTATGTAGGTATGTTCCTAAAATGAAATCTTTTAGAAGTGTCTGAAAATGTTCGTCAGGACCATGAACCGTCATGGGTTGTGTTGTGTTTGTTCATAAATATTAAAATTCACAAAAAATGGTCAGTTGAAGTGAAGTGTAGATGGCGCCAAAGCATATGGTACATTTCAAACCTAATTTCAAAATTTTCTTACTCTGTTATGATGAATTTTCAAACATTTCCCTTCATCTCGTATCTTTTCACTAATAATGTTTTTTTTTTTAATTTTGAAATATAAACTTAAGCTATTTGACTAAACATTAATGACGAATTAGCCAGTGACTCATCATTTAATTTCAATATAAAGCACAAATATTACACCACATTAAAAATATATATCTAATTGTAAAAAAATAAAAATCGCCTAACTATATTTTTCATGGTCTAATATTTGATTTAAACGGCAATTTGAATGAATTTGAGTGTTATTAGAGATTTTAAATAATGATTAATGATGACACTTCCTTAATGGCAAAAAGTAGAAACTTTTTATAGTTAATCAGCCGCCAGATTTACCAAAAAAAAAAAAAACACTAATAATAATAGCAATTATTATTTCTAGCTATGGGGCATAGCAGAAAACTACAGAAAAAAACATAATTATAATCGACACACATTATATAAAATTGCTTAGATATTAATTAATTACCCATCATCAACAAATCGAAAACAATCAAAATCAATGTTGAAATGAAATTTGAACCCGAACAGCATAAAAACAATAATTAATGCTAATGGGCGCCAAATTTGTTTTGCATTTTTCTTTATTAAATTAAAATAGAAATAAATTATAATTATAGTTTACCTTCGTTTTCTTTGTTATGTTCTTTTGAGGAATGGGGGTGTGACTAAACAAAATTAGAACCTCATTAAAAATAGAATATGACGTTTGGCTACGATTTTATTTTTGGGTAACAGAAAAAGATAACATAAATTGGGCCAAATGTCTAACTAAAAAAATTAATAAATAAAATTTGTCATATAAAAGTGCTTAATGCCTTTATTATAATTGATTTTTATATATAAAGACCTCCTAGTATTACTTTGGCATTAATTTCACACAAGTGTTGAATTTCATGCAAAACCTTTACTTATGTCATTAATATTGGTTTATTTTGAAAATATTATGACAAATTTTTACAGAATGGACTAGAACTAAAAATAATGAATGAAACAACTTCTCAAATTTTCTGAGTATTTTTGAAGTCATAAAACGTGGATTTTTTTAAATAAATTTTCTGAGCAAACCAAAGGCCACATAACGTGGATTTTTTAAATAAATTTTCTGAGCAAATCAAAGGCCACAAAACGTGGATTTTTAAAATAAATTTATTGAGCTGACCTAAGCCCACAAAACGCGGATTTCTTAAACAAAATTTCTAAGCAAAATAAAGGCCACAAAACGTATTTTTTTTAAAAGAATTTCTGAGCAAACCAAAGGCCGTAAAATGTTTTTTTAAATAAATTTCTTGAGCTGACCTAAGGCCACAAAACGTGGATTTTTAAAATAAATTTTCTCAGTATTTTTGAGGCCATAAAACGTGGATTTTTTAAATAAATTTCTTGAGCTGATTAGAGGCCACAAAACGTGGATTTTTTAAATAAATTTCTTGAGCTGATTAGAGGCCACAAAACGTGGATTTTTTAAATAAATTTCTTGAGCTGATTAGAGGCCACAAAACGTGGATTTTTTTAAATAAATTTCTTGAGCTGACCTAAGGCCACAAAACGTGAGTTTTTTAAATAAATTTCTTGAGCTGACATAATGCCACAAAACGTGAATTTTTTAAATAAATTTCTTGAGCTGACCTAATGCCACAAAACGTGGATTTTTTAAATAAATTTCTTGAGCTGACCTAAGGCCACAAAACGTGGATTTTTTAAATAAATTTTTTGAGCTGACCTAAGGCCACAAAACGTGGATTTTTTAAATAAATTTCTTGAGCTGATTAGAGGCCACAAAACGTGGATTTTTTAAATAAATTTCTTGAGCTGACCTAAGGCCACAAAACGTGGATTTTTTAAATAAATTTCTGGAGCTGACCTAAGGCCACAAAACGTGGATTTTTTAAATAAATTTCTGGAGCTGACCTAAGGCCACAAAACGTGGATTTTTTAAATAAATTTCTTGAGCTGATTAGAGGCCACAAAACATGGATTTTTTAAATAAATTTCTTGAGCTGATTAGAGGCCACAAAACGTGGATTTTTTAAATAAATTTCTTGAGCTGATTAGAGGCCACAAAACGTGGATTTTTTAAATAAATTTATTGAGCTGACCTAAGGCCACAAAACGTGGATATTTTAAATAAATTTATTGAGTTGATTTGAGGCCACAAATTGTGGATTTTTTAAATAAATTTCTTGAGTTGATTTGAGGACACAAATTGTGGATTTTTTAAATAAATATCTGGAGCTGACCTAAGGCCACAAAACGTGGATTTTTTAAATAAATTTCTGGAGCTGACCTAAGGCCACAAAACGTGAATTTTTTAAATAAATTTCTTGAGTTGATTTGAGGCCACAAAATTTGGATTTTTTAAATAAATTTCTAGAGCTGACCTAAGGCCACAAAACTTGAATTTTTTAAATAAATTTCTTGAGCTGACCTAAGGCCAAAAAACGTGGATTTTATAAATAATTTTCTTGAGCTGACCTGAGGCCACAAAACGTGGATTTTTTAAATAAATTTCTTGAGCTGACCTAAGGCCACAAACGTGGATTTTTTAAATAAATTTCTTGAATGGATTTGAGGCCACAAAACGTGGATTTTTTAAATAAATTTCTTGAGCTAATCTAAGGCCACAAAACGTGGATTTTTTAAATAAATTTCTTAAGCTAATCTAAGGCCACAAAACGTGGATTTTTTAAATAAATTTCTGGAGCTGACCTAATTCCACAAAACGTGGATTTTTTAAATAAATTTCTGGAGCTGACCTAATTCCACAAAACGTGGATTTTTTAAATAAATTTCTTGAGCTGATTAGAGGCCACAAAACATGGATTTTTTAAATAAATTTCTTGAGCTGATTAGAGGCCACAAAACGTGGATTTTTTAAATAAATTTCTTGAGCTGATTAGAGGCCACAAAACGTGGATTTTTTAAATAAATTTATTGAGCTGACCTAAGGCCACAAAACGTGGATATTTTAAATAAATTTATTGAGTTGATTTGAGGCCACAAATTGTGGATTTTTTAAATAAATTTCTTGAGTTGATTTGAGGACACAAATTGTGGATTTTTTAAATAAATATCTGGAGCTGACCTAAGGCCACAAAACGTGGATTTTTTAAATAAATTTCTGGAGCTGACCTAAGGCCACAAAACGTGAATTTTTTAAATAAATTTCTTGAGTTGATTTGAGGCCACAAAATTTGGATTTTTTAAATAAATTTCTTGAATGGATTTGAGGCCACAAAACGTGGATTTTTTAAATAAATTTCTTGAGCTAATCTAAGGCCACAAAACGTGGATTTTTTAAATAAATTTCTTAAGCTAATCTAAGGCCACAAAACGTGGATTTTTTAAATAAATTTCTGGAGCTGACCTAATTCCACAAAACGTGGATTTTTTAAATAAATTTCTGGAGCTGACCTAATTCCACAAAACGTGGATTTTTTAAATAAATTTCTGGAGCTGACCTAATTCCACAAAACGTGGATTTTTTAAATAAATTTCTTGAGCTGATTAGAGGCCACAAAACATGGATTTTTTAAATAAATTTCTTGAGCTGATTAGAGGCCACAAAACGTGGATTTTTTAAATAAATTTCTTGAGCTGATTAGAGGCCACAAAACGTGGATTTTTTAAATAAATTTATTGAGCTGACCTAAGGCCACAAAACGTGGATATTTTAAATAAATTTATTGAGTTGATTTGAGGCCACAAATTGTGGATTTTTTAAATAAATTTCTTGAGTTGATTTGAGGACACAAATTGTGGATTTTTTAAATAAATATCTGGAGCTGACCTAAGGCCACAAAACGTGGATTTTTTAAATAAATTTCTGGAGCTGACCTAAGGCCACAAAACGTGAATTTTTTAAATAAATTTCTTGAGTTGATTTGAGGCCACAAAATTTCTATTTTTTAAATAAATTTCTAGAGCTGACCTAAGGCCACAAAACTTGAATTTTTTAAATAAATTTCTTGAGCTGACCTAAGGCCAAAAAACGTGGATTTTATAAATAATTTTCTTGAGCTGACCTGAGGCCACAAAACGTGGATTTTTTAAATAAATTTCTTGAGCTGACCTAAGGCCACAAACGTGGATTTTTTAAATAAATTTCTTGAATGGATTTGAGGCCACAAAACGTGGATTTTTTAAATAAATTTCTTGAGCTAATCTAAGGCCACAAAACGTGGATTTTTTAAATAAATTTCTTAAGCTAATCTAAGGCCACAAAACGTGGATTTTTTAAATAAATTTCTGGAGCTGACCTAATTCCACAAAACGTGGATTTTTTAAATAAATTTCTGGAGCTGACCTAATTCCACAAAACGTGGATTTTTTAAATAAATTTCTGGAGCTGACCTAATTCCACAAAACGTGGATTTTTTAAATAAATTTCTTGAGCTGATTAGAGGCCACAAAACGTGGATTTTTTAAATAAATTTCTTGAGCTGATTAGAGGCCACAAAACCTGGATTTTTTAAATAAATTTATTGAGCTGACCTAAGGCCACAAAACGTGGAATTTTTAAGTAAATTTCTGGAGCTGACCTAAGGCCACAAAACGTGGATTTTTTAAATAAATTTCTGGAGCTGACCTAAGGCCACAAAATGTGGATTTTTTAAATAAATTTCTGGAGCTGACCTAAGGCCACAAAATGTGGATTTTTTAAATAAATTTCTGGAGCTGACCTAAGGCCACAAAACGTGGATTTTTTAAATAAATTTCTGGAGCTGACCTAAGGCCACAAAACGTGGATTTTTTAAATAAATTTCTTGAGTTAACCTGAGACCACAAAACGTGGATTTTTTAAATAAATTTCTGGAGTTGACCTAAAGCCACAAAACCTGGATTTTTTAAATAAATTTATTGAGCTGACCTAAGGCCACAAAACGTAGAATTTTTAAGTAAATTTCTGGAGCTGACCTAAGGCCACAAAACGTGGATTTTTTAAATAAATTTCTGGAGCTGACCTAAGGCCACAAAATGTGGATTTTTTAAATAAATTTCTGGAGCTGACCTAAGGCCACAAAATGTGGATTTTTTAAATAAATTTCTGGAGCTGACCTAAGGCCACAAAACGTGGATTTTTTAAATAAATTTCTTGAGCTGACCTAAGGCCACAAAACGTGGATTTTTAAATAAATTTCTTGAGCTGACCTAAGGCCACAAAACGTGGATTTTTTAAATAAATTTCTTGAGTTAACCTGAGACCACAAAACGTGGATTTTTTAAATAAATTTCTGGAGCTGACCTAAGGCCACAAAACGTGGAATTTTTAAATAAATTTCTGGAGCTGACCTAAGGCCACAAAACGTGGATTTTTTAAATAAATTTCTGGAGCTGACCTAAGGCCACAAAACGTGGATTTTTTAAATAAATTTCTGGAGCTGACCTAAGGCCACAAAACGTGGATTTTTTAAATAAATTTCTGGAGCTGACCTAAGGCCACAAAACGTGGATTTTTTAAATAAATTTCTGGAGCTGACCTAAGGCCACAAAACGTGGATTTTTTAAATAAATTTCTGGAGCTGACCTAAGGCCACAAAACGTGGATTTTTAAATAAATTTCTTGAGCTAATCTAAGGCCACAAAACGTGGATTTTTTAAATAAATTTCTTGAGCTAATCTAAGGCCACAAAACGTGGATTTTTTAAATAAATTTATTGAGCTGACCTAAGGCCACAAAACGTGGATTTTTTAAATAAATTTCTGGAGCTGACCTAAGGCCACAAAACGTGGATTTTTTAAATAAATTTCTTGAGCTGACCTAAGGCCACAAAACGTGGATTTTTAAAATAAATTTCTGGAGCTGACTTAAGGCCACAAAACGTGGATTTTTAAAATAAATTTCTGGAGCTGACCTAAGGCCACAAAACTTGGATTTTTTAAATAAATTTCTTGAGCTGACCTAAGGCCAAAAAACGTGGATTTTATAAATAATTTTCTTGAGCTGACCTGAGGCCACAAAACGTGGATTTTTAAATAAATTTCTTGAGCTGACCTAAGGCCACAAAATGTGGATTTTTTAAATAAATTTCTTGAGCTGACCTAAGGCCACAAAATGTGGATTTTTTAAATAAATTTCTTGAGCTGACCTGAGGCCACAAAACGTGGATTTTTTAAATAAATTTCTGGAGCTGACCTAAGGCCACAAAACGTGGATTTTTTAAATAAATTTCTGGAGCTGACCTAAGGCCACAAAACGTGGATTTTTTAAATAAATTTCTGGAGCTGACCTAAGGCCACAAAACGTGGATTTTTTAAATAAATTTCTGGAGCTGACCTAAGGCCACAAAACGTGGATTTTTTAAATAAATTTCTGGAGCTGACCTAAGGCCACAAAACGTGGATTTTTTAAATAAATTTCTGGAGCTGACCTAAGGCCACAAAACGTGGATTTTTTAAATAAATTTCTGGAGCTGACCTAAGGCCACAAAACGTGGATTTTTTAAATAAATTTCTGGAGCTGACCTAAGGCCACAAAACGTGGATTTTTTAAATAAATTTCTGGAGCTGACCTAAGGCCACAAAACGTGGATTTTTTAAATAAATTTCTGGAGCTGACCTAAGGCCACAAAACGTGGATTTTTTAAATAAATTTCTGGAGCTGACCTAAGGCCACAAAACGTGGATTTTTTAAATAAATTTCTGGAGCTGACCTAAGGCCACAAAACGTGGATTTTTTAAATAAATTTCTGGAGCTGACCTAAGGCCACAAAACGTGGATTTTTTAAATAAATTTCTGGAGCTGACCTAAGGCCACAAAACGTGGATTTTTTAAATAAATTTCTGGAGCTGACCTAAGGCCACAAAACGTGGATTTTTTAAATAAATTTCTTGATTTGATTTGAGGCCACAAATTGTGGATTTTTTAAATAAATTTCTTGAGTTGATTTGAGGCCACAAATTGTGGATTTTTTAAATAAATTTCTTGAGTGGATTTGAGGCCACAAAACGTGGATTTTTTAAATAAATTTCTGGAGCTGACCTAAGGCCACAAAACGTGGATTTTTTTATAAATTTCTGGAGCTGACCTAAGGCCACAAAACGTGGATTTTTTAAATAAATTTCTGGAGCTGACCTAAGGCCACAAAACGTGGATTTTTTAAATAAATTTCTGGAGCTGACCTAAGGCCACAAAACGTGGATTTTTTAAATAAATTTCTGGAGCTGACCTAAGGCCACAAAACGTGGATTTTTTAAATAAATTTCTGGAGCTGACCTAAGGCCACAAAACGTGGATTTTTTAAATAAATTTCTGGAGCTGACCTAAGGCCACAAAACGTGGATTTTTTAAATAAATTTCTGGAGCTGACCTAAGGCCACAAAACGTGGATTTTTTAAATAAATTTCTGGAGCTGACCTAAGGCCACAAAACGTGGATTTTTTTAATAAATTTTTTGAGGAAACCAAAAGCCACAAAATCCATCACTCCACAATGAATTTCCCTTTTCTCATTTTTTTTTTCTAAATCACTTTCTCATCGAAACTAGGTTTTTTGTGAAGCATTAATTTTTATTATTTTATTTTCAAATATCAAAAACACCACGGGTGGTCAATTGTTAATATTTTTGAAATATTGTTGTCGTGTCTAAAATTACCATTGTCGCTATTTTTTGTTTCATGTTTTACTGTTTTTGTTTAGATGTTGTTGTTTTTGTTTGTTTCATTGTTAATAAATTACAGAATCGAACATTTCGATGCCATAGATTCCATTGTTTCTTTTGATAGCGATTGTTTTGTTTTCGTCATTGTTATACCCATCACATATATTTCAATACCATACCATGAATGATATATAACTTCAATTTTATATGGTATCAAAATATAATTTATAATGGTATATAAAACTATTGTCTAACAATATCTAAATAGGTTAACATAATTAAAAGAAAAATTAATTAATTAAAAATATATTTTTTTAGTTAATAAGCTGGGATTTTTGAAAAAAATAATATTTAAATATTTTTAATTTTTTTTTAATAATTTTAATTTTTTTTTTTTTTTTTTTTTTTTTTAACAAACAATTTTAAAAAAGTATTTTTTTTTTCAAAAATTGACAAAACGTGTATAAAAATAAATATTTTTTCCAATAACAACAAAATATGGATTTATAAAAAATATATTTTTTTTTCAATATTAAAAAACAACCCGCATTCCCCTTCTGCAGAGGGGAAGAGGAAACGTCCAATTTAATTATGAAAAAGCATCTTAAAAATACAATAAGATTATTAATGTTATTTATACACCATTTTAACAGCTTAATTACCTAAAATAAGCTGTGATTGTTTTTGTTGTTTTTCTTGTCATGGAGCGGCTCAGACTGGCTACCTTGTTATAATCCCCACATAAGTCTTGGAGATTAGAAGATGAGAGGTGGTCTCATGGTTGGTCATTATGTGAAGAAAAAACACAAAAACAATAGGAAACAACAACAACACATGTTGTGTATATAATTAGCAAAAAATCAAAGACATTGATAAGCAAGCTCTTTATTTATGGGACCCCTTACCAAGATGGCGATGGTGGTGGTGGTCGTGCCTTTAGTCCACTCTTTTTAATGCTGAGATTAAACAAATTAGCCCAAAGTTTGTTTTGGCAAATAAATCAATTTAAATTACTGAAAAACAAGAATCAAAGATAACTATCACAAAAGCCACCACAACAACAATAGAGGTAATAAAAAAGTAACATAAATAAATTTTCAAATAAAAGAAGAATTGTAATTTCCGTAAAAAAATTAGACACAGTAGGAGGGAAGTTGGAGTTTGCCTTAAATAAAGAAACTTTTAAAGTAATGTAATCACAGCAGCAACAACAAAAATATAAGGTAAGCTAAATGAGCTTAAGCACAGCTTCTTTTTTGCTTATGGGGTGGAGTTTTTTTTCTTTTTGTTTGGACCAACCTTTGCTCTAGACCGTCATTAGAAACCTAGCCTGAGGCCATTTACCTTAAGTTTTTTTTTTTTTTGTTGCCATTTGGTTTGTTCCGAAATTAGTTTAGTTTCTTTTCATTGCAAACTCATTGTTTTTTGGGTTGTTTTTTTATTTTCTTTTAGAAATTTATCACGCCCAGATTTTAAATTACCAGAAATAAATTTTTGAAATTAGTTATGGAGCTTTTTCATGACATGGCAGAAAAAGAAATACAAAAAAATGGATTTTTTAAATAAATTTATTGAGCTGACCTAAAGCTACAAAACTTGGATATTTAAATACATTTTCAGATCTAAACCAAGGCCACAAAACGTGGATTTTTTAAATAAATTTTCTGAGCAGACCTAAGACCACAAAACGTGGATTTTTTAAATAAATTTTCTGAGCAAACCAAAAGCCATAAAACGTGGATTTTTTAAATAAATTTTCTGAGCAAACCAAAAGCCACAAAACGTGGATTTTTTAAATAAATTTTCTGAGCAAACCAAAGGCCACAAAACGTGGATTTTTTAAATAAATTTTCTAAGCAAACCAACAGACACAAAACGTGGATTTTTTAAATAAATTTTCTAAGCAAACCAAAAGCCACAAAACGTGGATTGTTTAAATAAATTTTCTGAGCAAACCAAAAGCCACAAAGCGTGGATTTTTAAATAAATTTTCTGACCTAACCTAAGGCCACAAAACGTGGATTTTTTAAATAAATTTTCTGAGCTAACCTTCAGCCACAAAACGTGGATTTTTTAAATAAATTTTCTGAGCTAACCTTCAGCCACAAAACGTGGATTTTTTAAATAAATTTTCTGAGCAAACCAAAAGCCACAAAACGTGGATTTTTTAAATAAATTTTCTGAGCAAACCAAAAGCCACAAAACGTGGATTTTTTAAATAAATTTTCTGAGCAAACCAAAAGCCACAAAACGTGGATTTTTTAAATAAATTTTCTGAGCTAACCTTCAGCCACAAAACGTGGATTTTTTAAAAAAATTTTCTGAGCAAACCAAAAGCCACAAAACGTGGATTTTTTAAATAAGTTTTCTGAGCTAACCTTCAGCCACAAAACGTGGATTTTTTAAATAAATTTTCTGAGCAAACCAAAAGTCACAAAACGTGGATTTTTTAAATAAATTTTCTGAGCTAACCTTCAGCCACAAAACGTGGATTTTTTAAATAAATTTTCTGAGCAAACCAAAAGCCACAAAACGTGGATTTTTTAAATAAATTTTCTGAGCTAACCTTCAGCCACAAAACGTGGATTTTTTAAATAAATTTTCTGAGCAAACCAAAAGCCACAAAACGTGGATTTTTTAAATAAATTTTCTGAGCAAACCAAAAGCCACAAAACGTGGATTTTTTAAATAAATTTTCTGAGCAAACCAAAAGCCACAAAACGTGGATTTTTTAAATAAATTTTCTGAGCAAACCAAAAGCCACAAAACGTGGATTTTTTAGATAAATTTTCTGAGCAAACCAAAAGCCACAAAACGTGGATTTTTTAAATAAATTTTCTGAGCAAACCAAAAGCCACAAAACGTGGATTTTTTAAATAAATTTTCTGAGCAAACCAAAAGCCACAAAACGTGGATTTTTTAAATAAATTTTCTGAGCTAACCTTCAGCCACAAAACGTGGATTTTTTAAATAAATTTTCTGAGCTAACCTTCAGCCACAAAACGTGGATTTTTTAAATAAATTTTCTGAGCAAACCAAAAGCCACAAAACGTGGATTTTTTAAATAAATTTTCTGAGCTAACCTTCAGCCACAAAACGTGGATTTTTTAAATAAATTTTCTGAGCAAACCAAAAGCCACAAAACGTGGATTTATTAAATAAATTTCTTGAGCCGACCTAAGGCCACAAAACGTGGATTTTTTAAATAAATTTCTTGAGCCGACCTAAGGCCACAAAACGTGGATTTTTTAAATAAATTTCTTGAGCCGACCTAAGGCCACAAAACGTGGATTTTTTAAATAAATTTCTTGAGCCGACCTACGGCCACAAAACGTGGATTTTTTAAATAAATTTCTTGAGCCGACCTAAGGCCACAAAACGTGGATTTTTTAAATAAATTTCTTGAGCCGACCTACGGCCACAAAACGTGGATTTTTTAAATAAATTTCTTGAGCCGACCTACGGCCACAAAACGTGGATTTTTAAATAAATTTCTTGAGCCGACTTAAGGCCGCAAAACGTGGATTTTTTAAATAAATTTCTTGAGCCGACCTAAGGCCACAAAACGTGGATTTTTTAAATAAATTTCTTGAGCCGACCTAAGGCCACAAAACGTGCCGACCTAAGGCCACAAAACGTGGATTTTTTAAATAAATTTTTTGAGCCGACCTAAGGCCACAAAACGTGGATTTTTTAAATAAATTTCTTGAGCCGACCTAAGGCCACAAAACGTGGATTTTTTAAATAAATTTCTTGAGCCGACCTAAGGCCACAAAACGTGGATTTTTTAAATAAATTTCTTGAGCCGACCTAAGGCCACAAGACGTGGATTTTTTAAATAAATTTCTTGAGCTAACCTTCAGCCACAAAACGTGGATTTTTTAAATAAATTTTCTGAGCTGACCCAACGCCACAAAACGTGGATTTTTTAAATAAATTTTTTGAGCTAACCTTCAGCCACAAAACGTGGATTTTTTAAATAAATTTTCTGAGCTAACCTTCAGCCACAAAACGTGGATTTTTTAAATAAATTTTCTGAGCTAACCTTCAGCCACAAAACGTGGATTTTTTAAATAAATTTTCTGAGCTAACCTTCAGCCACAAAACGTGGATTTTTTAAATAAATTTTCTGAGCTAACCTTCAGCCACAAAACGTGGATTTTTTAAATAAATTTTCTGAGCTAACCTTCAGCCACAAAACGTGGATTTTTTAAATAAATTTTCTGAGCTGACCCAACGCCACAAAACGTGGATTTTTTAAATAAATTTTCTGAGCTAACCTTCAGCCACAAAACGTAGATTTTTTAAATAAATTTTCTGAGCTGACCCAACGCCACAAAACTTGGATTTTTAAAATAAATTTTCTGAGCTGACCCAACGCCACAAAACTTGGATTTTTTAAATACATTTCCTAAGCAAACCAAATGTGGATTTTTTAAATAAATTTCTTGAGCTGACCTAAGGCCACAAAACGTGGATTTTTTAAATAACTTTCTTGAGCTGACCTAAGGCCACAAAACGTGAAATTTTTAAATAAATTTTTCTGAGCAAACCAAATGACACAAAACGTGGATTTTTTAAATAAATTTCTTCATCTGACCTAAGGCCACAAAACGTGTTTTTTTAAATAAATTTTCTGAGCTAACCTTCAGCCACAAAACGTGGATTTTTAAAATAAATTTTCTGAGCTAACCTGAGGCCACAAAACGTGTTTTTTTAAATAAATTTTCTGAGCTAACTAAAGGCCACAAAACGTGGATTTTTTAAATAAATTTCTTGAGCTAACCTAAGGCCACAAAACGTGGATTTTTTAAATAAATTTTCTGAGCTGACCTAAGGCCACAAAACGTGGATTTTTTAAATAAATTTTCTGAGCTAACCTTCAGCCCAAAACGTGGATTTTTTAAATAAATTTTCTGAGCTAACCTTCAGCCACAAAACGTGGATTTTTTAAATAAATTTTCTGAACTAACCTTCAGCCACAAAACGTGGATTTTTTAAATAAATTTTCTGAGCTAACCTTCAGCCACAAAACGTGGATTTTTTAAATAAATTTTCTGAGCTAACCTTCAGCCACAAAACGTGGATTTTTTAAATAAATTTTCTGAGCTAACCTTCAGCCACAAAACGTGGATTTTTTAAATAAATTTTCTGAGCTAACCTTCAGCCACAAAACGTGGATTTTTTTAAATAAATTTTCTGAGCTAACCTTCAGCCACAAAACGTGGATTTTTTAAATAAATTTTCTGAGCTAACCTTCAGCCACAAAACGTGGATTTTTTAAATAAATTTTCTGAGCTAACCTTCAGCCACAAAACGTGGATTTTTTAAATAAATTTTCTGAGCTAACCTTCAGCCACAAAACGTGGATTTTTTAAATAAATTTTCTGAGCTAACCTTCAGCCACAAAACGTGGATTTTTTAAATAAATTTTCTGAGCTAACCTTCAGCCATAAAACGTGGATTTTTTAAATAAATTTTCTGAGCTAACCTTCAGCCACAAAACGTGGATTTTTTAAATAAATTTTCTGAGCTAACCTTCAGCCACAAAACGTGGATTTTTTAAATAAATTTTCTGAGCTAACCTTCAACCACAAAACGTGGATTTTTTAAATAAATTTTCTGAGCTAACCTTCAGCCACAAAACGTGGATTTTTTAAATACATTTTCTGAGCTAACCTTCAGCCACAAAACGTGGATTTTTTAAATAAATTTTCTGAGCTAACCTTCAGCCACAAAACGTGGATTTTTTAAATAAATTTTCTGAGCTAACCTTCAGCCACAAAACGTGGATTTTTTAAATAAATTTTCTGAGCTAACCTTCAGCCACAAAACGTGGATTTTTTAAATAAATTTTCTGAGCTAACCTTCAGCCACAAAACGTGGATTTTTTAAATAAATTTGCTGAGCTAACCTTCAGCCACAAAACGTGGATTTTTTAAATAAATTTTCTGAGCTAACCTTCAGCCACAAAACGTGGATTTTTTAAATAAATTTTCTGAGCTAACCTTCAGCCACAAAACGTGGATTTTTTAAATAAATTTTCTGAGCTAACCTTCAGCCACAAAACGTGGATTTTTTAAATAAATTTTCTGAGCTAACCTTCAGCCACAAAACGTGGATTTTTTAAATAAATTTTCTGAGCTAACCTTCAGCCACAAAACGTGGATTTTTGAAATAAATTTTCTGAGCTAACCTTCAGCCACAAAACGTGGATTTTTTAAATAAATTTTCTGAGCTAACCTTCAGCCACAAAACGTGGATTTTTTAAATAAATTTTCTGAGCTAACCTTCAGCCACAAAACGTGGATTTTTTAAATAAATTTTCTGAGCTAACCTTCAGCCACAAAACGTGGATTTTTTAAATAAATTTTCTGAGCTAACCTTCAGCCACAAAACGTGGATTTTTTAAATAAATTTTCTGAGCTAACCTTCAGCCACAAAACGTGGATTTTTTAAATAAATTTTCTGAGCTAACCTTCAGCCACAAAACGTGGATTTTTTAAATAAATTTTCTGAGCTAACCTTCAGCCACAAAACGTGGATTTTTTAAATAAATTTTCTGAGCTAACCTTCAGCCACAAAACGTGGATTTTTTAAATAAATTTTCTGAGCTAACCTTCAGCCACAAAACGTGGATTTTTTAAATAAATTTTCTGAGCTAACCTTCAGCCACAAAACGTGGATTTTGTAAATAAATTTTTTTTTTTAAATAAAAATTCAGAGCTAAATTTTTAAAATCCACTTTGGTTCCCTCAGAAAATTTATTTAAAAAATCCACGTTTTGTGCCCTTTGGTTTCCTCAGAAAATTTATTTAAAAAATCCACGTTTTGTGCCCTTTGGTTTCCTCAGAAAATTTATTTAAAAAATCCACGTTTTGTGCCCTTTGGTTTCCTCAGAAAATTTATTTAAAAAATCCACGTTTTGTGCCCTTTGGTTTCCTCAGAAAATTTATTTAAAAAATCCACGTTTTGTGCCCTTTGGTTTCCTCAGAAAATTTATTTAAAAAATCCACGTTTTGTGCCCTTTGGTTTCCTCAGAAAATTTATTTAAAAAATCCACGTTTTGTGCCCTTTGGTTTCCTCAGAAAATTTATTTAAAAATCCACGTTTTGTGCCCTTTGGTTTCCTCAGAAAATTTATTTAAAAAATCCACGTTTTGTGCCCTTTGGTTTCCTCAGAAAATTTATTTAAAAAATCCACGTTTTGTGCCCTTTGGTTTCCTCAGAAAATTTATTTAAAAAATCCACGTTTTGTGCCCTTTGGTTTCCTCAGAAAATTTATTTAAAAAATCCACGTTTTGTGCCCTTTGGTTTCCTCAGAAAATTTATTTAAAAAATCCACGTTTTGTGCCCTTTGGTTTCCTCAGAAAATTTATTTAAAAAATCCACGTTTTGTGCCCTTTGGTTTCGTCAGAAAATTTATTTAAAAAATCCACGTTTTGTGCCCTTTGGTTTCGTCAGAAAATTTATTTAAAAAATCCACGTTTTGTGCCCTTTGGTTTCCTCAGAAAATTTATTTAAAAAATCCACGTTTTGTGCCCTTTGGTTTCGTCAGAAAATTTATTTAAAAAATCCACGTTTTGTGCCCTTTGGTTTCGTAAGAAAATTTATTTAAAAAATCCACGTTTTGTGCCCTTTGGTTTCGTCAGAAAATTTATTTAAAAAATCCACGTTTTGTGGCCTTTGGTTTCGTCAGAAAATTTATTTAAAAAATCCAGGTTTTGTGGCCTTTGGTTTCCTCAGAAAATTTATATAAAAAATCCACGTTTTGTGGCCTTTGGCTTACTAACAAAACTTGGATTTTTATATAAATTTCTTAAGCTAAAAAGTAGATTAAAAATTATTTTCTTCTTCTGTGGCAGTACAATTATTGATTCCCTCAAGTGCGTATTTTTCACGCACAAATATTTCATGAGTTACGTGCGGCTTTTCAAATTATTGTGAAATTGTTTGCAAGGTTAAATACGTCATAGCTATGACGTTGCCTTTCATAAACAAAACGTTTCTGAAATTCATTAAAGAAGTGGAACAGGAAATTTCTGTTTTCAAAAAACAACAATAATAAACAATATCATTTGCACCGAATACCACAAGTAAATTTGCTTGTTAACAAAAATAAATTTAAATGGTTTTTTGAATGAAATTTCCCAGAGCAAAATTTTCCCAAAACACTTGCAATGAATGAAATACCGAAATTTATTTTCAATTGCTTTAATGCATTTCTTTGTTGTTGCTTGATTAGTTGAACAATTTATGTGCTATCTTTCATAAGTCATTTAAATAGTTATTTATCTACCAAAAAACAGCAACAACACCTCCGCCAAGCAACCAACAAGTGCATGTGAACTAAAAACGTAATAAAAATTGTTGTTTTCCTAGTTTTGTTTTGGTCTTGTTTTGGCCCATTTCTCTGCAAACATACATGTACATGTATGTATGAAAATGTCTGCTCAAACAAAAAAAAAAAAAAAGATGAAATTCCTTCAAATCAGACGTAAACTCTAAAAATAACAATTAAAGCAATTTTTCAAATGCCATGAAATTTAAAGGTGAAATTTTCGTGTATTTTGTTTTTATTTTTCGTTTTTTTTTCTTCTTATTTGCAAACAAATAAAAGCCAACAATTTTTAACAACAACAATGCCAATATTTTTCAAATGAAATAAAAAAAAAAGAAAAAAATTGGTAAAATAGATAAACGTTAAATAAACAAAACAAAATCAGAAAAAATAATAAACAAATATTGCCAGGTTTAGACACGAGCCAAAAACAAAAACAAAGAAAATATGTAAGACCCCCACAAGGTAAGAAAAACGAAAGTTCAATTGACAAATGGGAAATTGATGGCAAAACAAAAGTAAATAAAAACATTAACAAAATTATAAATATATTTTTAAATCATCATGAAATGACAAACCGCGTTAGGCAGATGGAGTGGGGGGACACGACCACATAAAGTGTATGTGTGTGTTTTAGTACGCTTTTCAAGGTCCAAACAAGACCATAAAATGTAGATTGTTAAGAATAGATTATATAGAATAGATTATATAGTACCTTTCCAGGAGTGTTTTTTTTTTTCGCAAAAACTTCTAACGATATTCTATAGGCCAATTAAATATTTTTTCTACAGGCCACAAAACTTAAATAATTTTTTTGGAACGTGGACATAAACCTAGGACATAAACCGTGAATATTCTAAACAAAAATTTTAAAGAATCCTGAGGCCATAAAACGTGGATTTAAAAAATCTAAGAAGTTCTTAGGCCACAAAACTTGGATTAAATATAATCTAAGGAGTTCTCAGATAAAAAGCATGGATTTAAAAAAAATCCGAAAAATTTGGATTTTTTACATAAATTTTCTGAGGAGATCTCAGGTCACAAAACGTGGATTACAAAATTCGGAGGAGTTCACATGCCACCAAAAAAATTCTGAGGAGTTCTGAAGTAAAAAAAAACTTGGATTAAAAAGAAATCTGAGGAGTTTTCAGATAAAAAACATGGATTTAAAAAAAGTCCGAAAAATTCTCAGACCACCAAATTTGGATTTTTTAAATAAACTTTCTGAGAAGTTCTCAGGTCACAAAACGTGGATTTTAATATTCTAAAAAGTTCACCGGCCACAAACTGCGGATTAAAAAATTCTGAGGAGTTCTCAAGTAAAAAACGTGGATTTAAAAAAAAAATCTGAAGAATTCTTAGACCACCAAATCTGGATTTTTTAAATAAATATTCTGAGGAGTTCCCAGGTCGCAAAACGTGGATTGATAAAAATGATGAGGAGCTCTCAGTTCACAAAACTTGAACTTAAAAAATTGAGTAGTTCCCAGTTTACAAAACGTGGATTAAACTTTGTTGAGGAGTTCTCGGATCACGAAACGAGGATTTGTTAAATAAATATTCTAAGGAGTTCACATTTTTGAAGCAATTTTTTAGGTATCTTCTTTCCACACAACGTGGATTTTTAATAAAGTTTCTAAGGAGTTCTGATTTTTTAACAAATTTTTGAGGTGTTCTCAGAAAACAAAACGTGGATTTTCCAAATAAATTTCCCACGGAGAGTGGAGGCTGTACTTCCCGAGATATGGGTCTTGACTTTTTTACTTTTATCACCATTATTTTCAAAACCTATGCAATATGGGACTCGTTTTAAAGCTCACGAAGAGTACTTTCCAATGCCGCCAGTAATTAATAATGGTAATTAGATTTTCTAATAATAATTTATTAAATTATTATTGGGCTACACGATCAAAACTCTTTTTTAAATTGAAAGTGTTCTTAAGTAGCCGGCCTTCGGCCGGGGATTTAAGAGTTTCTCCTATGGACAGGGACAAAAGTTGTCTACGCGATCAAAACTCTCTTTTAAATTGAAAGTGTTCCCAAGTAGCCTGCCTTCGGCCGGGGATTTAAGACTTTCTCCTATGGACAATGACAAAAGTGGGCTACGAAAACAAAACTTTCTTGTAAATTTAAAGTTTCCTAAGTAGCCGGCTTTGAACAGGGATTTAATACATTCTCCTATAAACAGGTGTAAAAATAGGTCGCGTACATAAAAGTACTCTCCATAAGCTTTAAAACGATGCCCATATTGCTCACGTTAGAATTGTAAAATGTCAAGACCCATATCTCGGGAAGGATAAACTTCCACCCGAAAAATTATATATCGTTGTATTCAGGATGCCAAGGACTATCTACTGTAAAAATTTCAGCCCGATGCGAGAGGTGCCCATAAACGACATTTAAGCCAATATTAAAAAAATCCACACCTTATATATTTAAAAAATCTACGCTTTGAAAATTAATAAAAGAAAATCTACACTTTAAAACTTTTTAAAATTCCACGGCCCAAAAATTGGATAAAAAATAAAATTCTAAAATATCAAAAATTTTAAAAATTGCACGTCTTTAATAAAAATTAAGAACAAATTAAATTTTAATAATATTTCCAAAAAAATCTACGCCTTGAAAAATTTAAGAAAATCCACATCTCAAAAAAATTAAAATTTTAAAAATATTCCCAAAAAATCTTATAAATTTAAAAAAATCTACGCCTTAAAATTTTAAAAAAGAAAATATACTCCTTCAAAGTTTTTAAAAATATTAAATTAAAAAATGTTAAAACCCTCTATATTATGGTGGAGGGTATTATAAAATTGTAATAATATTCCCAAAAAAAATCTATGAATTAAAAAATCCACGTCCAAAAATTAATATTTTAAAAATATTTCTAAAAATCTACACCTTAAAAATTTTTAAAACTATTTCCAAAAAAATCTACGCATTAAAAAATCCACGTCCAAAAAAATTAAAATTTTAAAAACATTTCCAAAAAATCTACGCCTAACAAATTTTTAAAAATATTTCCAAAAATCTACGCCTTACAAGTTTTTAAAAAACTACGCCTTATAAATTGGACACAAATATACGCCTTAAAAATATTTAAAAAATGCACGCCCCAAAAAATTAAAAAAAAAATATTAAAATGTTACCAAAAAATCTTCGCCTTAAAAATATTTAAAGAAATCCACTATACATTTAACAAAATCTACGACTTAAAAATGTAAAAATGAAAATATACGCCTTCAAAGTTTTTAAAAATATTAAATTAAAAAATATTAAAACCCTCCATATTATGGTGGTAATATTCCCAAAAAATCCACGCATTAAAAAATCCACGTCCAAAAAATTACAATTTTAAAAATATTTCCGAAAAATTTACGCCTAAAATTAGAAAAAAATCTATGCCTTAAAATTAAAAAATAAGCTTAAAAATATTTAGAAAATGCACGCCCCAAAAAATTAAAAAAAAAAATTAAAATATTCCCAAGGAACCTTCGCCTTATTTAGAAAATGCACGCCCCAAAAATTAAAAAAAAAAATTAAAATATTCCCAAGGAACCTTCGCCTTAAAAATATTTAAATAATTCCACACCTTATACATTTAAAAAAAATCTACGCCTTAAAAATTAAAAAAAGAAAATCTACGGTTTAAAACTCTTTAAAAATCCACTCCTCAAAAATTGGATAAAAAATACAATTCTAAAATATTAAAAATTTAAAAAAATGCATGCCTTTAAAAAAATTAAGAACAAATTAACATTTAATAATATTCCCAAAAAAATCTACGCTTAAAAAATTTAAGAAAATCCTCGTCTCAAAAAAATTAAAATTTGAATAATATTCCCAAAAAATCTTCGCCTTAAGAATATTTAAAAAAAATTCACACCTTATAAATTTAAAAAAATCTACGCCTTAAAAATTAAAAATAGAAAATATACGCCTTCAAATTTTTTAAAACTATTAAATTAAAAAATATTAAAAAAAATCTATGCCTTAGAATAAAAAAATCTATGCCTTAAAAATAAAAAAAATTTAGTCTAAAAAATATTTAAAAAATGCACGCCCCAAAAAATTAAAAAATTAAAATATTTCCAAAAAATTTTCGCCTTAAAAATATTTAAAAAAATTCACACCTTATAAATTTAAAAAAAATCTACGCCTTAAAAGTTTTTAAAAATCCACGCCCCAAAAATTGGATAAAAAATAAAATTCTAAGTATTAAAAATTTTAAAAAATGCACGACTTTAAAAAAAAAATAAGAACAAATTAAATTTTAATAATATTCACAAAAAAAAACTTCGGCTTAAAATTTTAAAAAACCCACGTCCCAAAAAAATTAAAAAAAAAATAAAAATTGAAAAAAATACCCTAAAAATCTACGCTTAATTTTTTTATAAAATCCATGAACCAAAAATTAAAAAAATTAAAATATTCAATATTCAATTTAAAAAATATTCCCAAAAAATCTACGCCTCAAGAAATAATAAAAAAAAATTGTTAGAATACTCCCAAAAAAACCTATGCCTTACATTTTTTTATAAAATCTATTCATCAAAAACTAAATAAAAAATAAAATTCAAAAATATTCCCAGAAAAAGGTACGCCTTAAAGAATTAAAAAAAATCACTTATCAACAAATTAAAAAAAAAAAAACAATTTTTAAAATATTCCCAAAAAATATACACCTTAATATATTTAAAAAAATCACGTATAAAAAAATTTAAAAATTACAATTTTTAAACTATTCCCAAAAAAATCTACGACTTAATTTTTTTAAAAAATCCACGATATAATAATTTTAGAAGAATCTACGCCTTAAATATTTTTAAAAAATCTATGCCTTAAACAAATTTAAAAGAAATATACGCCTTAAAAATTAAAAAAATCGACGCGTTAAAACTACTTAAAAAATGTACGCCTGAAAAATTAAAAAAAATACAATATTCCCAAAAAATATTACGCCTTAACAATATTAAAAAAATTCACGCCTTAAAAATAAAAAAAAAATCTACGCCTTAAGAATTAAAAAAAAAAATGTATGCCTTAAAAATATTTAAAATATGCAAGCCTCAAGAAATTAAAAAAAAAATATTTCCAAAAAATCTAAACCGTAAAAATTTAAAAAAATCACTTATCAAAAAATGTAAAAAATAATCCAAAAAATCTATGCCTTAAAAAAGCATTAAAGAAATCACGACTCAAAAAAATTAAATTTAAAAAACCAAAATGCATCAAATATTAAATGAAAAAATTAAATTCAAAAATATTCCCAAATAGCTACGCCTTAAAAAATTTATAAAAAATCACTTATCAACAAATTAAAAAAATACAATTTTAAAAAAATATTCCCAAAAAATATACACCTTAAAAAATTTAAAAAATTTAAAAAAAACCATGTTTAAATTATTCCCAAAAAATCTGCGACTTAATTATACCCTCAGCATTTATGCTAACGAGGGTATATACACTTTCATACGGGCAAAATGTGCCTCATCGAAGTAATGGTTTTAGACCCCAAGTATGTTTGGACGAAATGTGTTTCAGACAATTTGGAGTCGATTGAGCAATGTCCGTCCGTCTGTCTGTCTGTCTGGCTGCCTGGAGCGCACGATAACTCTCGAACGGATAAACCGATTCGGTTCAAATTTTGGCTTTCGTAATATTTTACCCAAACTTAGTTTAAGTTCGAAGATGGGCTATATCGGTCCACTTCTTCCGGTACCTCCCCCACAAAAGTTCAAAAATGTTCGGAAAATTTCTGCACAACATAACTCTTAAAGGGAGTAACCGATTTTGTCCATACTTTGCCCATCGTGAAATGTGTACCAGACTTAAATAAGGTTTCAATATGGACTCAATCGGTCCACTCCTTCGGGTACCTCCCACACAAAATTTGGGATAAGTTCAGTTTAGGACCTGCTCTCGAATCGCTTTGATTTTTGTTTCAGCAACTTGTATTCTCTGCCCCCCATACGATGGTACAAGTTTCATTAGGGGCAAGTCTACACTGCCTGAGAAAATAGCCTGAAAGTTACAAAAAAACCCCTATGACACTGCGTGAGGTGGTTGGAGCGCACGATAACTCTCGAACGGATCTGCCGATTCGGTCCAAAATTGGACCTTAGTAATATTTTGTCCAAACATAGTTTAAGTCTGAAGATAAGCCATATCGGCCCACTCCTTCAGGTACCTCCCCCACAAAAGTTCAAAAATGTTCGGAAAATTTGTTCGTACGGTAACTCTTGAAGGGAGTGGCCGAATTGGTCTATACTTTACATATCCTAATATATCTACCAGATATAGATCAGGTTCAAATACGGACTATATTTGTCCACTCCATCCGGTACCTCCCACACAAAATTTCGGATAAGTTCACTTTAAGACCTGCTATCGAATCACTTTGATTTTTGTGGAAACAACTTGCATTCGCTGCCTCAATTACGACAGTAAAGGCTTTTTAGGGGCAAGTCCATACTTCTTGAGAAGATAGCCCGAAAGATTTAAAAACCCCTAGGAGAGCACAATAACTCTCGAACTGATAGACCGAGTTGGTCCAAAACTTGGCCTTCGTCATATCTTGTCCAAATTTAGTTTAACTTCTAAAATGGCCCATATCGGTGCCCTCCTTAGGATACCACCCCCACAAAAGTTCAACATTTGTGTCCAAGTGCAGTTTAGGGTCTGTTCAGAGATCTTTTGGAAAATTATACCAATGAGTACAGCCATACAGCGCGATATCTATCGAAAAGATATGACTCTCAAAATAAGATCCACTTCCGTAATGCACAACGTCGGTCCATTCCCTCCTCCGAAAAAATTTTGAACTTTAATCCTAATCCACATTTTTGTCGGCAAGTTCAAATGTCCAAAAAGTGTCACAAAATTCTGAAAAGACCCTAAATATGTACATTCGATCTGTCCGTAGATGAAAGTTCCAATTCACATAGGCTGAGGGTATATCTCTGTCGGCAAAGCCGACTGATACTTTTTTACTTGTTTTTTTTATAAAATCCGCGACATAATAATTTTGGAAGAATCTACGCCTTAAATCTTTTTAAAAAAATCGACGCCTTAAAAATTCTTAAAAAATGTAAGCCTGAAAAAAATTAAAAAAAAAAAATAAAATATTCCCAAAAAATACGCCTTAACAATATTTAAAAAACTCACGCCTTAAAAATTAAAAAATTAAAAAAAGAATTTGAAAAAAAACGCCTTAAAAAATGCAAGTTTCATAAAATTAAAAAAAATTAATATTCCCAAAAAATCTATGCATTAACAGTTTTAAAAGAATCCACGCCTCAAAAATTAAAAAAAAAAATCAAATTTAAAAAAAAAATTCAAAAAATCAAGACCTTAAAAATTTGTAACAAATCTACGCCTCAAAAATTAAAAAAAAAAATAATTTTTTAAAAACATTTCCAAAAAAAATTCTACGTCTTAAATATATTTAAAAAATGCACGCCTCAAAAATTAAAATATCCCCAAAAAATATTACGCCTTAACAATATTTAAAAAATGCCCGCCTTAAAAGTTAAAAAAAATCCACGCTTAAGAATTAAAAAAAATTACGCCTTTGTTTGGTTTATTTCGGCTTAAGGTCAATAAAAGAATTGGTATATTTTATTATTTTCTTTATTTTCCAATATTTCGGCTGCAATCTGCAGTCATCTTCAGGGAAATACTAAAAATAACACATATTAACAAATGTAAAATCGTACTAACACGAAAAATTCTTACTTTACTGAGAAAAGCAACAGGTTTCTTACGCCTTAAAAATTAAAAAAAATAATATTTCCAAAAAATCTACGCCTTAAAAATTTTAAAACAATCCAAGCCTCAAAAAATTAGCAAAAACCAATTTAAAAAAAATTCCCGAAAAAAAATCAACACCTTAAAAATTTGTAACAAATCTACGCCTCAAAAATTATAACAAAAAAAAAAAATAAATAAATAAAAATTTAAAAATATTCCCAATATTAAAATTTCTAAAATATTCCCAAAAGCATCTACGCCTTAAAAATTTTAATAGAATCCACGCCTCAAAAATTTTAAAAAATCAAATTTTAAAAATATTACCAAAAAAAAACCAACCCTTAAAAATGTTTAACAAATCCCGCCCTAAAATTAAAAAAAAAAATCTTCGAACTAAAATTTTATAAAAAAATCCACTCATTACAATTTTTTCAAAAATCCACAACTTAAAAAAGTCTACGCCTTAAAAATATTCAAAAGTGCACGCCTCAAAAAATTTAAAAGTGCACGCCTCAAAAAAATTAAAAAAAAATAATTCCAAAAAATCTACCCCTTAAAAAAATTTAAAAAATGCACGCCTTGATATATTCTAAAATATTCCAAAAAAAATCTGCGCCTTAAAAATATTTAAATAATCCACGCCTTGAAATATTCTAAAATATTCCCAAAAAAATCTACGCCTTAAAAATATTTAAAAAATCCACGCCTCAAAAATTAAAAAAAAACAAAATTAAATTAAATTTCTAAAATATTCCCAAAAAAAATTACGCCTTAAACATTTTAAAAGAATCCACGCCTCAAAAATTTAAAAAAATCAAATTTTAAAAATATTACCAAAAAACCAACCCTTAAAATGTTTAACAAATCCCCGCCTTAAAAATTAAAAAAAAATCTACGCCTTAAAACTTTATAAAAAATCCACTCGTTACAATTTTTCAAATATCCACCCCATAAAAATGTTTCAAAATTCAAGGCTCAAAGGCCTTCTCTGGACAGAAGACCTTCTAAAATTATTCTAGGGGCAGAAAGGGATATACGCATTTCCACGGGAATCCTATGGACAAAAGGCTTACTAAAGATCTTTTATGAACAGAAGATCTTCTTAGGATCGTCTATGGACAGAATACCTTCTTAAGGTGTACTTTGACCAGAAGATCTTTTAAAGGACAGATAACGTCCAAAAGGTCTTTTAAACACAGAAGGCGTTCTTAAGGTCTTCAAAGGACAGAATATCTTATAAAGGTATTTTATAGACAGAAGACTTTATAATGATCTATGGACAGAAACATTCTGAAGTTGAAAAAGACCTTGTAGAGGTCACATATAATTTGTTTAGATTTTCTGCAAAGGATATGTATTATATGCAATATATATGTATGTATACATATCATTTTATTTTGTATATTGCATTTGAAATGTCAACAAATAAAATAATTTATTGTCACACATAAATAAAAAGCTATTTTGTTTAAAATTATTTAATGATTTTGCAATAAACAAAACACAAGAAAAAGAAACAAGAATAACAAACGCCAGTGGCGGTTGTTTCTCTTTTTTTGGCAGTTGACAAAACATTAATGGCTGTTTGCGAAAAATGTTGTTACTGTTGCCTATAGCCATATTTTCTTATTGGCACGATATTGAGAGACGTACATGTGGGTATCTAAAGGGGGATAAGTTAAGGAATCATGAAGACCCCCAGAGTGATATTCCTTTGTTTCGTCTACTTGTCCATTAATATATCGCCAATTTAAAAAGAACAAAAAAAATCAAAGCTACGCTCATGTTTCTTTAATTATTTTGACGCTTTGGTTTATTTGCCCACAAACAACAAATTAAAGCAAAAAAGAGGTTGATTTTTTTGGTTTTGTTGTAAACAAAATAAAATTGTGGTCAGCAAAATATTGTTGTTAGGTTTATGAAGCAGTAATTAAAAAGTTTTTTTTTAATAAAAAAAAATATGAAATAAAAACTTATGACAAAAGTTCATTGACTTTGGAGGAAAAATTTGTTTAGTCAGTGAAATTACATATTTTAGTTTTTTTCTTGGCTTTGGAAAATTAAATCTCTTGGGAGCCAAAAGCGTTGTTAAACATTTTTGTTCAGTGTGCCAATGAGAAATACGATCAGTATTTTTTAATAAATGTCTCTCTTTATAAAAATATTTTAAATATTCTTTAAGTCTTCTTTATTATTTAAACATTTGTAACTTTATCTAGCTTACTGTAATTTTAATGGACTGCCCCCTCCCGCACTTCTTCCTCCACCGCCTTCTCAATATCAGCAGCAACATTTTTTTCATTGTGTCAAAAAATAAAATACCAAACATTTGTTCTGTTTATGTTAATTTTTTTTTTATCGCGGCGCTATCATGAATGTCATTAACATAAGTTATTGTTAAAAGAATGGAGAAGAAGAAGAACAAGAAAGCAACAAAAAAGTTAAATTTGAAAATAAAATGTTATGTTTAATGGTGCCTCTGCTCACACATATCTCGGTTAATCGGAGTTGTTTATGGGCCGAAGACGATGACGATGAATTCCTATCTGTCACTCCATAAATTCATTGGCAGTTGTTTTTGTTTTTGTCTTTCCCAGCTCTTGGCCAAAATGTCGTTAAAGAGATATTGTTAATTGTTGTTGGTGCTACTTGCGGGGGTGATAAACATGCCATGGATGATGCTCTGATGCTGGGATGAATGGAGATTTTCCAAAAAAAATAAAAAACCCATCCAGCTCTACAAATTATACAAATTGTATAATTTTCTGGCCATTATGGCTTATCTAGACTTCTCGGCAAAGACATCTAAATGGCCATCGGCATTGGAAAATATTATTGGCAGTGTCAAACTTGAGGCAAGTCAACCATTAAAAATGTTGATATCGGCAACAATACAGGGGATGCACTACTGATCTGATTCCAATAGTCACAGGCAGACAGCCAAACAGGCAGTCATCCCACTAACCATCCCCCTCTACCCAGCCATAGCGGCTTGTCAAGGTGCCATCATTTGCTGCTTTTGTTGTTGTAATTTAGTCTCTTTTGTCTCTATCTGACATTAATTAAATAGAAGTGGGTGTCAACGAAGCTACGCGCATCGTACCACGACGTGTCGTCAATGTCTATTGTCGCATTTGTCTGTTCCATAGACAGTCTGTCATTTAGGAGGCGCCTCATTTATAAATTATTATTGAAATGAAAGTATGTATGACGGAGTGTGTGTGTGCGCGAGTAAGCGTGTGAAACAACAGCAAAAATCGCTACAAAAGCTGCTGTTAATTGATTTGCCATTTTTGTTGGTTTTTTTTTTTTATGGTAGAAATGCAATTACGTGGGAAGTTTCAGTTGTCTTGCAAATCGCCACATAACGGGGTAAATAACTTATTGATGAAAAGATATTTATTGTCAATTATCGATTTATTTATATTTTTTTATTTCCCCCTTTTTAAAACAAAGAATAATTGTAAATTAATAACACGTCTTGGTTTTAACAGAAAATAACTTTGTAAAGAATACAAAGTAACAATTGTTGCAAAGGAGGCTGAGACGAATATTTAAATTTAATAATTAATTTAAAAAGTATGAAAGGTAAATGTTATAATTTATTTTATAACAAAAAATGAAAATTGAATAAGAAATCTTAAATAAATTATATGAAATAATTTATTTCATATTGGAAAAGGTCGATCGACGCAGAACTGCAAGCAGCAAACTATTCATGGAACGACGTCAGTCAAACTTCGCACAACAGAGTTCGATATAAAAGGATGGTTCAGGCCCAATGCTCCACAGGGAGTGAGGGATAACAGAAGAAGAAAAAATCTATTTTAAAATATTTTCTATCCATTAAGAAATATTCTGTCTGTCTTCTGTCAATAGAAATTCTAATTTTGGAAGACCCCTAAAACATCTTTTCTCCATAGAAGACTTATGGATGCTATGATTGGTATGATTTTCAATGTACAATTTTATGTCTCTTATAGGTCCTTTATAAAAATATCTTTAAAGTCTTCAAAGCGCCTCTTAAGACTCTCTATATACAAAAGGCTTTATTGAGTCTCTTTTGAATGTCTTCAGTCTGACAAGTCCTGTAGAAGGCAATACATTTTTAGAGGACCTCAATAAGATCTTCCTTCCATAGAAGGTGTGTAGTAGGTATTTCATTCATAGAGGATCCTTATCCATACGACCCTTGAGGACTTAAGAAAATCTTCTGTACATAGCAGACATTTAGAGGTTTCTGTCTCCAGAAGACCACTAGAAGCACTTTTCCTTAGAGGACTTATGGAAGGTTTTCTAGCCTTAGACAGCAAGAGAAGGTTTTGTTTCCTTAGAAGAACCTTAGAAGGTCTTCCGTCCGTAGAAGACATTTAGAAAGTATCCTGTCCTAAGAAGACATCTGAAAGGCATTTTGTCAATAGAAAACCTGTATATAATCTTCTGCTCTAAAAGACCTTTAGAAGGTCTTCTGTTTATAAATTACTTAAAAAAAGATTCTGCTTATCGAAGACCTTCAGTATGTCTTCCGCCCATAGCGAAGCGGTGGACGGGCATAGAAGACCAACAGAAGAAGATCTGTCCGAGAAAGACATTTGAGAGATCTTCTGTCAGAGATGACCTTTAGAATGTATGCGGTTTATAGAAGACATTTAGAAGGTTTTCGGAGCTTGGATGACCTTTACAAGATCTTCCGTCCTTAGCAGACCTTGAAAAAGATTCTCTCGATCTACAAAAGTCTTATCCATATAAGCACTCTAAAGACCTGCAAAAGGTATTCCGCCCATAGAAGGCCTATGGAAGCTTTTCAGTCCAAAAAAGATCGTTAGAAGGTCTTCTGTTCTTAGAAGATCTTTAGAAGGTCTTTTGGGCACAGGAAACATTTAGAATGACCTCTGGTCATAGAAGATCTTTAGACGGTATTCTGTCCACATAGGACCTTTAAAGAGTATACTGGCCATTGAAGACTTTTGGGAGGTCTTCGGTCCTTAGAAGACCTTTTCACATTGTTCTGTCCTCAAAAGACCTATAGAAGGCCTTCTGACCATAGAATACCTTCATAACGCCTTTTGTTAGTAAAAGCCCTGTGGAAGATCTAGACGACAGATAGGCGGTCTTTCTGGCCATAGAAGAACTTTAGAAGGTCTTCTGGCCATAGAAGACCTTTATAAGGACTTTTGGCCATAAAAGATTTTTAGACGGTCTTTTGTCCTTAGAAGACTTATAGAAGTTCTTCTGTCCTTAAAAAACCTTAGAAGACCTTCTGACCATAGAATACCTTTAGAAGGATCTCCGACCATAGAAGATCTTAAGACGGTCTTCTGTCCTTAAAAGACCTATAGAAGTCTTTCTGAAGGATCTTTAGAAGGCCTACTGGCCATTAAAGTCTTTTAGGAGGTCTTCTGCCCTTAGAAGACCTTTAGAATGCCTTCTTCTGTGTATATAAGGCCTTAGGTGGTCTCCTTTCCATAGACAATCTTTAAAAGGCCTTCTGTCCATAGAAGTCTTTTAGATGGACCAGATCCTTAGAAGACCTTAGAAGTTTTTCTTTCTTTGGATGACTCGATAAATTCTTCTGTCCTCAGAAGGCCTTCTGTGCAGGGAATTCCTTTAGAAGGTCTTCAGTTTATAGATCTTTTAAACCCCTTCTGCCTATAGAATACCTTAAGAAGGACTTCTGTTCATAGAAGACCTTTATAAAGCCTTTTGTCCATAGAATATCTCTAAAAGGTCTTCTGCTCATAGAAGACCTTTGGTGGTCCATAGGAAACCTCTAAAATGTATTATGTCCCAAGAACATTTAGGAAGGTATTTTTTAAATGCAATTTTGTGGCAGGTGGAATCCTTAAATTCAAAAAAAAAAATTAAATCCACGTTTTGTGGCCTGAGAACACCTCAGAAAATATTTTAAAAACTCCACGTTTTGTGGCCTGAGAACACCTGAAACAATATTTTAAAAATCAACTTTTTGTGGCCTGAGAACACCTGAAACAATATTTAAAAATCCACTTTTTGTGGCCTGAGAACACCTGAAACAATTTTTTAAAAATCCACTTTTTGTGGCCTGAGAACATCTCAAAAAATATTTAAAAAAAATCCACGTTTGCCTGAGAACACCTCAAAAAATATTTAAAAAAAAATCCACGTTTGCCCGAGAACACCTCAAAAAATATTTAAAAAAAAATCCACGTTTGCCTGAAAACACCTCAAAAAATATTTTAAAAAAATCCACGTTTTTCTGAGAACACATCAAAAAAATATTTTAAAAAATCCTTGTTTGCCTGAGAACACCTCAAAAAATATTTAAAAAATTCACGTTTGCCTGAGAACACCTTAAAAATATTTTAAAAAATCCACATTTGCCTGAGAACACCTCGAAAATATTTTAAAAAAATCCACGTTTGCCTGAGAACACCGCAACAAATATTTAAAAAAATCTACGGTTGTCTGAGAACACCTCAAGAAAATATTTTAAAAAATACACTTTTACCTTAGAACACCTCAAAAAATATTTTTAAAAATTCACGTTTGCCTGAGAACACCTCAAAAATATTTTAAAAAATCCACGTATGCTTGAGAACACCTCAAAATTTTTTTTTTAAAAATCTACGTTTGTCTGAGAACCCCTCAAAAAATATTAAAAAAATCCACGATTGCCTGAGAACACCTCAAAAACTGTTTTTAAAAATCGACGTTTGCCTGAAAACACCTCAAAAACTATTTTAAAAAATCCACATTTGCCTGAGAACACCTCAAAAAATATTTTAAAAAATACACGTTTGCCCGAGAACACTTCAAAAAATATTTTAAAAAAATCCACGTTAGCCTGAGAACACCTCAAAAAATATTTTAAAAAATCTACGTTTGCCTGAGAACAACTCAAAAAAATGTTTTAAAAACCCCACGTTTGCCTGAGAACACCTCAAAAATATTTTAAAAAATCCACGTTTGCCTGAGAACACCTCAAAAATATTTAAAAAAATTCCACGTTTGCCTGAGAACACCTCAAAAATATTTAAAAAAAATTCACGTTTGCCTGAGAACACATCAAAAATTATTTTAAAAAATCTACGTTTGCCTGAGAACAACTCAAGATAATTTAAAAAGTCCACCTTTGCCTAAGAAACCCTCAAAATATATTTTTAAAAGTCAACGTTTGCCTGAGAACACCTCAAAAAATATTTTTAAAAGTCCACGTTTGCCTGGGAACACCTTAAAAAATATTTTAAAACATCCACATATTTTAAAAAAATCCACGTTGGCCCGAGAACAGCTCAAATCATATTATAAAAAATCCACGTTTGCCTGAGAACACCTCAAAAATATTTAAAAAAAAATAACTCAAGATTGCCTGAGAACGCCTCAAAAAATATTTAAAAAAATAACTCAAGATTTAAAAAATCCACGTTTGCCTGAGAACACCTTAAAAAAATATTTAAAAAAGTCACGTTTGACTGAGAACACCTCAAAAAATATTTGAAAAAATCCACGTTTGCGTGAGAACAACTCAAAAAATATTTAAAAAAATCTACGTTTGTCTGAGAACAACTCAAGATACTTTAAAAAGTCCTCCTTCGCCTAAGAAACCCTCAAAATATATTTTTAAAAGTCCACGTTTGCCTGAGAACACCTTAAAAAATCCACATTTGCATGAGAACACCTCGAAAATATTTAAAAAAATCCGCGTTTGCCTGAGAACACCTCAACAAATATTTAAAAAAAATCTACGTTTGTCTGAGAACACTTCAAGAAAATATTTTAAAAAATACACGTTTACCTTAGAACACCTCAAAAAATATTTAAAAAATCCACGTTTGCCTGAGAACACTCAAAAAAAATATTTTTAAAAGTCCACGTTTGCCTGTAAACACCTTAAAAATATTTTAAAAAAATACACGTTTACCATAGAACACCTCCAAAAATATTTTAAAAAATCAACATTTGCCTGAGAACACCACAAAAATATTTTAAAAAAAATCCACGTTGGCCCGAGAACAGCTCAAAACATATTGTAAAAAATCCACGTTTGCCTGAGAATACCTCAAAAAATATTTTAAAAAATCTAAGTTTGCCTGAGAACAACTCAAGATACTTTAAAAAGTCCACCTTTGCCTGAGAACACCTCAAAAATTATCTTAAAAAATACACATTTGCCTGAGAACACCTCAAAAATATTTTAAAAAAATCCACGTTGGCCCGAGAACACGTTCTGTGGCCTAAAGACCCCTCAAAAATTGGTTAAGATCCATGTTTTGTGGTCTGAGGGATTCTCAGAAAATTTATTTAAAAAATCCACGTTTTGTAGTCTGAGGTCTGCTTAGAAAATTTATGTCAAAAAGTCCACGTTTTGTGGTCTGAGGCCTCTTTCAAAAATTCACATTTGGTGGCCTGAGGACACCTCAATAAAATAGTTTCAAATATCCGTTTTGTGCTATGAGGACACCTGAAAAAATTGTTTCACAAATTCCCATTTTGTGGTCTGAGGACTCCTTAGAAAATGTCGTAAACATTCCGTTGTTTTTTTTTTTTTTGCCGACAAAGATATACTCTCAGCCTATGTGTATTGAAACTTTCATCTACGGAAAGATCGAATGTTGTTAGGGTACTTTCAGAATTTCGTAGCCATTTTTGGACATTTGAACTTGCCGACAAAAATATGGATTAGGATTAAAGTTCAAAACTGTTGCTGAGGAAGTATTTAAAGTAATGGACCGACATAGTCCATTATGGAAGTGGATCTTATTTTTGGAGTCGATAGGTGTCGCGTCTACTAGTCAGTTTAGTGGGTCATCATATAACTTTCCTAAGGATTTTCGGACAAACCCTAAACTGCACTTAGACACAAATGTTGAACTTTTGTGGGGAAGTATCCTAAGAAGAGGACCGATATGTGTCATTTTAGAAGTTATACTAAATTTGGACAAATTATTAGATGATCCAAGGTTTGGACCTAATTGGTTGTCCGCTTCAACAGATATCGTGCATACCATTTTAGTGACACTTTTAAATACAGGGGGAAATACCGTAAGTTGTGGACCAGTAATGCCCATCTTCGAATTGAAACTAAGTTTGGAGAAAATACGATGAAGCCCAAATTTGGACCAAATCGGTTGACCAGTTCGAGATATGGTGCCATAGGGGATGTTTACATTTTTCGGGCTGTTTTCTCAAGAAGTATGGACTTGCCCCTGAAAAAACGTTTACAATTGCGGCAGCGAATGCAAGTTGCTTCAACAACAAGTAAAAAAGTATCAGTCAGCTTTGCCGACAGAGATATACCCTCAGCCTGTGTGAATTAAAATATTTTTTTCTTGAATAAAAAAAGTAAAAAAATATGGATTAGTATAAAAGCTCAAAGCTTCGAGGGTTGTCATGCGCTCCAGCCACTGCACCATATGTGGTATGGACTTGCCCCTGATAAAGATTTTACCGCCGTAATGGAGAAAGCGAATGCAAGTTGCTTCTACAAAAATCAAAATGATTCGAGAGCAGGGGTTAAAGTGAATTTATCTAAAATTTTGTGTGGAAGGTACCCGAAGGAGTTAACAAATATAGTCCATATTCGAAACTGATCTATATCTGGTAGATATACATATTAGGATGTGTATGGACCAAATCGGTCACTCCCATTAAGAGTTATCGTGTGCATAATTTTTTCGAACATTTTTGAGCTTTTGTGGGGGAGGTACCTGAAGGAGTGGACCGATATGTCTTATCTTCGAACTTAAATTAAGTTTGCACAAATGGTACGAATAAATTTATTTAAAAAGTCCACTTTTTGTGGCCTCAGGTCAGCTCAAGAAAATTTATTTAAAAAATCCACGTTTTATGACCTTTGGTCAGCTCAGAAAATTTATTTAAAAAATCCACGTTTTATGACCTGTGGTCAGCTCAAGAAAATGTATTTAAAAAATCCACGTTTTATGGTCTTAGGTCAGCTCAGAAAATTTATTTAAAAAATCCACGTTTTACGGTCTTAGGTCAGCTCAGAAAATTTATTTAAAAAATCCACGTTTTATGGTCTTAGGTCAGCTCAGAAAATTTATTTAAAAAATCCACGTTTGATGATCTTAGGTCAGCTCAAAAAATTTATTTAAAAAATCCACGTTTTGTGGCCTTAGATCAGCTCAAAAAATTTATTTAAAAAATCCACGTTTTGTGGCCTTAGATCAGCTCAAAAAATTTATTTAAAAAATCCACGTTTTGTGGCCTTAGGTCAGCTGAAAAAATTTATTTAAAAACTCCACGTTTTGTGCCCAAGGTCAAGTATGGACTTGTCCCTGAAAAATGTTTACCGTCGTAATTGAGGCAGCGAATGCAAGTTGCTTTAACAAAAATCTAAGCCAAATTTTGGATCTAATCAGGTGATCCATTCGAGAGTTATCGAGCGCTCCAGCCAGCCAAACAGACAAATTTACGTTATGTGGCCTAAGGTCAGCTCAAAAAAATTATTTAAAAAATCCACGTTTTGTTGCCTAAGGTCAGCTCAAAAGATTTATTTAAAAAATCCATGTTTTGTGGCCTTCGGTCAGCTCAAAAAATTTATTTAAAAATCCACGTTTTGTGGCCTAAGGTCAGCTCAAAAAATTTATTTAAAAAATCCACGTTTTGTGGCCTTAGGTCAGCTCAAAAAATTTATTTAAAAAATCCACGTTTTGTGGCCTAAGGTCAGCTCAAAAAATTTATTTAAAAAATCCACGTTTTGTGACCTAAGGTCAGCTCAAAAAATTTATTTAAAAAATCCACGTTTTGTGGCCTTAGGTCAGCTCAAAAATTTTTTTTAAAAAATCCACGTTTTGTGGCCTAAGGTCAGCTTTAGAAATTTATTTAAAAAATCCACGTTTTGTGGCCTAAGGTCAGCTTTAGAAATTTATTTAAAAAATCCACGTTTTGTGACCTAAGATCAGCTTTAGAAATTTATTTAAAAAATCCACGTTTTGTGGCCTAAGGTCAGCTTTAGAAATTTATTTAAAAAATCCACGTTTTGTGGCCTAAGGTCAGCTTTAGAAATTTATTTAAAAAATCCACGTTTTGTGGCCTAAGGTCAGCTTTAGAAATTTATTTAAAAAATTCACGTTTTGTGGCCTAAGATCAGCTTTAGAAATTTATTTAAAAATCCACGTTTTGTGGCCTAATGTCAGCTTAAGGAATTTATTTAAAAAATCCACATTTTGTGGCCTCAGATCAGAAATTGTGGTCTGACAATTTCTCAGAAAATGTATTTAAAAAATCCACGTTTTGTGGTCTGAGGTCTGCTCATAAAAATTTATTTACAAAATCCACATTTTGTGGCTTCTGAATTCCTGAGAGGATTTATTTCTTTAAAAATCCTTTATCGACACTAGCAGACATTTAAAAGACCTTCTGTACTTTTTTAATTTTTATAGTGAAAATCAGTCATAGCTATTATGAGCTACCGTTTGAACAGTTGTGCCACTTTTAATTTCACATGAAAATGAAAACAAAACCCTAGACAAAAATACAAACATTCCGCGCATACCTTTCAGATGAATCACTTGCTCATGCAATGTTTGGGTGCTGGTGATCCATCCACACTTGATCAAATAAAAAAACAGGCACACAAACGAGAAAAGAATAACCAAATAAAATAACTTCATAATAATGCAATAAAACGGCGGAAAAACTATTACAATTTCCCAGGCCGGGATGCAAAGAACAGATGCTTTTTTTTGCAAAGCAGAAACACTGCAAATATAGTTGTCATGGCATGGGGTTGGAAGAGAGTGTTGATGTTCTGTGTTTTTTTTTTTTAATTTATAGGGAGAAGTATTGAAATTAAATCACCATGATTACGTGTGTCGAGCAGGGTGATGATGAGTCACCTTGATTGTGGTGCAAAATAAATACACCGTGCATCACATAGCCATCCATGTTGTTGTCTCTTCGAACAGATGTTCCTGTGTGATTATGAAATACTGCTGCTGCTTCTGTTGCACACTTCATTTTCGATTTCTTTTGAAGTTAATTTTATTTTTGTCGACTAGTCAGTTCAGCTTCTGCATGCGGATGGATGGCTGGCTGGTGTTTTTTAATTCTTCTTCAGAAACGAAATCTAGAACACATATGTTGTTGGTCTTTTGTTTATCTTAATGACTGACTGACTGGCAGTCGGCAAAGGTGTGAGCAAAAATTTTTAGGCCAACAATTTTTATGATTTTTTATTTCATGAAAAAAAATTTTTGTCAGAATTGTTTACTGCAGTATTATTAAGAAATAAATTTTAGGAAAACTTTTTTCACAATCCATGAAATTTAGAAATTCTGGGAATTTCGAAGTCATTACATTTTCCTTTCAGGTGGTAGAGTTTTGTTTTTTGGTTACAATTATTTTCAAATAAATTTTCTCTATTACAGCTTTTTACATAATTCTATTTATAACAAGGCCAAAAGTACTCGCATGACACTGCCTACACAACTATTACCTACTAATGCATAATAATATTTCTCACATGCTCGTGATTTTTAAGACTACTCTCCTTTTATCCCCATTGACACCTGAAAATCCATGGCGGGAATTATCACAATTAAAAAGGGAATTTCATCTCTTTGATGTTCGGCCGCTTGGTAGCCGAAATTTCGACACAATATATTTATCACTTTGTTTGAAAGAAGGGGGGAACTAACACTCCCCCCTATCTTCTCATTACCCGTGTATAACAAATAATTTTATTCAAATATGTTTGTTTGAACATTTGTTTATTTTTTTCGTAGACTTTTTGTGTATGCCACCCACGTCACGTGAATAACAGCAAATAGACTGCGTCATAATGCCCCATCCCATGCCAGCCAGCCACGGCACAAGAGAAGACCCCAAATAGACAACAAATTATTACACACATACACACTCCCCTCCTCGCACACTGACTGACTCACAAGCAAAGACATCACCAACAAAAAAAAAAAAAAAAATAATAACGAAAAAATTATACAAAATTAATTTCATGATCATGAATAACAAATTTGAAGATCAGGGTGTTCATAAATAATAAATATTTTCAAAATAATATGTTCGGATTATTTGTTTGTTTGGGGGTATTATGACAGAACAATAAAGTTCCCATTTTATTTCAAATTATGAGAAATTTATTGCTATTCTAATTTCGTAATTAATTAAGCAATAGACAATTTCACTGGATGACGACCATAATCATAATGTTAAATTTCTGAGCCGACCTAAGACCACAAAACGTGAATTTTTTAAATAGAATTTCTGAGAAATTCTCCGACCACAACTCGTGAATTTTTTAAATAAATTTTCTGAGAAATTTTCAGACCACAAAACGTGGATTTTTTAAATAAATTTTCTGAGAAATTTTCAGACCACAAAACGTGGATTTTTTAAATAAATTTTCTGAGAAATTTTCAGACCACAAAACGTGGATTTTTTAAATAAATTTTCTGAGAAATTTTCAGACCACAAAACGTAGATTTTTAAATAAATTTTCTGAGAAATTTTCAGACCACAAAACGTGGATTTTTTAAATAAATTTTCTGGGAAATTTTCAGACCACAAAACGTGGATTTTTTAAAATAAATTTTCTGAGAAATTTTCAGACCACAAAACGTGGATTTTTTAAATAAATTTTCTGAGAAATTTTCAGACCACAAAACGTGGATTTTTTAAATAAATTTTCTGAGAAATTTTCAGACCACAAAACGTAGATTTTTTAAATAAATTTTCTGAGAAATTTTCAGACCACAAAACGTGGATTTTTTAAATAAATTTTCTGAGAAATTTTCAGACCACAAAACGTGGATTTTTTAAATAAATTTTCTGAGAAATTTTCAGACCACAAAACGTAGATTTTTTTAAATAAATTTTCTGAGAAATTTTCAGACCACAAAACGTGGATTTTTTAAATAAATTTTCTGGGAAATTTTCAGACCACAAAACGTGGATTTTTTAAATAAATTTTCTGAGAAATTTTCAGACCACAAACGTAGATTTTTTAAATAAATTTTCTGAGAAATTTTCAGACCACAAAACGTGGATTTTTTAAATAAATTTTCTGAGAAATTTTCAGACCACAAAACGTGGATTTTTTAAATAAATTTTCTGAGAAATTTTCAGACCACAAAACGTAGATTTTTTAAATAAATTTTCTGAGAAATTTTCAGACCACAAAACGTGGATTTTTTAAATAAATTTTCTGAGAAATTTTCAGACCACAAAACGTGGATTTTTTAAATAAATTTTCTGAGAAATTTTCAGACCACAAAACGTAGATTTTTTAAATAAATTTTCTGAGAAATTTTCAGACCACAAAACGTGGATTTTTTAAATAAATTTTCTGGGAAATTTTCAGACCACAAAACGTGGATTTTTTAAATAAATTTTCTGAGAAATTTTCAGACCACAAAACGTGGATTTTTTAAATAAATTTTCTGAGAAATTTTCAGACCACAAAACGTGGATTTTTTAAATAAATTTTCTGAGAAATTTTCAGACCACAAAACGTAGATTTTTTAAATAAATTTTCTGAGAAATTTTCAGACCACAAAACGTGGATTTTTTAAATAAATTTTCTGAGAAATTTTCAGACCACAAAACGTGGATTTTTTAAATAAATTTTCTGAGAAATTTTCAGACCACAAAACGTAGATTTTTTAAATAAATTTTCTGAGAAATTTTCAGACCACAAAACGTGGATTTTTTAAATAAATTTTCTGGGAAATTTTCAGACCACAAAACGTGGATTTTTTAAATAAATTTTCTGAGAAATTTTCAGACCACAAAACGTGGATTTTTTAAATAAATTTTCTGAGAAATTTTCAGACCACAAAACGTGGATTTTTTAAATAAATTTTCTGAGAAATTTTCAGACCCCAAAACGTTGATTTTTTAAAAAAAATTTCTGAGAAATTTTCAGACCACAAAAAGTGGATTTTTAAAATAAATTTTCTGAGAAATTTTCAGACCACGGAACGTGGATTTTTTTAATAAATTTTTTGAGCTGACCTGAGGCCACAAAACGTGGATTTTAAATAAATTTTCTGAGCTGACCTAAGGCCACCAAACGTGGATTTTTTAAATAAATTTTCTCAGCAGACCTCAGACCACAAAACGTGGATTTTTTAAATAAATTTTCTGAGCTGACCTAAGGCCACCAAACGTGGATTTTTTAAATAAATTTTCTCAGCAGACCTCAGACCACAAAACGTGGATTTTTTAAATAAATTTTCTCAGCAGACCTCAGACCGCAAAACGTGAATTTTTTAAATAAATTTCTTGAGCTGACCTGAGGCCACAAAACGTGGATTTTTTAAATAAATTTCTTGAGCTGACCTGAGGCCACAAAACGTGGATTTTTTAAATAAATTTCTTGAGCTGACCTGAGGCCACAAAACGTGGATTTTTTAAATAAATTTCTTGAGCTGACCTGAGGCCACAAAACGTGGATTTTTTAAATAAATTTCTTGAGCTGACCTGAGGCCACAAAACGTGGATTTTTTAAATAAATTTCTTGAGCTGACCTGAGGCCACAAAACGTGGATTTTTTAAATAAATTTCTTGAGCTGACCTGAGGCCACAAAACGTGGATTTTTTAAATAAATTTCTTGAGCTGACCTGAGGCCACAAAACGTGGATTTTTTAAATAAATTTTCTCAGCAGACCTCAGACCACAAAACCTGGATTTTTTAAATAAATTTTCTCAGCAGACCTCAGACCACAAAACGTGGATTTTTTAAATAAATTTTCTCAGCAGACCTCAGACCACAAAACGTGGATTTTTTAAATAAATTTTCTCAGCAGACCTCAGACCACAAAACGTGGATTTTTTAAATAAATTTTCTCAGCAGACCTCAGACCACAAAACGTGGATTTTTTAAATAAATTTTCTCAGCAGACCTCAGACCACAAAACGTGGATTTTTTAAATAAATTTTCTCAGCAGACCTCAGACCACAAAACGTGGATTTTTTAAATAAATTTTCTGAGCAGACCTCAGACCACAAAACGTGGATTTTTTAAATAAATTTTCTCAGCAGACCTCAGACCACAAAACGTGGATTTTTTAAATAAATTTTCTCAGCAGACCTCAGACCACAAAACGTGGATTTTTTAAATAAATTTTCTCAGCTGACCTAAGGCCACAAGACGTGGATTTTTTAAATAAATTTTCTCAGCTGACCTAAGGCCACAAGACGTGGATTTTTTAAATAAATTTTCTGAGCTGACCTAAGGCCACAAGACGTGGATTTTTTAAATAAATTTTCTGAGCTGACCTAAGGCCACAAGACGTGGATTTTTTAAATAAATTTTCTGAGCTGACCTAAGGCCACAAAATGTGGATTTTTTAAATAAATTTTCTGAGCTGACCTAAGGCCACAAAATGTGGATTTTTTAATAAATTTCTTGAGCTGACCTGAGGCCACAAAACGTGGATTTTTTAAATAAATTTTCTGAGCAGACCTCAGACCACAAAACGTGGATTTTTCAAATAAATTTACCCAGCAGACCTCAGACCACAAAACGTGGATTTTTTAAATACATTTCTTGAGCTGTCTTGAGGCCACAAAACGTGGATTTTTAAAATAAATTTACTCAGCAGACCTCAGACCACAAAACGTGGATTTTTTAAAATAAATTTCTTGAGCTGTCTTGAGGCCACAAAACGTGGATTTTTTTAAATAAATTTCTTGATCTGTCTTGAGGCCACAAAACGTGGATTTTTTTAAATAAATTTCTTGAGCTGTCTTGAGGCCACAAAACGTGGATTTTTTTAAATAAATTTCTTGAGCTGTCTTGAGGCCACAAAACGTGGATTTTTTAAATAAATTTCTTGAGCTGACCTAAGGCCACAAAACGTGGATTTTTTAAATAAATTTCTTGAGCTGACCTAAGGCCACAAAACGTGGATTTTTTAAATAAATTTCTTGAGCTGACCTAAGGCCACAAAACGTGGATTTTTTAAATAAATTTCTTGAGCTGACCTAAGGCCACAAAACGTGGATTTTTTAAATAAATTTCTTGAGCTGACCTAAGGCCACAAAACGTGGATTTTTTAAATAAATTTCTTGAGCTGACCTAAGGCCACAAAACGTGGATTTTTTAAATAAATTTCTTGAGCTGACCTAAGGCCACAAAACGTGGATTTTTTAAATAAATTTCTTGAGCTGACCTAAGGCCACAAAACGTGGATTTTTTAAATAAATTTCTTGAGCTGACCTAAGGCCACAAAACGTGGATTTTTTAAATAAATTTCTTGAGCTGACCTAAGGCCACAAAACGTGGATTTTTTAAATAAATTTCTTGAGCTGACCTAAGGCCACAAAACGTGGATTTTTTAAATAAATTTCTTGAGCTGACCTAAGGCCACAAAACGTGGATTTTTTAAATAAATTTCTTGAGCTGACCTAAGGCCACAAAACGTGGATTTTTTAAATAAATTTCTTGAGCAGACCTCATTTCATAAATTTCTTGAGCTGACCTGAGGCCACAAAACGTGGATTTTTTAAATAAATTTCTTGAGCAGACCTAAGGCCACAAAACGTGGATTTTTTATATAAATTTCTTGACCTGACCTCATTTCATAAATTTCTTGAGCTGACCTGAGGCCACAAAACGTGGATTTTTTAAATAAATTTCTTGAGCAGACCTAAGGCCACAAAACGTGGATTTTTTATATAAATTTCTTGACCTGACCTAAGGCCACAAAACGTGGATTTTTTAAATAAATTTCTTGACCTGACCTAAGGCCACAAAACGTGGATTTTTTAAATAAATTTCTTGACCTGACCTAAGGCCACAAAACGTGGATTTTTTAAATAAATTTCTTGACCTGACCTAAGGCCACAAAACGTGGATTTTTTAAATAAATTTCTTGACCTGACCTAAGGCCACAAAACGTGGATTTTTTTAAATAAATTTCTTGACCTGACCTAAGGCCACAAAACGTGGATTTTTTAAATAAATTTCTTGACCTGACCTAAGGCCACAAAACGTGGATTTTTTAAATAAATTTCTTGACCTGACCTAAGGCCACAAAACGTGGATTTTTTAAATAAATTTCTTGACCTGACCTAAGGCCACAAAACGTGGATTTTTTAAATAAATTTTCTGAGCAGACCTCAGACCACAAAACGTGGATTTTTTAAATAAATTTTCTGAGCAGACCTCAGACCACAAAACGTGGATTTTTTAAATAAATTTTCTGAGCAGACCTCAGACCACAAAACGTGGATTTTTTAAATAAATTTTCTGAGCAGACCTCAGACCACAAAACGTGGATTTTTTAAATAAATTTTCTGAGCAGACCTCAGACCACAAAACGTGGATTTTTTTAAATAGCTGACCTAAGGCCACAAAACGTGGATTTTTTTAAATAGCTGACCTAAGGCCACAAAACGTGGATTTTTTAAATAGCTGACCTAAGGCCACAAAAAGTGGATTTTTTAAATAAATTTCTTGAGCTGACCTAAGGCCACAAAACGTGGATTTTTTAAATAAATTTTCTGAGCAGACCTCAGACCACAAAACGTGGATTTTTTAAATAAATTTTCTGAGCAGACCTCAGACCACAAAACGTGGATTTTTTAAATAGCTGACCTAAGGCCACAAAACGTGGATTTTTTAAATAGCTGACCTAAGGCCACAAAAAGTGGATTTTTTAAATAAATTTCTTGAGCTGACCTGAGGCCACAAAACGTGGATTTTTTAAATAAATTTCTTGAGCTGACCTAAGGCCACAAAACGTGGATTTTTTAAATAAATTTCTTGAGCTCACCTGAGGCCACAAAACGTGGATTTTTTAAATAAATTCCTTGAGCTGACCTGAGGCCACAAAACGTCGATTTTTTAAATAAATTTCTTGAGCTGGCCTGAGGCCACAAAACGTGGATTTTTTAAATAAATTTCTTGAGCTGACCTGAGGCAACAAAACGTGGATTTTTTAAATAAATTTCTTGAGCTGACCTGAGGCCCCAAAACGTGGATTTTTTAAATAAATTTCTTGAGCTGACCTAAGGCCACAAAACGTGGATTTTTTAAATAAACTTCTTAAGCTGACCTGAGGCCACAAAATGTGGATTTTTTAAATAAATTTCTTGAGCTGACCTGAGGCCACAAAATATGGTAATATGTTAATTATGTTAATGTTAATTAATTAATTTTCTAAGGAGGACAAAAGAGAGCTTCTGTAGTACCTTTCTAAAATAGTTGCTTCTATAGTTATGTTATTTCTATAGAAAAACACCGTAGATGATTTCTATAGAATAAAAGGCCATTATCATAGAACAGGTTATTTTTTAAAAATGACTTAAATTGTTTTATTTTATTTAATTATTTTTTAACCTTCAAAAAGTCTTTATAAAATTTATGATTTATTCTCCGCGTCTTTAGCCCCAAGTATTTTATGTTTTTTTTTTTTTTTTTCAAAAGAAATAAATAATAAATTGTGTGTGCGCCTGCGTACAATGGCATCTCATGCTGTTTTATTGGTAATCATTTCTCTAAAGGGATTAAAAAGATTTTGGTTTTTTGAAAAATTGCCTTCGTTTGTGCGTTGCTTCTGGTTAAGATCATCTGCCTGCCATGGTATGGATGGCTGTTCGTTGGCTGTCACATTTGTGCTACTGGTCTACTGCTACTGTTGTCTACAGACTTCTGGTGTTGGTGATAATACCAAATGAAGCAGCAGCGAAGTTCAGCAACACAAACACAATGACTGACTGACTAATGGTGCCGGTATTCGCTGGCCGCTATGCCGGCCGGTACAACTTTTGTCTACTGCTATTTTATGATAATTATTATTGTACTTGCCGTTTTTTTTTTTCATTTTTGAAATTTATTGTTTTACAATATTTTGTTGCTAATTTTGTGTTTCTATTGTCCAACTATTTTCGTTGTTGTTTTTGCTAAGTAGCTGATAAGAAAGCGACAATGGCCATAGAGAATTATTTCTGTTTTTTTGTTTTTATTTTTTGCAAATCGTCAATTGTAGTTTTTGATATCGTTTCGCTTACACAGCTCTGTGCCTGCCCGCCGTGTTGAGTAATACTTAGTTCAGCGAAAATAAAAACAGTAACTGCGAACTGAGAAACCCACAAAAATAATAAAAAAAAAATAAAAATAATAAACATGCAACTTGAAAGCGATATCATTTAAATTAAATAACCAAATATAGTTTAGAGAAAATAATTTAAAAAAATTACGGGCTTGTATGTACCCTACGCCAGGGGTCCATAGAAAACACCTGGAGTGAATTAGCATTCTACAAAAGATCCATACCAAGGTGTTATGTTCTAAGGAAGATATTTTGTTCTATGGAGGTCCCCTAAGGTGGAAGACATTTAGTCTTCTATAAAACCCCCTTGATTTTCTCTAAGCAGACCCATTGTCTTCTCACGCTTTTTGGTAGGGTATCTTCCCACATTCATAATATGTTCGTTATTTTTTTTTTGTCATACAAATTATTTTACAAAATGTATGTCAAATGTTGTGATTTAATTCCAGGCACGATGCCACTGCGTGTGGGTGTGTAAATTTAACTACTTGTATGGCAGGAAGGCAGCCGGGCCGGCAGGCAGCAGCAAAGCTGGCTGTTTTTGGAATTCAATTGACGATACTCGACACTCAAATGTTTCTACGTAATTTGCGTGAGCTGTTTTTTTTTCTTCGTTTTGCGGGTGGCTTGATTTGCGCTTCACTAAGGAAAGGGAAATTGTTAATCATAATAAGTAAAACAAACAAACAGAAACATAATAACAACAGCAACAACAACAAACTTTGTATGGTTACGTTAAATAGAGCAGCACTACTTTTTTGGGGCCTGAGACATTTTTGGTATTATTAAATTAAAGTGGCAAACTTAACAAAAAAAATTGTTGTTGTTTCCATGCCATTGTAGATTTTTTGCTGCTTGCAAATTTCCTTAGAAACCGTAATTTTTATAGTTGTTTTTGTAATAGTATTTTTTATTGTGCAAAAAAAAATTACTTCCACTTGCGGTTTATGAATGAAATTTCGTTTCGTCGTGAGTGAGTTGTTGATAAACATTTTAGAAACTAAAAATAAAATTGTCGCTTGGTTTTTTTGTTTTTTTTCTGTTCTGCTAATGGTCAATGAAACACATGTTTCATATTGTTTTATTTTCATTTTATCATTCGCGAATTGATTAGCTAGGCACCGGAAATAAACAGGGATATTTGAAAGGGAAATGGTGATAAAATGTGGTTGAAACGTGCCTGAGAAAAATTTAAATTATTATTTTTTATTTAAAACAGAAACTAAAAAACCGCATTTTCAGGAAAAAAAAACAATTTCGGCGATACTGACACAACTACAAAGGGGGAGCTTTTAAAAAGGGTCAATAGAAGGATCCTCTCCAGCAGAAAGGGTCTATAGATGCACCCTTTCTCTCCAAAAGGATCAAAAGAAGCAACCTTTCTTTGTCTATAGAAACATACTTTTTTAGAAAGGGACTACAGAAGGAGAACTTCCTTTCAGAAACGGTCAATAGAAGCATTCTTCCTTGCAGAAAGGGTCAATAGAAGCACACTTTCGTTTCTTATATAAAAAAATCCATGACTCCTCAGAATAATTATTTAAAAAATCGCTTTTTTGGTCTGAGGACTCACCAGAAAATTTATTTAAACTTCACCTCAAAAAATTTTATAATTATCCACGATCGGTGTCCTGAGGACTCATCACAAAATTTATTTAAAAAATCCACGTTTTGTGGTCTGAGGTCTGCTGAGAAAATTTATTTAAAAAATCCACGTTCTGTGGTCTGAGGTCTGCTGAGAAAATTTATTTAAAAAATCCACGTTTTGTGGTCTGAGGTCTGCTGAGAAAATTTATTTAAAAAATCCACGTTTTGTGGTCTGAGGTCTGCTGGGAAAATTTATTTAAAAAATCCACGTTCTGTGGTCTGAGGTCTGCTGAGAAAATTTATTAAAAAAATCCACGTTATGTGGTCTGAGGTCTGCTCAGAAAATTTATTTAAAAAATTCACGTTTTGTTGTCTGAGGTCTGCTTAGAAAATTTACTTAAAAAATTCACGTTTTGTGGTCTGAGGTCTGCTTAGAAAATTTACTTAAAAAATTCACGTTTTGTTGTCTGAGGTCTGCTCAGAAAATTTATTTAAAAAATTCACGTTTTGTTGTCTGGGGTCTGCTTAGAAAATTTACTTAAAAAATCCACGTTTTGTGGTCTGAGGTCTTCTCAGAAAATTTATTTAAAAATCCACGTTTTGTGGTCTGAGGTCTTCTCAGAAAATTTATTTAAAAAATCCACGTTTTGTGGTCTGAGGTCTGCTCAGAAAATTTATTTAAAAAATCCACGTTTTGTGGTCTAAGGACTCCTCAGAACATTTATTTAAAAAATCCACATTTTGTTGTCTGAGGACACCTCATAAAATTTGTTTAAAAAATCCACGTTTTGTGGTCTGTGGCCTGCTAAGAAAATTTATTAAAAAAATCCACGTTATGTGGTCTGAGGTCTGCTCAGAAAATTTATTTAAAAAATCCACGTTTTGTGGTCTGAAAATTTCTCAGAAAATTAATTTAAAAAATCCACGTTTTGTGGTCTGAAAATTTCTCAGAAAATTAATTTAAAAAATCCACGTTTTGTGGTCTGAAAATTTCTCAGAAAATTAATTTAAAAAAATCCACGTTTTGTGGTCTGAAAATTTCTCAGAAAGTTAATTTAAAAATCCACGTTTTGTGGTCTGAAAATTTCTCAGAAAATTAGTTTAAAAAATCCACGTTTTGTGGTCTGAAAATTTCTCAGAAAATTAATTTAAAAAATCCACGTTTTGTGGTCTGAAAATTTCTCAGAAAATTAATTTAAAAAATCCACGTTTTGTGGTCTGAAAATTTCTCAGAAAATTAATTTAAAAAATCCACGTTTTGTGGTCTGACGTCTGCTCAGAAAATTTAATTAAAAAATACACGTTTTGTGGTCTGAGATCTGCTCAGAAAATTTATTTAAAAAATCCACGTTTTGTGGTCTGAGGTCTGGTCAGAAAATTTATTTAAAAAATCCACGTTTTGTGGTCTGAGGTCTGCTGAGAAAATTTATTTAAAAAATCCACGTTTTGTGGTCTGAGGTCTGCTCAGAAAATTTATTTAAAAAATCCACGTTTTGTGGTCTGAGGTCTGCTCAGAAAATTTATTTAAAAAATCCACGTTTTTTGGTCTGAGGTCTGCTCAGAAAATTTATTTAAAAAATCCACGTTTTTTTGGTCTGAGGTCTGCTCAGAAAATTTATTTAAAAAATCCACGTTTTGTGGTCTGAGGTCTGCTCAGAAAATTTATTTAAAAAATCCACGTTTTGTGGTCTGAGGTCTGCTCAGAAAATTTATTTAAAAAATCCACGATTTGTGGCCTGAGGACTCCTCAGAAAATTTATTATATATATCCACGTTTTGTATTCCCAGGTCAGGTCAAGAAATTTTATTTTATTGTATAGAAGACCCCCACAATGCTCTTCTGTAGAAAGCACCTACGGTGTTCTTTTATTCTAAGAAAGACCTCTACGGTGTTTTCATATTCTATAGAAGACCCCAACGGTGGTCTTCTATTTTATAGAAGATTCCAATGGTAGTCTTCTTTTCTACAGAAGAGCCTTTCAATGATATTCTAGTCTATAGATAGGTGATCTTTCCGACTATAGGAGTCCTCAACGGTGGTTTTCACTACTATAGCAGACCTCTACGGTGGTTTTTCGCTACTACAAAAGGCTCCCACGGTGATCTTCTCTACTACAGAAAACAGCTACGGTTGTCTTTTGTACTATGGAAGACCCTTACGGCGGTCTTCTCTGCTATAGAAAATGCCTACGGTGGTCTTCTGTACTATAGAAGACCTTCATGGTAGTTATCTTTACTAAAAAATACATCTACAGTGGTCACCTTTACTATAGAAGACACTTACCACGGTTTTCGCCACTATAGAAGACACCTACTGTGGTCTTCTCTACTACAAAAAACACCTATGTTGGTTCTCTTTACTATAGAAGACACCTATGGTGGTCCTCTCTACTATAGAAAACACCTATGGTGAATTTCTCCACTATGCACCACCCTTATGGTGGAATTTTCTACTAAAAAAGATCTACAGTGGTCATATTAAGTATAGAAGACACTTACGGTGGTCTGCTCTATTACAGAAAACACTACGGAGGTCTTCATTACTATAGAAAAAACGTATGGTGATCTTCTCTACTATAGAAAACACCTACGGTGGCCATCTTAATTATAGAAAACTCCTAGGTGGTTCTTCTACTATAGAAGACCCCTTATGTTGGGTTTTCTATAGAAAAGAAGGCACCTACGGTGGTCTAATGTTGTATGGTATACCCAAACCGTGGTCTTGCAATCCATAGAACCATAACGGTAGTTAATATGGTGACCATCTATCCCATAGAATAGCCCTACAGTGGTCTTCTATTCTATAAAAAACCCCACGGTGGTCTTTCCTACTATAGAAGACCCCTACGGTGGTCACCTTTACTATAGAATATCTCTACGGTGGTTTTCCCTACTACAGAAGGCCCCTTCGGTGGTCCTCTCTACTACAGAAGAGAGCTACGGTGGTCTTCTCTACTATAGAAAACCTCTGGGGTGGTCTTCTCTACTATAGAAGACCCCTACAGTGGTTTGCTCTACTATAGAAGACCCCTATTTTTGTATTCTCTACTATAGAAGACTTCTACGGTTGCTTTCTCTACTATCGGAGACCTCTAATTTGGTCTTCTCTACTAAAAAAACCCTTACGGTGGTCTTCTCTACAATGAAAGACCCCTTCGGTGGTCTTGTCTACTATAGAAGACCCCTACGGTGGTCTTCTCTACTATAGAGGACTTCTGCTGTGTTTTACTCTACTGTGGAAGACCACTACGGTGGTCTTCTCTACTATAGAATACAGCTGCTGTGGTGCTCTCTACTGTAGAAGTCCCCTACGGTGGTCTTCTCTACTATAGAAGTCCCCTATGGTTGTCTTCTTTACTATATATCACCCTATGGTTGATTTTCTCGACTATTGAAGACACCTGGTGAAGACATCTGGTTTTCTCTACTATAGAAGACCCCTACGGTGGGCGCCTCTACTATATGGTCTTTTTTTCTATAGGAGACTCTTACGGTGGTCTTCTCTACTATAGAAGACCTCTAGGGTGCTCTACTCTAATATAAAAGAACCCTACAGTGGTCTTCTGTACTATAGAAGACACATACAGTGGTTTGCTCTACTATAGAGGACCCCTACTTTTGTATTCTCTACTATAGAAGACTTCTACGGTTGTCTTAACTACTATCGGAGACCTTTAAATCTGGTCTTCTCTTTTATAAAAAAACCCTTCGGTAGTTTTCTCTACTATAGAACACACCTATGATGGTTTTCTCTACTATAGAAGACACCCACGTTTGTATTCTTTACTTTAGAATAAACCTACCGCTGTATTCTTTACTACAGAAAATCCCTACGTTGATCTTCTCCACTATAGAAGACCCCTATGGTGGTTTTTTCTATTATAGAAGACCCTGCGGTGGCCGTCTCTACTATAAAAGACTCCTACATTGGTCTTCTCTACCATAGAAGACTCCTATGATGGTCTTATCTAGTATAGAATTCCCCTACGGTGGTCTTCTCTACTATAGAAGAACCCTAGCTGGTTTGCTCAACTATAGAAGACCCTTACGGTTGTCTTCTCTACTATAGAAGGCACTTACGGTGGTCATCTCTACTATAGAAGACCCCTACGGTGGTCTTCTCTACTATGGAAGTCCCCCGCGGTTATCTTCTGTCCTATAAAAGACCCCTGCGGTTATCGCCTCTACTATAGAGACCCCTACGATTGCCTTCTTTTCTATCGAAGACCCCATACGATGGTCTTCTCTACTCTAAAAGTGGGCCTATAGAAGGACACTTTCATTCAAAAAGGGTCTACGGAAGGATCCTTCATTCAGAAATGGTCTGTAGAAGGACCTTTTCTTTCAGAAAGGGTCTATTGAGGACCCTTTTATTGACCATTTATTTATGAAGAACAGGGTGCTTCGGTTAACCCATTCTAAAACAAAAGGTGCTTCTATTCTACGGTGCTTTTCTATCCTGCTCTTCTTTTCTATAGAAGGTCCCTTGCGTGTTCTGCTAAGCTATAGAAGACCCCTACGATGCTCTTCTCTTAAAAGAGAATTTGTTGTTATCGTAACTTATGTAAATACAATTGAAAGTTGTTTAATACATACCTGTTAATATTGCAGTTGTTGTTGTTGGCGCAAATATCGCCAGGGTCAGCACGGCGTACATGAAGCCATTCCAATAGAAAATTCGTTTGTGATTCATGATGATGTGATGATGGTGATGCCGATGTTTGTATATCTGTCGCTGATGGTTGTTTGTTTCAACAAAACAATTTATTGTAGAAAACGACGACAACAACAACAAAACAAAAGACAAATTTTTCACAAATTTATCCGCTATAGCCAAATGTTGTTGGTGTTGTTATTGTTGTGATGATGATTTTGTAGGCTAAATGTTTTACAAACAGCCGAGAAACTGAATGAATGCCCACCATACACACACACTGGCGCACTGCACAAAATTAATGGCCAACGTTTAAGCGAAAGTATCCTTGGCTATTTATGATGAATATGGCCTGAAGATGAAGCAACAGCAGCAGCATCAGTTGGATGACAATTTTAATGGTGACTCTGATGCTGGTTGGTTGAATGGCAGCAGATGTTTTATGGGGGTCTTTGTCGTCTTCTTCTTGGTTTTGGCTTATAAACGCCCCCAAGCTTTATTGCGAATAGATTAATGTGTTGGATATTTTACAGAGCATTTAAGGCGATTATAATTTGTTTTTCCTTCTTCTTTTTTATATATTTCTATGATTTTTATTGATTTTTTATTGAATTTCTTTTCGCTTTTTTTAATTCTTTCAAATTAATTTTTATTGTTAATTTGAGAGGTGTTGTTGTTATTTTTTTTTTAATGAAATTTTTATTTCAGCAAACACATTTTTATTTTGGGAACTTTTTTTCTATAATTTATGTTAAGTCGTTTTAATTATAATTTGTTTTGGTTATAAAAAATATTTGGTATTTTTTCGAGCTATAAAAAAAGAGAGGACGGAATATAAAAATTAAATATTATGTGGTGTTTTTATTTTCATATCAATTAAGTTAAAATTTATGATTAATTAATTTCTTAATTGTGATTTGTTTAGTAAAAATTAGTATTTATTTGTATATATATTTTTATATAAAAATATATTTTTATATTAGTTATGGCTGAGCTAAGGATTCAAAGCAAAAGAGACTAAATTCATGAAGAATTTTTATCACCCACCCATACATCGTTAGGCGTGGACCTTTTAAAGAACTTTTATCACCCACCCATTGTCCCTTGGGCGTGGATTTTTTAAAGAATTTTTATCACCCACCTACTGCCCCTTGGACGTGGATTTTTTAAAGAATTTTTATCACCCACTATTGCCCCTTGGGCGTGGATTTTTTAAAGAATTTTTATCACCCACCTATTGCCCCTTGGGCGTGGATTTTTTAAAGAATTTTTATCACCCACCTATTGCCCCTTGGGCGTGGATTTTTTAAAGAATTTTTATCACCCACCTATTGCCCCTTGGGCGTGGATTTTTTAAAGAATTTTTATCACCCACCTATTGCCCCTTGGGCGTGGATTTTTTAAAGAATTTTTATCACCCACCTATTGCCCCGTGGGCGTGGATTTTTTAAAGAATTTTTATCACCCACCTATTGCCCCTTGGGCGTGGATTTTTTAAAGAATTTTTATCACCCACCTATTGCCCCTTGGGCGTGGATTTTTTAAGGAATTTTTATCACCCACCTATTGCCCCTTGGGCGTGGATTTTTTAAAGAATTTTTATCGCCAACCTATTGCCCCTTGGGCGTGGATTTTTTAAAGAATTTTT
>NW_027411977.1:226600501-226855501 GCF_047663935.1 Musca autumnalis | reverse complement strand
CTTCGTAGAGAAGAATTAGCGAAAAAGAAATACTGAAAATTAAAAAATAATGAAGCTGTTAGAAAACTAAGGCGTACATCATGCTCGGCAAGCAGTGTGAAATATGGGGAGTTCAGTTGGACTTCAAGGAAATTTTAAAGAACACGAAACGTGAATTTTGTAACTAAATTTTCTGAGTTGAACTGAGGCCACAAAACGTCGATATTTTTAAATAAATTTTCTGTGCTGACCTGAGGCCACAAAATGTGGACTTTTTAAATAATTTTTCTGGGCTGACAGCAGGCCACAAAACGTGGATTTTTAAATAATTTTTCTGAGCAAAATCAAAGCTCACGAAACGTGAATTTCTAAATAAATTTTCTCAACTGACCTACGGCCACAAATTTCACAAATTTTCTGAGCCTACCTGAGGACGAAAAAGGTGGCCTTTTTAAATAAATTTTCCGAGCTGAACTGAGGCCACGAAATGTGCATTTTCTAAATATACTTCTTCAGGCCACAAAACGTGGATTTTTTAAATTTATTTCTTGAGGTGACCTCAGGCCACAAAACGTGGTTTTTTATTTAGTTTCTGAGTTTTTTTTATATATGGAGTTCAATAGTAAACCTAAGGACACCGAAATTAGATCAACATATTTAAAATTTGGATTTCTAAATAATAAAAAAAAAATAAATTAAAGGAGTGCTGTACAGATGAATTTAGATTTACTAAAGTGATTTCGCAGGTCAAAAAATGGTTATTTCTTAAAAAAATTGTTAATGATTGGTCAATTGAAAAAAATGAGGATTTTTAGCTGCACATGCCTTTGTGTAGGCAAACGACCTAATGAAGCCTTCTCTACTTGACAGAAGACTTCATGCAGACTTTACTACTACGAGTACTACTTTACTTCTGAAGCCTTTTTCTTTTTGTCTCCTTCCAGAGATATTTCCCTATTGCATAGGAGACTCTTGAAGCCTTATTTGCTACACTTAAGTCTAGTGAAGCCCTCTCTACAATACAGAAGACCTACTATGGCGTTCAGAAGTTTCATACGGAGGACTTCTGGAGCCTTTTTACTACAGAGATGACCCCTGCAGCCTTCAGAGATTTCCATCGAGAGGTCTTCTTTACAAAACAAACAAATCATGAAGTACTTTTTTACTAAACAGAAGACTCCTGAATCCTTTGTACTAAACAGGAGACCTTATTCGGCCTTCAGAGTTCTTCTTTGAAGGATTTTCTTTAGTAAACAGAAAACTTCTGAAGCCTTCTTTACCAGACATTGGACTCCTGACACCGTTTTACTAGACAGAAGACCTCATGTGACCTTCAGATCTTCTAAAAAAGACCGCCAAGTCATCTACCTCATAAAATTTCAGGTCAGCTCATAATATTTATTTTAAAAAAATCTTCATTTTTGGTCATGTCACGAAATTTAAAAAAAAAATCGATTTTTTCAGATCAGAAAATTTATTTAAAAAATCAAGTATCGTGGCCCCAGGTCAACTCAAAAAATTTATTTAAAAAATTCACTTCTTGTGGCCTTAGGTCAGCTTATTTATAAAATCCACGTTTTGTGGCCTAAGGTTAACACAGAAAATTTATTTATAAAATCCACGTTTTGTGGCCTAAGGTTAACACAGAAAATTTATTTAAAAAATCCACGTTTTGTGGCTTTAGGTCAACTCAGAAAATTTATTTAAAAAATCCACGTTTTGTGGCTTTAGGTCAGCTCAAAAAATTTATTTAAAAAAACCACGTTTTGTGGCTTTAGGTCAGCTCAGAAAATTTATTTAAAAAATCCACGTTTTGTGGCCTAAGGTTAGCACAGAAAATTTATTTAAAAAATCCACGTTTTGTGGCCTAAGGTTAGCACAGAAAATTTATTTAAAAAATCAACGTTTTGTGGCCTCAGGTCAGCTCAGAAAATCTATTTAAAAATCTACGTTTAGTGGCCTCAGGTCAGCTCAGAAAATCTATTTAAAAATCCACGTTTAGTGGCCTCAGGTCAGCTCAGAAAATTTATTTAAAAAATCGACGTTTTGTGGCCTAAGGTTAGCACAGAAAATTTATTTAAAAAATCGACGTTTAGTGGCCTCAGGTCAGCTCAGAAAATCTATTTAAAAATCTACGTTTAGTGGCCTCAGGTCAGCTCAGAAAATCTATTTAAAAATCCACGTTTAGTGGCCTCAGGTCAGCACAGAAAATTTATTTAAAAAATCGACGTTTAGTGGCCTCAGGTCAGCTCAGAAAATCTATTTAAAAATCTACGTTTAGTGGCCTCAGGTCAGCTCAGAAAATCTATTTAAAAATCCACGTTTAGTGGCCTCAGGTCAGCTCAGAAAATCTATTTTAAAATCCACGTTTTGTGGCCTCAAAGTTCCTCAGAAAAATTATTTAAAAATCCACGTTTTGTGACCTCAAAGTTCCTCAGAAAAATTATTTAAAAATCCACGTTTTATGGCCTCAAAGTTCCTCAGAAAATTTGTTTAAAAATCCACGTTTTGTGGCCTCAAAGTTCCTCAGAAAAATTATTTAAAAATCCACGTTTTGTGGCTTTAGGTCATCTCAAGAAATTTGTTTAAAAATCCACGTTTTGTGGCTTTAGGTCATCTCAAGAAATTTGTTTAAAAATCCACGTTTTGTGGCTTTAGGTCATCTCAAGAAATTTGTTTAAAAAATCCACGCTTTGTGGCTTTAGGTCATCTCAAGAAATTTGTTTAAAAATCCACGTTTTGTGGCTTTAGGTCATCTCAAGAAATTTGTTTAAAAAATCCACGCTTTGTGGCTTTAGGTCATCTCAAGAAATTTGTTTAAAAAATCCACGCTTTGTGGCTTTAGGTCATCTCAAGAAATTTGTTTAAACAATCCACGCTTTGTGGCTTTAGGTCATCTCAAGAAATTTGTTTAAAAAATCCACGCTTTGTGGCTTTAGGTCATCTCAAGAAATTTGTTTAAACAATCCACGCTTTGTGGCTTTAGGTCATCTCAAGAAATTTGTTTAAAAAATCCACGCTTTGTGGCTTTAGGTCATCTCAAGAAATTTGTTTAAACAATCCACGCTTTGTGGCTTTAGGTCATCTCAAGAAATTTGTTTAAAAAATCCACGCTTTGTGGCTTTAGGTCATCTCAAGAAATTTGTTTAAACAATCCACGCTTTGTGGCTTTAGGTCATCTCAAGAAATTTGTTTAAAAAATCCACGCTTTGTGGCTTTAGGTCATCTCAAGAAATTTGTTTAAAAAATCCACGCTTTGTGGCTTTAGGTCATCTCAAGAAATTTGTTTAAAAAATCCACGCTTTGTGGCTTTAGGTCATCTCAAGAAATTTGTTTAAACAATCCACGCTTTGTGGCTTTAGGTCATCTCAAGAAATTTGTTTAAAAAATCCACGCTTTGTGGCTTTAGGTCATCTCAAGAAATTTGTTTAAAAAATCCACGCTTTGAGGCTTTAGGTCAGCTCAGAAAATTTATTTAAAAAATCCACGCTTTGAGGCTTTAGGTCAGCTCAAGAAATTTGTTTAAAAAATCCACGCTTTGTGGCTTTAGGTCATCTCAAGAAATTTGTTTAAAAAATCCACGCTTTGTGGCATTAGTTAAGCTCAGAAAATTTATTTAAAAAATCCATGGTTTGTGCCCTCAAAGTTCCTCAGAATAATTTATTCAAAAAGTCCACGTTGTGTGACCCCAAAGTTCTTCAGAAAATTTATTTAAAAAATCCACATTTTGTAGCCTCAAAGTTCTTCAGAAAATTTGTTTATAAAATACACGTTTTGTTGCCTCAGTATTTCTCAGAAAATTTATTTAAAAAATCCACGTTTTGTGGTCTCAAAGTTCCTTCGACTTTTCTGTGACCTCAAAATTCCTCAAAAAATGTTTTAAAAATTTAGATTTTGAAAAATTCTTTAAGTTAATTCAATTTAATTCTCCCTCTTTACTCTTAAAAGTCCATTGACCTCGTTTAGCCAAATTGTGTTATTTTTTTGTTCTATTTCAGAAAATCCAATTTCAATGCTGATTTAAAAATTATCATAAATTGATTGATTTCACATTTTATGGCGTTTAGCAACGACAGGTAAATGGATACCCAGACTCCCATTAATCATCACACCTCTGAATGAATTGATTTTATTGTTTTTGTTTTCGATTTGGGGAAAGAAAATACTCAAATTTATGAATAGCCTGACAGCTGGAGACAGAGTTAAAGAAGTTTTCAAATAACAATAACATTTGAATATCTGGTGTTGTTGTAGGTGGGTGGGTCTTTTCCAAATACAAATTTAGAACAATAACATTTATTGTATTGACAAAAATCATAAATTTTGTGCTTTAATTTGAATACCAATAATATTAAATATCAATTAAGGAATATTAATTAGGAATCAATGATAGCAAATGCGGATTTAAATTTTAATTTTAAGAGGAATCGAAATTGTTATTTTTTTCTTGGAGGTAATAGAGGCCAGTGAAATTATGACGAAATTATCTCATTTGCAGCAACTATTTTAATGCCGTTTTAGTACCAATAAACTAATCAATTTTATGTTTAAAAAATTTCCTCACAGCTCAGATTTACAACACCGAGGTAATTATGGCCAATGAAGTTATTTGTTTTCTAACACTTGCGCATCATTTAACGAAATTACACCGCGAAAAATAAATAGAAATAATAAATCTTTATTTTCTACTCATCAACTAACCGACCTGCAAATACTCGAGAAGATAATAAAAAAAGCCACACAACAACACAAATCATTCAAAAGCCATAACTTTTAAATTGGATTTCTATACAACCCGCCAACCAACCAATCCATCCATTCAGCCATTCATTCATCCATTGATCCATCAATGCAGGCGTTTCAATTTAAGTGGTGATGAAGTTAATTTTCCCCCCATTAGCTGCCAACATTCTGACATTAGAGACCCACACACACACACACGCGGAGAGATGTAGAGTTTGCCACTCATGAGACTCTCGAACTTGATAATGAAGCGATAATTGTAAAATCAATAAACTTTGATGGCATGAAATAATCGTCAGCATTTGGAAACGAGGGAAAAGTACATTTTCACTCCCACCACAGTTTTGGATTTTTTTGCCATATTTATTTTTGTTGCCTACAATTGACGCAACTTGTTTGCCTAAGCAATTAACGAGGGGAGTTCGTTATTTTTCTGTGTTTTTCTCTGATCATTTGTAAAATTACAAAAGCGCTCAAAAAGAAGAAGAAGAGTGTTACAATTTCCCACAATGAAAAAATTTCGAAAAACAAAGTACAACTAGAAATTACCAAATATCAAGTGTTTGGCTGATTGAAATTGAAAATCGAACCGGAAAGGGAAATGATTATGATAATTGTAATGGTAATGAGAGATATTATTGTGTGTTGTTGGTCCAAGGCTACAACACATTACAACAACAACATCACGAGCAATGTGACTATCATGGAAATTGAAAGTAAGTGGCGTAATGGCTTAAAACAGGAGGAGGAATAATTGACTCTAAGATGCCAGGGATGGAAAATTCAAAATTTTGGGGGTTCAAAGTTCAATATTCATACATTGTATAATATTATTTTTGCCAATCATTTATTCATCCCCAAACAAGCCACAATTGCAAATAGTAAACACACATTTTTGTTCTGTTATCATATAAAAGCAAAAAAAACAATATTTTCTTGCTTGACAATTTTTACACAAACACACAAAATTGGAAAATAAACGTGAGGTGTGTTCGCCCGATTACAAAAATAAATAAAGGTATTTATTTATTAATCTTTTACCGTCTCCTTTTGGGGACAAATAAATATTGTTTTAAAATAAATGGGTAATATTTCGATGTATGATATAGGTATTTTGAAAAGTCTTCACGAAAAATAAGGAAACGTAGAGGAAATATTTTTCCAAATAAACAATCAAACAATTTTTTTCATGGTCTGATTTTTTTAAATATTTTTTTTAATGGATTTTGATTTTTAAATTTTTTCAATAATTATGGATTTTTTAAAAAATATTTTTTCAATAATCATTATTTTTTTAATATTTTTCAATAATCATGGATTTTAAAAATTTTTTTTTTTCAATAATCATGGATTTTTTAAAAAATATTTTTTCAATAATTCGTGGATTTTTTATATGTATTTTTTTTTGCAGTTAACGTGGCTTTTTGCAACAATATTTTTTCCAATTATCCTGGATTTTTTAAAAATATTTTTTTCAACGTGGATTTAAAAAAAATCCAATTAACCTGCATTTTTTAAAAATATTTTTTCCAGTTAACGTGGATTTTTTAAAAATTAATTTTTCAATTGTCGTGGGTATTTTAAACATATTTCTCCCAATTAATTTGAATTTTTTTAAAACTATTTTTCCAATTAAAGTGGATTTTTTTCAAAATATTTTTTTCAATTAACGTGGATTTTCAAAAAAAAAAAAAATCCTATTAACGTGAATTTTTTAAAAAAATATTTGTTCCAATTAACATAGATCTAAAACAAAATTAATTAACGTGGATTGTTTTTAAAAATGTTTTTTTTTTTCAATTAGGATGTATTTTTTTAAATATTTTTTTTTTAATTTTTTTAATAAATTTCTTGAAGTGACGTGAGAGGGGATTTTTAAATAAATTTCCTTAGCAACTTCGAAGCCAATAAAAATGTAAATGTCCATATCTTGTATAAAATTATATTTTATAATATTTTGTGCCAATAATTTAACCATCCCCAAACAAGCTATAATTGCGAATTGTAAACACAAATGCTTGTTTTATTATCATTTAAAAACAAAAAAAAATATTTACTGGGACCAAATTCTTTTATACAAACAAATACACAAAATTGGAAAATAAACGTGAGGTGTCTTCGACCGATTACAAAAATAAATAAAGCTATTTTTTACCGTCTTTTTTTGGGGACAACTAAATATTGTTTTTTAATTAATGCGTAATATTTTGAAGTATGTGAAAAGTATTCGTAAAAGCCTTCACGAAAAATAGGGAAATGTTCATGGAATTTATTTTTTTTTTTCATGGAGATTGATTTTTTAAATTTTTTTAACAGTCGCATATTTGTTAATTTTTTTTTTTTTTTTCAATAATCATGGATTTTTTAAATCTTGATTTTTCCAATAATCGTGGACTTTTTAAATAATATTTTTTTTTCAATAATCTTTGATTTTTTTAATGTTTTTCAAAAACTGTGGATTTTTTAAAAGTATTTCTTCAATAATCGTGGGTTCTTTAAAAAAATATTTTTTCAATAATCAGAACCCACGATCTCAATAATCGTAGATTTTTTAAAAAATATTTTTCAATAATAGCGAATTTGTTTTAAAAATTATTTTTTTTAAATAATTTTGAATTTTTTAAAAATAATTTTTTAATAGTCGTATATTTTTTAAAAATTATTTTTTCAATAACCGCGTATATTTTAAAAATTATTTTTTATCGCGAATTTTTTAAAAATAATTTTTTCAATAAACGTGGATTTTACACAAAAAAATATTTTTCAATTATCGTGGGTTTTTCAAAAAATATTTTTTAAAAAATCAACGATTTTTTAAAAAATCCAAGACTATTGCAAAAATATTTTTTCAATAATCCTAGATTTTTTATAAAATACTTTGTTTATAAACGTGGATTTTTTTAAAAAATATTTGTTCAGTAATAGTGGATTTTTAAAAATTATTTTTTCAATATTCGCGGATTTTTTAAAAATTATTTTTTTTTAAATCGCGGATTTTTAAAAATTATTTTTTTTAATAATCGTAAATTGATTAAAAATTATTTTTCCAATAATCGTGGGTTTTTAAAAATAAGTTTTTCTATAATCGCAGAATTTTTAAAAATTATTTTTTCAATAATCGCGGATTTTTTAAATATTTTTTTTTTAATAATCGTAGATTTTTTAAAAAATATTTTTTTCAATAACCGTGGAATTATTTAAAAAAATATTTTTTGCGGTTTTTTTAAAACTTATTTTTTTAAAAATCGCGGATTTCTTAAAAATTATTTTTTAATAATCGTAGATGTTTTAAGAAAATTTTTTTTTCAATAATCGTGGATTTTTTTAAAATTATTTTTTTAATAATCACGGATTTTTTTTAAATTATTTTTTCAATAATAGTGTATGTTTTAAAAATTATTTTTTTTAAATATCGCGGATTTTTCAAAATTATTTTTTTAATAATTTTTAAACAAAAAATATCTTTTCAATAATCGTGGATTTTTTAAAAATTATTTTTTCAATATTTATGCTTTTTTTTAAGTTATTTTCCAATAATCATGGATTTTTTAAAAATTATTTTTTCCAATAATCGTGGGTTTTTTAGAAATAAGTTTTTCAATATTTTTTCAATAATTACGGATTTTTTAATAATATTTTTTCTATAATCGCGGATTTTTTAAACTTTATTTTTTTCAATAATCTTGGATTTTTTAAAATGACTTTTTTCAATTATTGTGGTTTTTAAAAATTATTTTTTGAAAAATTAATAGTAATCGTGTATTTTATTTTTTTAAATAATGGTGGATTTTTTAGAAAATATTTTTATAATAATCGTGGATTTGTTAAAAAATTGTTTTATAATAATCGTGGAATTTAAAAAAAAATATTTTATAATAATCGTGGATATTTTAAAACATTATTTTATTATAATCGTGAATTTTTTAAACATTATTTTATAATAATCATGAATTTTTTTTAAACATTTTTTTATAACAATTATGAATTTTTTTAAATATTATTTGATATAATCGTGTTTTTTGTAAATATATTTTTTCAATATTTAAATATAAATGAAATATTTTTTAAAAAGTCGAGGATTTTTTAAAAAACATTTTCAATAATCGTTGATTTTTTAAAGAATATTTATTCAATTATCGTAAATTTTTTAAAGAATATTATTGCAATAACCATGTAATTTTTAAAAATATTTTTTCAATAAACTTGACATTTTTGAAATATTTTTAGGGTTCAACTGATGAACGTGGATTTTTTATAAAATATATTTAGGGTTTAGCATACCAGTGTGGACTTTTTAAAAATATTTTTAGTGTCTACCAGACCAAATTCGATTTTTTTTAATTTTTTAGGGTCTACAAGACCAACGGGGATTTTTAAAAAAATATTTTTAAGTTCTAACAGACCAGCGTGGACTTTTTAAAAATATTTTTCAGCTGTATTAGATGGACGTGGGCTTTTTTAAAAATATTTTTAGGCTCTATCAGATGCACGTGTATTTTTTAAAAAATATTTTTAGGATCTCACAGATGCACGTGGACTTTTTAAAAATATTTTTAGGTTCTAACAGACCAGTGTGGACTTTTTAAAAATGTTTTTAACTTCTAAGTGATGGACGTAGATTTTTTAAAAATATTTTTAGCCTCTAAGTGATGGAAGAGGATTTTTATACCCTCCAAAAGCGTGAATTTTTAAAACATATTTTTCAAAAGTCCTTCCAAAAGCGTGGATTTTTAAAACATATTTTTCAAAAGTCCTTCCAAAAGCGCGGATTTTTAAAACATATTTTTTCAAAAGCACATCCAAGGAGGGAGTTTTTAAAAATTATTTTTATACCCACAGCATTTATGCTAACGAGGGTATATACACTTTCATACGGGCAAAATGTGCCTCATCGAAATAATGGTTTTAGACCCCAAGTATGTTTGGACGAAATGTGTTTCAGACAATTTGGAGTCGATTGAGCAATGTCCATCCGTCTGTCTGTCTGTCCGTCTGGCTGGCTGGTGTGCACCATAACTCTCGAAAATTTGGCTTTCGCAATATTTTGTCCAAACTTAGTTTAATTTCGAAGATGGGTTATATCGGTCCACTCCTTCCAGTACCTCCCCCACAAAAGTTCGGAAATGTTGGGAAAATTTGTGCGCACGATAACTTTTGAAGGAAATAACCGATTTGGTCCATACTTTGCACATCGTAAAATTTTTACTAGACTTAGATGATGTTCCAATATGGACTCAATCGGTCCACTCCACACAAAAATTTCGGATAAGTTCAGTTTAGGACCTGCTCTCTAATCGCTTTGATTTTTGTTGTAGCAACTTGTATTCACTGCCCCCATACGACGGTACAACTTTCATCCGGGGCAAGTCCATACTTCCTGAGAAAATAGCCTGAAAGTTGCAAAAAACCCTAATGACACCGTATGTAACGATTCTGCCGATTCGGTCCAAAATTTGGCCTTAGTAATATTTGGTCCAAATACAGTTTAAGTTCGAAGATTAGCCATATCGGTCCACTCCTTCAGGTTCCTCCACCACAAAAGTTCAAAAATGATCGGAAAAATTGTTCGTAAGTAACTCTGGAAGGGAGTGGCCGATTTGGTCCATACTTTACACATCCTTATATATCTAGCAGATATAGATCAGGTTCAAATATGGACTATATTTGTACCACTCCATCCGGTACCTCCCACACAAAATTTCGGATAACTTCACTTGAAGACCTGCGATTGAATCACTTTGATTTTTGTTGAAGCAACTTGCTTTCGCTGCCTCAATTACGATGGTAAAAGTTTTTTCAGGGGCAAGTCCATACTTCTTGAGAAAACAGCCGAAGGGTGTGGCACCATATGTAGTGGCTGGAGATCCACTTTCATAATGGTCTATGTCTATTCATTCCTTTAAGTATATCCTCCGCAAAACTTCTGATCTTTAATCCTAATCAACATTTTTGTCGCTTCATACGCCCAATATTTTTTACAACCCCCTAAATACATACGTTTTTTTGGGAAAAAAATGTTTCAATATACCCAGGCTGAGGGTATATCTCTGTCGGCAAAGCCGACTGATACTTTTTTACTTGTTTTCTAGCAGACCAAAGTAAATTTTTGAGAAATATTTTTTTAACGACCAATGAATGTTTCTTTCCTATCTACCCCTCCTTTTTCATATTTTTTTTTTCTTGTTTGAAATTGGCGTGTGCCTAGCTTGTTAGGTGAGATGAAAAATTACGCATTTCCCTGTGTGATATGGACAGTTATCTGTCCATAAAATTTCAGCACGCCAAGATTTAGCTCCTAAGCTGGTAATTTTTCACGCATGACCCAGAAAGTTATATGGGCAAAAAAAAAAAAATTGCAAACTAAAGTAACGAATGCAAACCAAAAGTGAGACATCAGCTATTTATAAAAAGATGACAGCTGTAATAAGCGTGCTCATTATGAAACCAAACCAACCAACCCCTCAATTAACTCAAAACTGGAAGGCACGCGATTTTAAGAAAATAAATAATTTTTATTGCTTTGTTTAAAAAGTGGGTTATTATTTTAATTATTACTTTTATTTTTGCAAAAAAAAAAAAAAAAACATTTTGGGAATTTTTGTTTACAAATAAAGTTGTCAAGGCTTGTCACTTGTCGTGTTTTTGGCCACGAATTATCATTATTTTCTAATCTGACAGTTCTGAGAATTTAGCATGGTGTTACCATAACTTTTTTTTTGTTTTGTTTGGAGGGTGGGTGAAATGATTTGACAAAAGATTGTTTTTTTCGCTTTGCATGATTTTTTTTTCTTTCATTTCAATCAAAACATTGTTGAAAAGGGCTGGCTGGCTATCTTTACGGAATCTATGGCAGAAAACAACAAACAAAACAAAATTGAAATGAAATACCTGGCTGCCTACCACACACTTCAAGCAGACCAATTATCAAAATGTCCAAACTATTGACAAAGCAAAAACAAAAACACAACTTAAAAGCAATGGCAATAATAATGAAGAGGTAAGTACCTACAACAACAACCGACAAAATTGTTGTTAACCACAAAATTAGAGGAGGTAAAAAATTTTAATTGTTGTTATGTCCCGATAACGAAAAAGTGAAATAGTCAAACTGGCAACAACAAGAAAAACAACAACACCATGCAGTACAGCAATAATTACAACATAGAGCTCAATTTCAAAACAAAGTTGGATGGCAGAGCAAAAAATAAAAAAAACAGCAACTACGACAGGTAACCCCCAAACTCAAACAAACACACACCTTTCAGCCCTGCGTCCAGGCATACGCCAGACAAGAATAAAAAACTAACAGCAACAACAACCTCAAATTGTGTGTTCTTATCAAAATGCCAGTTTTGTTTGTTGTGGAAAAAAGCAGTAAGTAAAAAAGGAAAGAATGGAGAAAAAGAGGCAAAAGAGGCAAAAGAAGGGGAAGAAGAAGAGGAATAGCACGCATATATCAAATGAAACCAATAAACCTACGTTACTATTATTATGAAATACTCCAGAAAAAAAACATTTATTGAATGAAGGGCATTCGAGAAAGGGGGCCACAACATAATGCACCAACAGCAACGAAGTAGAGGGAGGAGAATTAAAATTCATTCAAACCTGTCTATTTCAAGTGGAAACCATTTTTCCTTTCAGCTTACAAACAAATGTCATTCAAACACGAACACCATCAAGTCATAAATCGGAAACTCAGACCCTCCCACGCATACTTTCGTTTTTTTTCCTTTTTTTGGAAGGGAAAATTTATGTTGAAGGTCATAAAACCACAGAAAGTGTGGCATTCAAAGGAGTAGATTGGCCTAGAAAACAGAAGAAATGCAGTGGAGGCATAAGGAGGTTAAGGAAGGGCACTACACCTTATATTTTAAAACAAAAAAATATTTTAAAAAATCCACGTTTATTGTAAAAAATATTTTTTATAATAAACGTGGATTTTTTAAAGTTTTAAAGTTTTTTATAAGTGTGGATTTAAAAATCATTTTTTCTAATAAATGTGGATTTTTTAAAAATATTTTTCTAATAAACGTGGACAACAAAGTGGATTTTTTCAAGGTCAATTTTTTCCAAAAAATTTAAAAAAAAATTAACAAATAATTTGTTATCCAAAAAAAACTTTGGTTTTTAACAAATATCTTTTCCTATAAATGCGGACCAAATATTCATTAAAAAAGTGATTTTTTTAACAGATATTAAAAAGAACGTTAATGTTTAACAATTTTTTTTAACAAAAACGTGGATTTTTTAAAAATTTTTTTTTCCGCAAAACGTGGATTTTTAAAAATTTTTTTTTCCGCAAAACGTGGATTTTTTAAAAAATATTTTTCAGCAAAACGAGGATTTTTTTAAAAAATTTTATTCCGCAAAACGTGGATTTTTTAAAAAATATTTTTCCGCAAAACGTGGATTTTTTAAAAAATAATTTTCCGCAAAACGTGGATTTATTTAAAAAATATTTTTCCGCAAAACGTGGATTTTTATTTAAAAAATATTTTTCCGCAAAACGTGGATTTTTTAAAAAATATTTTTCCGCAAAACGTTGATTTTTTAAAAAATATTTTTCCGCAAAACGTGGATTTTTAAAAAATATTTTTCCGCAAAACGTGGATTTTTTAAAAAATATTTTTCCGCAAAACGTGGATTTTTTAAAAAATATTTTTCCGCAAAACGTGGATTTTTTAAAAAATATTTTTCCGCAAAACGTGGATTTTTTAAAAAATATTTTTCCGCAAAACGTGGATTTTTTAAAAAATATTTTTCCGCAAAACGTGGATTTTTTAAAAAATATTTTTCCGCAAAACGTGGATTTTTTAAAAAATATTTGTCCGCAAAACGTGGATTTTTTAAAAAATATTTTTCCGCAAAACGTGGATTTTTTAAAAAATATTTTTCCGCAAAACGTGGATTGTTTAAAAAATATTTTTCCGCAAAACGTGGATTTTTTAAAAAATATTTTTCCGCAAAACGTGGATTTTTTAAAAAATATTTTTCCGCAAAACGTGGATTTTTTAAAAAATATTTTTCCGCAAAACGTGGATTTTTTAAAAAATATTTTTCCGCAAAACGTGGATTTTTTAAAAAATATTTTTCCGCAAAACGTGGATTTTTTAAAAAATATTTTTCCGCAAAACGTGGATTTTTTAAAAAATATTTTTCCGCAAAACGTGGATTTTTTAAAAAATATTTTTCCGCAAAACGTGGATTTTTTAAAAAATATTTTTCCGCAAAACGTGGATTTTTTAAAAAATATTTTTCCGCAAAACAAGGATTTTTTAAAAAATATTTTTCCGCAAAACAAGGATTTTTTAAAAAATATTTTTCCGCAAAACAAGGATTTTTTAAAAAATATTTTTCCGCAAAACAAGGATTTTTTAAAAAATATTTTTCCGCAAAACAAGGATTTTTTAAAAAATATTTTTCCGCAAAACAAGGATTTTTTAAAAAATATTTTTCCGCAAAACAAGGATTTTTTAAAAAATATTTTTCCGCAAAACGTGGATTTTTATTTAAAAAATATTTTTCCGCAAAACGTGGATTTTTTAAAAAATATTTTTCCGCAAAACGTGGATTTTTATTTAAAAAATATTTTTCCGCAAAACGTGGATTTTTTAAAAAATATTTTTCCGCAAAACGTGGATTTTTATTTAAAAAATATTTTTCCGCAAAACGTGGATTTTTATTTAAAAAATATTGTTCCGCAAAACGTGGATTTTTTAAAAAATATTGTTCCGCAAAACGTGGATTTTTTAAAAAATATTTTTCCGCAAAACGTGGATTTTTATTTAAAAAATATTTTTCCGCAAAACGTGGATTTTTTAAAAAATATTTTTCCGCAAAACGTGGATTTTTTAAAAAATATTTTTCCGCAAAACGTGGATTTTTTTAAAAAATATTTTTCCGCAAAACGTGGATTTTTTTAAAAAATATTTTTCCGCAAAACGTGGATTTTTTAAAAAATATTTTTCCGCAAAACGTAAACTTTTTAAATAAAATTTTCTGAGTTGACCTGAAGCCACAAAATGTGGATTCTGAATAAATTTTTTGAGGTGACCTGAGGCCAATTAAATAAATTCTTGAGACCTCTTCTGAAAGAAATGGTGCTGCTATAGACCCATTCTGAAGCAAAGGGTGCTTCTGTAGACACTTTCTGAAGCAAATGGTGCTCCTATAGACACTTTGTGAAAGAAATGATGCTTCTGAAGACCCTTTCTGAAAGAAAGCGTGCTTTTCTAGACCCGTTCTGAAAGTAAGGGTGCTTCTATAGATCATTTTTGAATGTATGGAAACTTCCATATACCCTTTCTGAATGGAAGATTGCCCTCAAATACACTTTTTCAAAGATACTTTCTGAAAGTAATAGTGCTTCTATAGAACCTTCCTGAAAGAAAGAGCGTTCCTTAAAAGGTTTATTACCGTTTATAGCTTAGTATAACAGTTTAAAACCCCAATATTCCTTTAAGGGTGCTTCTTATGACCCTTTCTGAAGGTATGGGTGCTTCAAAAAAATTTATTACCGTTAATAGCTTAGTAAAACAGTATGAAAACCCAATGTATCTTTAATAGTACTTCGATTAGGGTCATTAAAGATAGCTCCTAAATTTTAAATATATTTTCCAGTTGTATAACAGTTTTATATAACTGGTATACTAATAAATTTTCATTGTATGACAGTTAAAATAACAAAAGTGCTTATAAGTTAGTCATACGAAAGCTATATTCTCCCTTCGTATAACAGTTTTAGAACTGTTTTCTCTCTAAAATGGTTTATTACCGTTTATAGTTTAGTATAACAGTTTAAATATCCAATATTTGATTAATAGAACCAAAAATTTCTTTAATACTACTTCGGTTAGGGTCATGAATTACAGCACCTACATTTTAAATATTTTGCCCAATTGTATAACAGTTTTATATAACTGTTATACTAATAAATATTTATTGTATGACAGTTAAGGGTGCTTCTATAGACCCTTTCTGAAAGTAAGGGTGCTTCTAAAAAATGTATTACCGTTTATAGGTTAGTAAAACAGCATAAAAAGCCAATATTTCTTTAATAGTACTTCGGTTAGGGTCATTAATGACAGCTCCTAAATTTTAAATATATTTTCCAGCTGTATAACAGTTTTATATAACTGTTATACTAATAAATATTCATTGTATGACAGTTAAAATAACAAACGTGCTTATAAGTTAGTCACACGTAAGCTATATTCTCACTTCGTATAACAGTTTTAGAACTATTTTCTCTCTAAAATGGTTTATTACTGTTTATAGCTCAGTATAACAGTTTAAATATCGAATATTTGATTAATAGAACTTCAGTTAGGGGCCATTTAAGACAGTTCAAAAATTTGAAATGTTTTATCCAGTTGTATAACAGTTTTATATAACTGTTATACAGAAAAATATACATTGTACAACAGTTAAAATAACAGAAAGGTGTAGGAAATCTACATAGGAATACTATATTATCACCTTGTATAACAGTTTTACTAAAATACGCCCTGTAAAATGATTTCTAATAGATTTTAGCTTAGTATAACAGTTTAAATACCCATTGTTCCACTAATAGAACTTCTTTAGTGGTAATTTAAAAGTGTGTTGATATTTTAAATATTTGACCATGTTGTATAACAGTTTACAATAACTGTTATACTAATAAATTAACACTATCTGACAAGTAAAACTAGGTCTATCTATACCTATCTTATCTAAATGATCTGCTAAGGAATTTTTACTTGGATTCTCAGGTCGGAATATTTCCGATTTTGAAATTTTTTCTTCCAAATCATAAATTATCTTTTTTTATCGCAAAAAGCATAGTTTAGGTGAAGCTATCAACCCCTTTATATACGTCAAGCGGCACATCAACGGGTATCTGTGGTACCAGTAGCCCATAAATCCGCTCTTCATAGCCCATTTTAACTTTATAGCCTATATTAAATTTTCTACCCATAGTTGGGAATTTACCATTCAACATTCCTCCTCTCTTTTTCATGTTACTTTGAAGGGTGTCATATGATCTATGTTGACCTATGCTAAATGTTGTAAAAACACGAATTGTTTACCATGCTTCTGTTGTCATGGGTTGCTACGATGGTCGTATGTATGTTTATTTGTTCTGTAATGGAGACACACACGTGACTTACAAATTGCCACCGGCACAAATAATATGTTGTCTAAACATGCTCGTCACCCAGTGGGCTATTTAAAAACAAGCAGGGAAGCAGGCAGGCTGTCCACCCACAAGGTGGCATGCTAGACGGTAGTAGTGGGTGGTATTGGCAATTTGGTGTTAGAACACGGAACAACGCTCCATACTTGGACAGGGAACACACTTTATTTTGGACAGCACCCTCCCAGAAATAGTCGATTAATATCTTCCGAAAACAATTAAAATCAATTACAAAAAATAGTTTTTACTTTTTTGGGGCTCTTCGATAGCGGTGGATGGGGGAGTAATTAATTAAAATTAAATGTTGTAATTGTTTGTGTAATATGAAAAATAAAATATTATACTTACATTCAATTGCGACACTACTGGGGTGCAGGAAAATTTATTTGTTTAAAAATTGAAAGTTTTTAATCTTTTATAAACACTTTTTGTAATTTATCATTTATAAATTTAAACATTTAAATTAATTTGTAGTTTTTAATTATTTGTACAATTTGTTTGTTATTCTTATTAATTTGGTAGTAAAATTTTTTTAATAAGCACTTTTGCAAGATTTTCTTTTTAATAATATTCTAAAAAAAAAATAATTTGTTTTTACATTTTCAAAATTTATTAATAATATGTGTTAAAAATGTTTTGAAATATTTTTATATAAAAATATTTTAATATATTTTTATAAAAAAAAATATTTTAATATTTTTAATAATTTTTATAAAAAAATATTTTTAATAATTTTTATAAAAAAATATTTTTAATAATTTTTATAAAAAAATATTTTTAATAATTTTTATAAAAAAATATTTTTAATAATTTTTTCTAAATTTTTTTTCAAAAAAAAATAATATATTTGTTCATTTAAAACAATATTTTTATAATGCTTGTATTAAACAAATGTTATATAATACATACTTCATAAAATTAATACTTTTAACGGTCTAGAAAATGTTTAGAAAATAATTATAATACATTTTTATAAAAAATATGTACTGTATTATGTATTATATTACAATTATTTATTACATGTTAAAAATTAAAATATATTTATTTTTTTATTAATTTATTTTATTATTTATTATTTTCATATAAAATGTATATATAAAAATATGTTTTGAAACATTTTCTAAAATGTTAAAAATAATTGAAAATATTTATGTTATGAAGTATGTATTATATAATACTTGTTTTATAACAAGTAATTTTAAATATATTTGTAAAATGTACAAAAATATTAAAAGTATTTTTTATAAAAAATATTAAAAAATATTTTTATGAAAAATATATTAAAATATTTGTAAGTATAATTAAAATGCGAAAATAATATGTTTTATTATTATGGTATGATACCCTACACCACTGACCAAGCTGAGTTTGACAACCCTTTGACAATACCAATGTGAATTATTGGTAGATCTTGTCTGGTTGGCAGTTCCCAATGTCCTTTGGGATATAACCAAAAATTTTTTTTAAAATTATTTTTAAAAAATACCACGAGCTTTCTGGACCCTTAAAAATTATTTTTTAAAAAATTCACAAGCTTCCTAAATCCTCAAAATTATTTTTAAAATAAACTACGAGCTTCGTAGACACTCAAAATTAATTTTTAAAAATATCCACGAGCTTTGTAGACACTCAAAATTAATTTTTAAAAATATCCACGAGCTTTGTAGACACTCAAAATTAATTTTTAAAAATATCTACGAGCTTTGTAGACGCTCAAAATTATTCTTTATTTTCAAAATTATTTTTTAAAAAAATCCACAAGCCTCTTAGACCCTCAAAATTATTTCTAAAAAATCCACAAGCTTCTTAGACCCTCAAAATTATTTTTAAAAAAGCCACGAGCTTCGTAGACCCTCAAAATTGTTTTTTAAAAATCCACGAGCTTGGTAGACGCTAGAAATTGATTTTTAAAAAAATCCAAGAGCTTTGTGCACCTTCAAAATCAATTTTAAAAAAATCTAAGAGCTTTGTAGACCCCAAAAATTAATTTTTAAAAAATACAAGAAATTAAATTAACCCTCGAAATTTATTTCTAAAAAAACCGCGAGTTTTGTAGGCCCGCAAAATCAATTTTTAAAAAATCCACGACCCTCAAAATTAATTTAAAAAAAAATCCGCGTGTGTTGCAGACTCTCAAAATTACTTTTTAAAAAATCCACAAGCTTTGCAGACCCTCAAATTTAATTTTTAAAAAGTCCACGAGATTTGTGGACCCACGAAATTAATTTTTAAAAAATCCACGAGCTCTGTAGACCCTCGAAATTAATTTTTAAAAAAATCCGCAAGTGCTGTAGACTCTCAAAATTACTTTTTAAAAAATCCACGAGATTTGTAGTGCCTCAAAGATATTTTTTTAAAAGTCCACGAGCACCTCAAACCCTCAAAAATATTTTTGAAAATGTTCACCAGCTCCGGAAACCCTCAAAAACATTTTTAAAAAGTCCGCGAGCTCTGGAGATCCCCAAAATTATTTTTTAAAAAATCATCGAGTTTCGCAGACCCTCAAAATTAAATGCTAAAAAATCCACGAGCTTGGTAGGTGATCAAAATAGTTTTCTAAAAAATCCAGCAGCTTGGTAGGTGCTCCAAATAATTTTTTAAAAAATCCCGAGCTTCGTAGTTGCTCAAAATATTTTTTTTTTAAAAATGCACGAGCTTCGTAGTTGCTCAAAATATTTTTTTTAAAAAATGCACGAGCTTCGTAGTTGCTCAAAATATTTTTTTTAAAAAATCCACGAGCTTCATAGGTTCTGAAAATATTTTTTTTTAAAAATCCACGAGCTTCGTAGTTGCTCAAAATATTTTTTTTAAAAAATCCACGAGCTTCATAGGTTCTGAAAATATTTTTTTTTAAAAATCCACGAGCTTTGTAGGTGCTCAAAATAATTTTTTAAAAAAATCCACGAGCTTTGTAGGTGCTCAAAATAATTTTTTAAAAAATCCACGAGCTTTGTTGGTGCTCAAAATAATTTTTTAAAAAATCTATGAGCTTTGTAGGTGCTCCAAATAATTTTTTAAAAAATCCACGAGCTTTGTGGGTGCTCAAAATAATTTAAAAAAATATCCAGGAGCTTTGTAGGTGCTCAAAATAATTTTTTAAAAAATCCACAAGTTTTGTAAGTGCTCAAAATAAATTTAAAAAATGCACGAGATTTGTAGATGGTAAACATTTAATTTTAAAAAATCCACAAGCTTCGTATATGTTAAAAATAAATTTTTAAAAAATCCACGAGCTTCGCAAACCCTAAAAATTAAATGTTAAAAATTCCATGAGCTTTATATACACTCAATTAATTATTTTAAATATCCACGATCTTAGGTGCTCAAAATTTAATATCCACGAGCTGTCTAGAACCTCAAACTGAAATTTTAGAAAATCCACGAGCTTTGCAGGTGCTCAAAATAATTTTTTGAAAAATCCACGAGCTTTGTAGGTGCTCAAAATAATTTTTTGAAAAATCCACGAGCTTTGTAGGTGCTCAAAATAATTTTTTGAAAAATCCACGAGCTTTGTAGGTGCTCAAAATAATTTTTTGAAAAATCCACGAGCTTTGTAGGTGCTCAAAATAATTTTTTTTAAAAATCCACGAGCTTTGTAGGTGCTCAAAATAATTTTTTAAAAAATTCAAGAGCTTTGTAGGTGCTCAAAATAGTTTTTTTTAAAAAATCCACGAGCTTTGTAGGTTTTCAAAATTATTTTTTAAAAAATCCACGAGCTTTGTAGGTTTTCAAAATTATTTTTTAAAAAAATCCACGAGCTTGGTAGGTGCTCAAAATATTTTTTTAAAAAATCCACGAGCTTGGTAGGTGCTCAAAGTAATTTTTTAAAAAACCACGAGCTTGGTAGGTGCTCAAAGTAATTTTTTAAAAAATCCACGAGCTTGGTAGGTGCTCAAAGTAATTTTTTAAAAAATCCACGAGCTTGGTAGGTGCTCAAAGTAATTTTTTAAAAAATCCACAAGCTTTGTAGGTGCTCAAAATAATTTTTTAAAAAATCCACGAGCTTTGTAGGTGCTCAAAATAATTTTTTAAAAAATCCACGAGCTTGGTAGGTGCTCAAAATAATTTTTAAAAAATCCACGAGCTTTGTCGATTATAAAAAATAATTTTTATAAAATCCACTAGCTTTGTAGATTGTAAAAAATAATTTTTAAAAAATCCACGAGCTTTGTAGATTGTAAAAAATAATTTTTAAAAAATCCACGAGCTTGGTAGGTGCTCAAAATAATTTTTAAAAAATCCACGAGCTTGGTAGGTGCTCAAAATAATTTTTAAAAAATCCACGAACTTCGTAGTTACTCAAAATAATTTTTTAAAAAAATCCACGAGCTTCGTGTGTGCTCAAAATATTTTTTTTAAAAAGTCCAAGGGCTTCGTAGTTGCTTAAGATAATTATTTAAAAAAATCCACGAGCTTCGTGTGTGCTCAAAATATTTTTTTTAAAAAGTCCAAGGGCTTCGTAGTTGGTTAAGATAATTATTTAAAGAATCCACGGGCATCGTAGGTGCTCAAAATAATTTTTAAAGAATCCACCGGCTTCGTAGGTGCTCAAGATAATTTTTTATAAAATCCACGAGCTTGGTAGGTGTTCAAAATAATTTTTTAAAAAGTCCAAGAGCTTCGTAGTGTCTTAAAATAATTATTTAAAAAGTCCACGAGCTTCGTAGCTTCTCAAAATACATTTTTTAAAAATCCACGAGCTTCGTAGGTGGTAAAAATTAATTTTTAAAAAATCCCCGATCAGCGTAAATTGTAAAAATTAATTTTTAAGAAATCCACGACCTTTGCAGACGGTACAAAATAATTTTTAAAAATTCTCGAGCTCCGTAGACCTTCAAAGTATTTTTTTAAAAAATCCCTGAGGTTCGTAGACCATCAAAATTAATTTTTAAAAAACCCACGAGGTTCGTAAATAACAAAAGTTTAAAGTATAAAAGTCCTTGAGCTTCATAGAACCTCAAAATTTATTTAAAAAATATCCACGAGGTCGTGGATCCTCAAAATATTTTGTATACCCTCAGCATTTATCCTAACGAGGGTATATACAATTTCATACGGGCAAAATGTGCCTCATCGAAATAATGGTTTTAGACCGCAAGTATGTTTGGACGAAATGTGTTTCAGACAATTTGGATTCGATTTACCAATGTCCGTCCGTCTGTCTGGCTGGTGCGCACGATAACTCTCGAACAGATGAACCGATTTGGTCCAAAATTAGGCTTTCGCAACATTTTGTCCAAACTTACTTTAAGTTCGAAGATGGGTTATATCGGTCCACTCCTTCCGGTACCTCCCCCACAAAAAATCGAAAATGTTCGGAAAATTGTGCGCACGCTAACTCTTGAAGGGAGTAACCGATTTGGTCCATACTTTGCACATCGTGAAATTTTTACCAGACTTAGATGAGGTTTCAATATGGACTCAATCGGTCCACTCCTTCGGGTACATTCCGCACAAAATTTCTGATGTGTTCAGATTAGGACCTGCTCTCGAATCGCTTCGACTTTTGTTGCAACAACTTGCATTACCTGCCCTCCATACGACGGTACAAATTTCATCAGGGGCAAGTCCATACTTCCTGGGAAAATAGCCTGAAAGATGCAAAAAGCCCCTATGACACCGTGTGTTGTTGTTGGAGCGCAAGATAACACTTGAATGGATATGCCGATTCGGTCCAAAATTTGGCCTTCGTAATACTTTATCCAAACATAGTTTAAATTTGAAGATAAGCCATATCGGTCCACTCCTTCAGGTACCTCCCCCACAAAAGTTCAAAAATGTTCGGAAAAGTTGTGCGCACGATAACTCTTGAAGGGAGTGACCGATGTAATCCATACCTTGCACATCTTAATATATCTACCAGATATAGATCAGGTTCGAATATGGACTATATTTGTCTACTCCTTCTGGTACATCTTACACAAAATTTCGGATAAGTTCACTTTAAGACCTGCTCTCAAATCACTTTGATTTTTGTTGAAGAGATTTGCATTCGCTACCTGCATTACGACGGTAAAAGTTTTTTCAGGGGCAAGTCCATATTTCTTGGGAAAACAGACCGAAAGGTGTAAAAAAACCCCTATGTCACTATATGTGGCGGTCGGAGAGCACGATTAGGTCTTCGTCATATTATATCCAAACTTAGCATCTTGGGGCAATACCGGTCCACAACTTCCGGTACTTCTCCCCAATATGTAAAAAATGCCACTAGAATGCTATGAAGATATCACTTAAATTTGGTCCAAGCTTTGGATCTCCTTATATTTTGTCAAAATTTAGTTTATCTTCTAAAATGGCCCATATCGGTCCTCTCTAAGGGTACCTCACCCACAAAAGTTCAACATTTGTGTCTTAGTGCAGTTAGTTCCTAATCCAGATTTTTGTCGGCAAGTTCAAATGCCCAAAAAGGGCCACAAGACCTTAAATACATTCGATCCGTCCATAGGTGAAAGTTTCACTTCGCATTGGATGAGGGTATGTATCTGTCGGCAAAGCCGACTGACACTTTTTTACTTGTTTAAAAAAAGTCACTAAATTTGTAGACCCTCATAAATATTTTCCAAAATTTCTACGAGCCCAAAAATATTTTTTAAATAATCCATAAGCTTCGTAGACCCTCAAAATTATTTTTTAATGTTTTTTAGAATTTTTTGCATAACTTACGGGTGTGGTGGTGTAGGGTATCACATAGACGGCGCTGTAGTCTAATGTTTTAGGTTTTTATTATTTTATATTATTTTTTGTTTGTTTTTTATTTAATTTTATTTCATTAATTTTTTATTTATATATATTTTTTATTTTTTTATTTATTTTTTGTTAATTCACACAAAATTTCGTTTTTATAATTATAAAAACTAACTTTACTTTTTTCAATATATTTTCCAAATTTTTAGTATTTCACCACTTGTTGTTTTTTTTCCAAAATTTTGCACGATTTTTCGGTATTTTTAAAATATTACTTTTTAAATAATAGTAATGGTAATTTTTATCGATTTTATTCCACACCAACATTCATTACTATTTTTTTATTCTTTTTTTGGGAATATTATTTTCACAATATATTTTTTGGTTGGTTTGTTTGTTTTCACACAAAAACAACAATTCCGATAACAAGACAATAACACATTTATCGTGTGTTTGTGTGTTCACCGAACGGAACGAAGAAAACACAAATGCGGGAATTTTCACAACGAAAAAAAGGAAAAAATTTGAATGAAAATGCCGGTCTTATTATGTTCGCGTTTCATTACTGACTGACTGATGATGGCTGGCTGGTCGATTTGCAAGCAAGTGGCAGCCAGCGCAATGATATTCACCGACAGCCCCAACAAAGTGAATTTGTTTTTGTTGTTGGTTGTTGTAGTTTTTGTTGCGTTTATTATGCGAGTGAACACACTATTATATGAAGAACCCAACTATTTTGCTGGTGCTCCTCAAATTGATAGTCAACAGCACACACACACAATAACGGATGAGCATAAGAGAGTGAGCGAGAGAATGTGGAGCATTATACATTATCAAAATTGGGGAGCCCCACTACCACACGAAAAACCTATTGGGGAGAATCTCAAGAAAAAGAGTATGGGAGAATGAAAACACCTTTAAGAGCTTCTTGCCAAGAGTGGGCAAGTTTTATTCATGTTTTTATTTTGGCAAGAAACTCACTATGAAAATAAGAGCCGTCTATGTTGTGGAGAGGAAGAGTGTTATAATGTGTGCAATAATTGATAATATATGGATTTTGGTGGAAATAGGCATTTGTTTGATTTGTTTTACCAAGGTTTTGTTTTGGACATGATTTTCGTTGGTTGGCATTTCTAACTTCATTTGCCAAACAACAAATCAAATTTCGAAGAATTTCAAACATTTCATTACTGCATTATCTTCGTTGTTGGCAGGGGAAAGGGGTATTATGGATGGCTCATTTTAAGAGATATGAATCATATTTTTTTTATTTGGTTTCTTTTCTTTATTCATTTTGGACGTGTTTGTGTGAGGTGTTAAGTAAATAATTGTTTAAGACAGAAAAGATAATTGGATCATGGGTTACCCACATGAATGAAGAAAAGTAAATGATTTTTTTGGAGTATTTGGTAAACATGTTGGTTTATTTGGTTTTTGTTTGAGGGGGGTTTTTAAGAGAAACGAGAGAGAACACGAGCGTTTGATCTCTGTTTTATTTACCGGTAAATTCATACACATTCCTTAAATTCTATTGTATACGAAGGCTGCAATGGAAGTTCAAGGAAAAAACTATGAATGAGGTTGACATATTTTTAGGGTATTTCAGAGGCTGAAATTAATTGAAAGAATCTTTTTCTAAGTAAAATTTAAGCTACGAAAAACTATGAAAACAATCCGATTTTTTAAATAATATATATGTAGATGCATTATTCAAATTACATTTTTTTCAGTGCTTGGATTTTTTAAGTAATATTTTTCTTATATGGGAGCTCTTAATGAATATTTTCTTTCAATTGGTTTTTTTTAAAAAATAATATTTCTAAACATTTTGTTAGAACATAATTAAAAAAAATATTTTGCTAACATGCACGAGCTTCGTAGACCATCAAAATTAATTTTTAAAAAATCCAGGGGCTTTGTATTTGCTCATAATATTTTTTTAAAAAATTCACGAGCTTCGTAGACCCTAAAAATTTATTTTTAAGAAACTGCACGACCTTCGTAGACCCTCAAACTTAATTTTTAAAAAATATTGACCTTCGTAGACTCTCAAAATTAAGTTTTATAAAAATCCAGGGGCTTCGTATTTGCTCATAATATTTTTTTAAAAAATCTTCGAAGCTCGGTGCTCAAAATAATTTGTGAAAATGTGAACGAGCTTCGAAGGCCAAAATTATTTTTTAAGAAAACTAGCGAGCTTCTTAGACCCAAAAATTAATTTTCAAAATAATTTAAGAAAAAATTCACGAGTTTCATAGACCCTGAAAAATAATTTTTAAAAAATCCACGAGTTTGCAGATCCTCGAAATTAATTTTCAAAAAATCCACGAGTTTGCAGATCCTCAAAATTAATTTTGAAAAATTAATTTTCAAAAAATCAACGAGTTTGCAGATCCTCAAAATTAATTTTTAAAAAATCCACAATCTTGGCAGACCTTCAAAATTGATTTTTAAGAAATCCACGACCTTCAAAATTATTTTTTTTAAATCCACGAGCTTTGTAGACCCTAAAAATTAATTTTTAAAAAATCCACGCTCTCCGTAAAAACTCAGAAATATTTTGTAAACAATCCACGCGCTCCGTAAACCCTCAGAAATATTTTGTAAAAAATTCACGCGTCCGTAAACCCTCAGAAACATTTTGTAAAAAATGCACGCGCTCCATTAACCCTCAGAATTTTTTTTAAAAATCCACGAGCTTTGCAGACTCTAAAAAATAACTTTTAAAAAATCCCCGCGAGACGTAGTCCCTAAAAATTATTTTTTTTAAAAATATAAGAGCTTCGTATACCTTAAAAATATATTTTTTTTAAATCCACGAGCTTCGTAGAGACTCAAAATTAATTTTTAAAAAAATCACCAGCTTCGAAGACTCTAAAAATTTATTTTTAAAAAAAATCCACGACCCCAGGTTACCCTCAACATTTTTTTTTTTTAAATCCACGAGTTTCGTAGGCCCTAAAAATTAATTTTTAAATAAATCCACTACCTTCTTAGACTCTCAAAATCAATTTGTAAATATACCCGCTCTCCGTAAACCCTATAAAATATTTTGTATACCCTAAAAATTAATGTTTAAAAGTCCACGAGCTTCATAGACCCTCAAAATTAATTTGTAAATATCCACGCTCTCCGTAAACACTCAGAATTATTTTGTGAAAAATTCAAGCGTTCTGTAAACCCACGGAAATATTTTGCAAAAAATCCACGCTCTCCGTAAACCCTCAGAAATATTTCCGTAAACCCTCAGAAATATTTTGTAAAAAATTCACGAGCTCCGTAAACCCTCAGAAATATTTCCGTAAACCCTCAGAAATTTCAGAAAATTCACGAGCTTCGTATGCCAAAAAAATTATTTTTTAAAAAATCCAAGAGCTTCGTAGACCCTAAAAATTATTTTTTAAAAAATCCAAGAGCTTCGTATATCCTAACAATTATTTTTTTAAAAAAATCCACGAGTTTTGTAGACCTTAAAAATTAATTTTAAAAAAATCCGCGAGCTTCGTAGGGCCTAAAAATTAATTTTTAAAAATCCAAGAGATTTGTAGACCTTCATAATTGATTTTTAAAAAATCCACGAGCTTCTTAGATCCTTAAAAATTTATTTGTAAATATCCACTCGCTCCGCAGACCCTCAGAAATATTTTGTAAAAAATCCATGCACTTCGCAGCTCTTAGAAATAATTTGTAAAAACTCCAGCGCTGTGTAAACCCTCAGAAATATTTTGTAAAAATTCAAAATTAATTAAAGGGAAGACTATAGTTTCAGATCTCGCCAGTGAAGTTGCTCGAGTTTATTTGAGCGGGCAATAGACACTTGGGTATAAAAAGTTTCTTGTTGAAAAACAAGGAAACTGATGAAGATCTTTGGCGAGATCTGAAACTATAGTCTTCCCTGCCTTACCCCTTGGTAAACATCGCCAATTTTACCCACTAATAAATTAAAGTTGTTTTAATAAAATATTAAAACAACGACTATAGGATTAAGCCTGACTATTTTGAAAAACCAAATAATAATTTTTTTAAAATATTTTTAGAAAGTAATAAAAAAATATTTCTTTTGCAAACATTTTCAGAGCCTGGAATTTACGAATATTTATTATTTAATTTTCGGAGTGTGGATTTAAATTTTTTTTTTCAAAAATGTTCCAACCTTGGGTTAAAGAAAGACTAAACAATATTTTCAAAACGTAGAAATTAAGAAAAAATATTTTTATTTAAATTTTCTTAGAATGGAGTTAGATAGAAATTTTTTCTAAAATTTTTAGAGCATAGATTTTCTAAAAAATGTTTGCCCAAAAAGCTTTTGGGAATTAAAAAAAAAACATTTTTTTAGCGATTTTCAAAGCGAAGATTTTTTTAATTTGTTATCAAAGTTTTTCATAGCATGAAGTTTTTTAAATATTTTGTCATAGATTTTCAGAGCATGGAATTTTTTAAATGAGTTTTCAAGAATTTTCAGTGTGTGTTTAAAAAAATATATTTTTTCAAAATTTTTCAGAATGTGGATTTAAAAGAAACAAAATCTAAGATTTCAGATAGTAAATATTTAAAAAAAAATCAAAAATTTTTAGGATAAATTAAAAAAAACGACCCTGAAGTGGCCTTAAACTGGGTTATTGACCAAAAGTGATAAACTTGGGCGAAGGAGGTACCTGATGGCAATGAATCTAATTTTGGGAGTATTTTCTTTTGATAGTTATCGTGTCCATCAGAAATTTTAGTTGGGCACGGTTGGGTATTAGATTAGAGCTTTTGAACCATTATGTCAAAAAACATGGACATGGACTCGAAAATATGATTTTATTCGTTTTTTTGTTATGATCAGTATCAACTTACTTACTTACTTAGCTGGCCATTACAGAACATTTGTTCCATAGACCGAACTAAGAAAAGATCTCCAATTCTCTCGGTTTAGTGCTTCGCTTTGCGGAATACCGCGCCTTGTCATCTCTTCATCCACTTGCTTACGGAGGTGCCGAGGTAGACGAAGTCTTTTACTACCTCAAAATTATAGGAACCAACTTCAACAGTTGGTCCGATCTCAATGGGCGCATTGCGCGTCGACACCATCAACTTGTCTTCTCGCCATTTACCGCCAGACCCACTTTAGCAGATTCTCCTTCGACTTTCATAAAGGTATCGGTTACTTCTTTTACTGATCGTTCAATGATGTCTATATCATCAGCATAAGCAAGTAACATGTGGCTATTGGTGTAGATTGTGCCCCTTCTTTTGACGTTTGCCTCTCGTATAACCTTTTCTAGCATGATGTTAAAAAGATCACTCGAAAGGTTGTCTCCTTGTCTAAAACCTTGTTTGGTACAAAACTCTTCGGAGAGGTTCTTTCCTGTTTTAACTGAAGATCTTGTGTCAGTTAGAGTCATTTTACAAAGCCGAATGATCTTTGCGGGGATACCAAGTTCAGACATTGCTTGGAATACCTTTGAACGTAGCGCGCTGTCGAAAGCTACTTTATAATCGGCAAAAGGTTGGATGGTGTCGATCTGCATCTCTTGGGTCCTCTCCGGGATTTGCCACAGGGTAAATATCTGGTCAATCGTGGACTTGCCAGGTCTAAAGCCGCTTTGGTATGGTCCAATTATTTCGTTGACCATGGGTTTTTGTCGTTCGCACAATATCCCTGACACTATCCTGTAGGCGATAATAAGAAGACTTATGCCTCTATAGTTGGAGCATAAAGTCTTATCTCCTTTCTTATGGACGGGACACAGGATGCTCAGGTTCCAATCGTCGGGTACTCGTTCTTCCTGCCAGATGGTGCAAACTAGCTTATGAATACACCTTATCAGCGTGTCGCCTCCGGTTTTGAACAGCTCGTCTGGTAAGCTATCGGCTCCTGCTGCCTTATTATTCTTCAGCCGATTTATTGCTGTCTTTACCTTATCTTGGCTGGGCGGTATACATTCAATACCATTTTCTGGGATTGAGTCTGTGGTATCTTCGTCGTCTTCACTGCTATTGGATACCAATAGTTTAGACAAATGTTCTGTCCATATCCTGAGACACTATCTGTATCAGTTACCAAATTACCTTGCTGGTCTCTACAGAAGGATTTGCCTGTACCAAAGCCATCTGTTTGATGCTTGACTCTTTGGTAGAATTTTCGGACTTCATTCTGGTTTCTGTACAACCCTTTTTTCTATCTCCCTCTTTTTCCTGCGGAAAAGACGTTTCCCCTCTCTTCTTTTCTCCCGATATCTCTCTCGTGCGCTACGCGTTGCTACGGATTGTAAAGTACCCCTATATGCCGCATTTTTATCTTCGGTAGCAGCACGACACTGTTGGCCATATCATGGATTCCTTGGTGGAAGTCTCTGGTATCCAAGTACTGATTTTGCGGCTGTTTGCATGGAGTGGGCAATGTTTGCCATTGTCCTGATATATTATCGGGACGAGGAGTGCTTTGATTAAGCAGTTGGGCTAGTTGAGTGGAATATGCTGTGGCTATCTTTTGTGATTGCAGATTACCGATATCCAACATCCGTGTTGTGTCTGTTCGCACTTTGTTTGCTACGTTTAATCTGGTACGTACCTTTGCTGCAACAAGGTAGTGGTCCGAGACTATGTTTGCACCTCAGAACGATCTTACATCCAACACGCTTGATGCATGTCTTCCATCTATCACAACGTGATTAATTTGATTTCTTGTTCTTTGATCTGGCAATAGCCAGGTGCCCTTATGAATATCGAGATGCTTAAATTTGGTACTGCTAACTACCATGTTTCTTGCAGCTGCACAGTCTATCAGTCTCATACCATTGTCAGATGTTTCACTGTGGAGACTGAATTTCCCGACTGTTGGGCCAAAGATATTCTCTTTTCCAATTTTGACATTAAAATCGCCTAGTATAATTTTAATGTCATGGGCATGGCAACGGTCATAAGTCTCTTCTAAGCGCTCGTAAAATATATCTTTGGTCTGTTCGCCCTTGTCTTCAGTGGGAGCATGAAGGCAAATAAAGCTGATGTTGAAGAATTTTGCTTTTAATCGAATTGCAGTGAGTCTTTCATTCACTGGGGTGAAGCTGGAGACCAGATGTTTTATCCTCCGACCAACTACAAATCCTCAACCAAACTCATGCTTTGTGTCATGGCGGCTATAATACAGAGCGTCACCTTTAGGTGTTGTTGTGACGCCATCCCGTTCCATCGTATTTCCTGTATGGCAGTAATGTCGGCCTTGTACTTTTCAAGTACATCTGCCAATGCGTAAACTCCACATTCTCTATAAAGAGTGCGAACATTCCAGGTGCAGATTCGCAGATCATGGTCGTTAAAACGTTTGCGGGGTTCGTCAACTTTAGAAGGGTTTGTTTTTCTTTTCTTTTGTTTTTTCATAGTAGACTGTTTTTTTCTATTTTCGTATCTTCCATCCCCTACGTCGTTAAAAAATCGACGTTCTGAAAATCTTTAAAAAATATTCGTTAAAAAATCTACGTTCTGAAAATCTTTAAAAAATACTTGTTAAAAAATCCACTTTCTGGATTTTTTAAATCCACGCTCTGAAAATCTTTGCAAAAATATTCTTTAAAAAATCCACGTTCTGAAAATCTTTAAAAAATACTTGTTAAAAAATCCACTTTCTGGATTTTTTAAATCCACGCTCTGAAAATCTTTGCAAAAATATTCTTTAAAAAATCCACGCTCTGAAAATCTTTGCAAAAATATTCTTTAAAAAACCCACGTTCTGAAAATCTTTAAAAAATCCATGTTCTGAATATCTTAAAAATGTTCTTTAAAAAATCTTCGTTCTGAAATCTTTAAAAAAAAATTCTTTAAAAAATCCACGTTTTGAAAATCTTTGCAAAAATGTTCATAAAAAATCCACGTTCTGAAAATTGTTAAAAAATATTCTTTAAAAAATCAACGTTCTGGAAATCTTTAAAAAATCCACGTTCTGAAAATTGTGAAAAAATGTTCTTTAAAAAATCCGCGTTCTGAAAATCTTTAAAATATTCTTAAAAAAATCCACGCTCTGAAAATCTTTAAAAAATATTCTTAAAAAAATCGACGCTCTGAAAATCTTTAAAAAATATTCTTAAAAAAATCCACGCTCTGAAAATATTTGCAAAAATATTCTTTAAAAAACCCACGTTCTGAATATCTTAAAAATGTTCTTTAAAAAAATCTACGTTCTGAATATCTTCAAAATGTTCTTTAAAAAATCGTCGTTCTGAAAATCTTTAAAAAATCCACTCTCTGAAAATCTTTGCAAAAATATTCTTTAAAAAATCCACGCTCTGAAAATCTTTGCAAAAATATTCTTTAAAAAATCCACGCTCTGAAAATCTTTAGAAAATATTCTTTAAAAAATCCACGCTCTGAAAATCTACGCTCTGAAAATCTTTAGAAAATATTCTTTAAAATATCCACGCTCTGAAAATCTTTAGAAAATATTCTTTAAAAAGTCCACACTCTGAAAATCCTTAGAAAATATTCTTTAAAAAATCCACGCTCTGAAAATCTTTAGAAAATAATCTTTAAAAAATCCACGCTCTGAAAATCTTTGCAAAAATATTCTTTAAAAAATCCACGCTCTGAAAATCTTTGCAAAAATATTCTTTAAAAAATCCACGCTCTGAAAATCTTTGCAAAAATATTCTTTAAAAAATCCACGCTCTGAAAATCTTTGCAAAAATATTCTTTAAAAAATCCACGCTCTGAAAATCTTTGCAAAAATATTCTTTAAAAAATCCACGCTCTGAAAATCTTTGCAAAAATATTCTTTAAAAAATCCACGCTCTGAAAATCTTTGCAAAAATATTCTTTAAAAAATCCACGCTCTGAAAATCTTTGCAAAAATATTCTTTAAAAAATCCACGTTCTGAAAATTGTTAAAAAATATTCTTTAAAAAATCCACGATCCGAAAATCTTTAGAAAGTATTCTTTAAAAATCCACGCTCTGAAAATCTTTAGAAAATATTCTTTAAAAAGTCCACGCTCTGAAAATCTTTAGAAAATATTCTTTAAAAAATCCACGCTCTAAAAATCTTTGCAAAAATATTCTTTAAAAAATCCACGTTCTGGAATTCTTTAGAAAATATCCTTTAAAAAAATCCACGCTCTAAAAATCTTTGCAAAAATATTCTTTAAAAAATCCACATTCTGAAAATCTTTGTAAAAATATCAACTCCACTTGCTCCCTGAATGTCTTTAAAAATCAACGTTCTAAGAATCGTTAAAAAACATTTTTCAAAATTCTTTGAAAAAATCCACGCTCTGAAAATCTTTGCAAAAATATTCTTTAAAAAATCCACATTCTGAAAACCTTTGTAAAAATATCAACTCCACTTGCTCCCTGAATGTCTTTAAAAATCAACGTTCTAAGAATCGTTAAAAACATTTTTCAAAATTCTTTGAAAAAATCCACGCTCTGAAAATCTTTGCAAAAATATTCTTTAAAAAATCCACGCTCTGAAAATCTTTGCAAAAATATTCTTTAAAAAATCCACGCTCTGAAAATCTTTGCAAAAATATTCTTTAAAAAATCCACGCTCTGAAAATCTTTGCAAAAATATTCTTTAAAAAATCCACGTTCTGAAAATTGTTAAAAAATATTCTTTAAAAAATCCACGCTCTGAAAATCTTTGCAAAAATATTCTTTAAAAAATCCACGCTCTGAAAATCTTTGCAAAAATATTCTTTAAAAAATCCACGCTCTGAAAATCTTTGCAAAAATATTCTTTAAAAAATCCACGCTCTGAAAATCTTTGCAAAAATATTCTTTAAAAAATCCACGCTCTGAAAATCTTTGCAAAAATATTCTTTAAAAAATCCACATTCTGAAAACCTTTGTAAAAATATCAACTCCACTTGCTCCCTGAATGTCTTTAAAAATCAACGTTCTAAGAATCGTTAAAAACATTTTTCAAAATTCTTTGAAAAAATCCACGCTCTGAAAATCTTTGCAAAAATATTCTTTAAAAAATCCACATTCTGAAAACCTTTGTAAAAATATCAACTCCACTTGCTCCCTGAATGTCTTTAAAAATCAACGTTCTAAGAATCGTTAAAAACATTTTTCAAAATTCTTTGAAAAAATCCACGCTCTGAAAATCTTTGCAAAAATATTCTTTAAAAAATCCACGCTCTGAAAATCTTTGCAAAAATATTCTTTAAAAAATCCACGCTCTGAAAATCTTTGCAAAAATATTCTTTAAAAAATCCACGCTCCGAAAATCTTTGCAAAAATATTCTTTAAAAAATCCACGTTCTGAAAATTGTTAAAAAATATTCTTTAAAAAATCCACGCTCTGAAAATCTTTGCAAAAATATTCTTTAAAAAATCCACGCTCTGAAAATCTTTGCAAAAATATTCTTTAAAAAATCCACGCTCTGAAAATCTTTGCAAAAATATTCTTTAAAAAATCCACGCTCTGAAAATCTTTGCAAAAATATTCTTTAAAAAATCCACGCTCTGAAAATCTTTGCAAAAATATTCTTTAAAAAATCCACGCTCTGAAAATCTTTGCAAAAATATTCTTTAAAAAATCCACATTCTGAAAACCTTTGTAAAAATATCAACTCCACTTGCTCCCTGAATGTCTTTAAAAATCAACGTTCTAAGAATCGTTAAAAACATTTTTCAAAATTCTTTGAAAAAATCCACGCTCTGAAAATCTTTGCAAAAATATTCTTTAAAAAATCCACGCTCTGAAAATCTTTGCAAAAATATTCTTTAAAAAATCCACGCTCTGAAAATCTTTGCAAAAATATTCTTTAAAAAATCCACGCTCTGAAAATCTTTGCAAAAATATTCTTTAAAAAATCCACGCTCTGAAAATCTTTGCAAAAATATTCTTTAAAAAATCCACGCTCTGAAAATCTTTGCAAAAATATTCTTTAAAAAATCCACGTTCTGAAAATTGTTAAAAAATATTCTTTAAAAAATCCACGCTCTGAAAATCTTTGCAAAAATATTCTTTAAAAAATCCACGCTCTGAAAATCTTTGCAAAAATATTCTTTAAAAAATCCACGCTCTGAAAATCTTTGCAAAAATATTCTTTAAAAAATCCACGCTCTGAAAATCTTTGCAAAAATATTCTTTAAAAAATCCACGCTCTGAAAATCTTTGCAAAAATATTCTTTAAAAAATCCACGCTCTGAAAATCTTTGCAAAAATATTCTTTAAAAAATCCACGCTCTGAAAATCTTTGCAAAAATATTCTTTAAAAAATCCACGCTCTGAAAATCTTTGCAAAAATATTCTTTAAAAAATCCACGCTCTGAAAATCTTTGCAAAAATATTCTTAAAAAATCCACGCTCTGAAAATTTTTGCAAAAATATTCTTTAAAAAATCCATGCTCTGAAAATCTTTGCAAAAATATTCTTAAAAAAATCCACGTTCTGAAAATCTTTAATAAATATTCTTAAAAAAAATACACGCACTGAAAATTTTTGCAAAAATATTCTTAAAAAAAATACACGCACTGAAAATTTTTGCAAAAATATTCTTAAAAAAATCCACGCTCTGAAAATCTTTAGAAAACATTCTTTAAAAAATCCACGCTCTGAAAATCTTTGCAAAATATTCTTTAAAAAATCCACGCTCTGAAAATCTTTAGAAAATATTCTTTGAAAAATCCACACTCTGAAAATTTTTAGAAAATATTCTTTAAAAAATCCACGCTCTGAAAATCTTTAGAAAATATTCTTTAAAAAATTCACGCTCTGAAAATCTTTAAAAAATCCACGCTCTGAAAATCTTTAGAAAATATTCTTTAAAAAATTCACGCTCTGAAAATCTTTAAAAAATCCACGCTCTGAAAATCTTTAGAAAATATTCTTTAAAAAATTCACGCTCTGAAAATCTTTAAAAAATCCACGCTCTGAAAATCTTTAGAAAATATTCTTTAAAAAATCCACGCTCTGAAAATCTTTAGAAAATATTCTTTAAAAAATCCACGCTCTGAAAATCTTTAGAAAATATTCTTTAAAAAATCCACGTTCTGAAAAATTTTGCAAAAATATTCATAAAAAAATCCACGTTCTGAAAATCTATGCAAAAAAACCTTTAAAAAATCCACGTTCTTAAAATTGTTAAAAAATATATTTTTAAAAATTTCACATTCTGAAATTCTTTAAAAAAATATTTTTTAAAAATTTCACATTCTGAAAATCTTTCAAAAAAATATTCTTTAAAAACCTAGTTTCTGAAAATCTTTAAAAATATCTTTAAAAAATCCAGTTCCTGGAAATCTTAAAAAAAATTTTGTAAAAAAATCCAGTTCGTGGAAATCTTTAAATAATATTCTTAAAAAAATCCATGTTCTGAAAATCTTTGAAGAAAATATTCTTTAAAAATCCACGTTTTGTTATTTTTTTTTTTTTAAATGTCATTTACCGCATTGTGGTAAACATTTTTATTTAAAAAATTAATTTTTTGTGAATAAATATTCCAAAAAATCCAAGTTTTGTAAAAAAATATTTAAAAAAAAATTAAAAAGTATTTTTCAAAAATTCACGTTGTTGAGGAAAATATTCTTTAAATTTCTGTTCACACCCCTCGTAATTTTTTCTTTTCATAGGTGACGCACTGTCTGAAAAATATTGTTAATATTATGTTTTGTTTCAAAAAATAAATTCCTTTGTACTTAACTCTTGCTTTCATTCAATTTTATTGTTTGCATTGTCTGCTCTCTCAAAGTCTAAAGAGTATAAAAATAAAGAGTGTATGAGAGAGAGAAAATAATTTTTTTTTTTTTTCTTGAATAAACTCAGGACACGAGCAATGGTTATAACAGAAATTTTCATACATCCGTTGTGTTATTGTTGTTGCTTTGCCGTGTAGAACAAACCAAGACACGAAGAATTTTGTTTACTGAGCATCGGTATTTTTTTGTATGGAACAATTACAACAAGAGATAAATAGTGTCCCGTTGTACAGGAGTAATGGCTATGACTTCGTTTATTACTGTTGTTGTCACTGTTGTGTAAACAACATGCGAAGAGCATCGTTTATTGAATATCGGTAAAGAGTGTTAGTGGATCTCTCTGTGCTTTAATTAGAAATATGTTGTTGCCTCTGTAATCAATCAAAACTAAACAGGCAATAGTTGCGAATTTTTCATTGCATGATAAATGAGGGAATATTTTCTCTTACTCTTTGCCTCTCTTATTTCACATATTGATCTCTGTAAAATTAATCAAAACAAACACCTTTTGTTAGGGGAATTTGTTTGTTTGTTTGGCCACTTTGTAATCAGCTGTTAAACTGAGTAAATTAAAAAAAACATAACATAATGCGGAAAATAATGTGAATTTATGTCATTGATAATAATGGGGAAAAATAAAAAAAGAACATAAAAAGAAAAACATGAATATTTCCTCTATTAGTCATACGCCACAGAGGTGGAAACTCATTTTTGTGTTTTATGATAATTTTTTTTTTTTTTTTGCAAAAGAATTTCTCGTGTTTTTTTTTTCATTTCCAATAAACGCAGTAACGAAGAAGCCATGGCATTTCAAAGATGACCTAATAATTGCCCTTGAAATAGAATGCTTGTTGGCATTTGCACTGAAAAGGGGGAAAGGCTGGCGGGTTGAATTATCTCCCTGGTATCTTGGTAAGGCGGTAAATTGGTAAGTAGGGGAAAAACTATCTTCTTTGGTATGGCAGATAAAAATCATCGTGCAGCGGAAAAATTCAAGTAACACAAAAAGCGCCTGGAGGTCATCGCATGTCTCCCCCAAAAAACGAACTATGACTCTATTTCAAATAGAAAAAATATTAGCAAAGGTCACTTTGTTTTTGGCCCACCTTTTTCTTAGTTTTTTTTTCTTTATTTTATTGGCAGGCATTTGTCGTTTTCTTTTTGCTTTTTCATTTAAAAGATTTATGCACTATCATGCAAATTAGGGTTAAATCATCAACCGGAATAAGTTTTGATTTCCGTTATAGATTTCGAACACGAAATTTAAATATAAAAATAAATTATAAAAAAATTGGAAATAAAATGTAGGCCATAGAAATGTTTTAAAGAAACGAGAAGTAGATGCAGGAGTCACCTCTATTATGGCCAATTATGAAATGGAAAAATATTATTTAGTGTCCTCCACTAAGCAAGGAATTTTGGTATGGGCATAATGAAGAAGGAAGAAAGATGTAAGGGTTTTTATCCTGCTGTAAACATTGGTACTCAAAATTATTTTGTTATTGGTGGGGGTAAGGGAACACAGATAAAACTTAAGAGAGAATGTGAGTAGTTTGTTGTCTATTTAGCGCAGCCATGTACGCGTCTTTACGAAAAAGTTAACTACAACTCCCTTTCCCATACAAAAACCCAAAATAGCATTCTCTTCTTGTGCACCATTGATTTAGCGGATAAAGTAGAGCGTTAGGTAGTGAGCACGCTGTAAATAACTTTTGAGATTAATAAGAGTTTCTAATATTTTCGAGTCTTAGGAGGAAAAAACAAAATTTTAAAGAGAGTTCGAATTTTTAAGTGCTGTAAGAGCATTGAAATTTTATAACTGAATCGTAAAAAATAATGAATTTTTAAGAGATTTTATAAACATTAAGAGAATAAATAATACGTGATCAACTTGAGAGAAGAAAAGCTTTTTATGCTCGGTTTAGTTGGTAAGAGAACTCCCAATCTCCGTTAAAGTTTAAATAGGCTTTTTAATAAAAAAAACTTTTACACCATTTCGGGTGGAAATGAAACAAAACTGAAAAATTTGGTAAGGAATTAACCACCAAGTAAAGCATGCTATGGGGCGTCACCAAAAAATTAAAAAAAATACGAATATTTTTCCAATAGATGTGGATTTTTTTAAACAATATTTTTTACAACAACGTGGATTTTTTAAATACATTTTCTCAACTGACCTGAGGCCACAAAACGTGGATTTTTTAAATAAATTTTCTCATCCGACCTGAGGCCACAAAACGTGGATTTTTTAAATAAATTTTCTCATCCGACCTGAGGCCACAAAACGTGGATTTTTTAAATAAATTTTCTCAGCTGACCTAAGGCCACAAAACGTGGATTTTTTAAATAAATTTTCTCAGCTGAACTAAGGCCACAAAACATGAATTTTTTAAATAAATTTTCTCAGCTGACCTAAGGCCACAAAACGTGGATTTTTTAAATAAATTTTCTCAGCTGACCTAAGGCCACAAAACGTGGATTTTTTAAATAAATTTTCTCAGCTGACCTAAGGCCACAAAACGTGGATTTTTTAAATAAATTTTCTCAGCTGACCTAAGGCCACAAAACGTGGATTTTTTAAATAAATTTTCTCATCCGACCTGAGGCCACAAAACGTGGATTTTTTAAATAAATTTTTTCAGCTGACCTAAGGCCACAAAACGTGGATTTTTTAAATAAATTTTCTCAGCTGACCTAAGGCCACAAAACGTGGATTTTTTAAATAAATTTTCTCAGCTGACCTAAGGCCACAAAACGTGGATTTTTTAAATAAATTTTCTCATCCGACCTGAGGCCACAAAACGTGGATTTTTTAAATAAATTTTCTCAGCTGACCTAAGGCCACAAAACGTGGATTTTTTAAATAAATTTTCTCAGCTGACCTAAGGCCACAAAACGTGGATTTTTTAAATAAATTTTCTCAGCTGACCTAAGGCCACAAAACGTGGATTTTTTAAATAAATTTTCTCAGCTGACCTAAGGCCACAAAACGTGGATTTTTTAAATAAATTTTTTGAGCTGACCTAAGGCCACAAAACGTGGATTTTTTAAATAAATTTTTTGAGCTGACCTAAGGCCACAAAACGTGGATTTTTTAAATTAATTTTCTCAACTGACCTGAGGCCACAAAACGTGGATTTTTTAAATAAATTTTCTCAACTGACCTGAGGCCACAAAACGTGGATTTTTTAAATAATTTTTCTCAACTGACCTGAGGCCACAAAACGTGGATTTTTTAAATAAATTTTCTCAACTGACCTGAGGCCACAAAACTTGGATTTTTTAAATAAATTTTCTCAGCTGATCTAAGGCCACAAAACGTGGATTTTTTAAATAAATTTTCTCAGCTGATCTAAGGCCACAAAACGTGGATTTTTTAAATAAGTTTTCTGAGCTGGTCTGAGGCCACAAAACGTGGATTTTTTAAATAAATTTTCTCAACTGACCTTCAGCCACAAAACGTGGATTTTTTTAAATAAATTTTCTCAACTGACCTTCAGCCACAAAACGTGGATTTTTTAAATAAATTTTCTCAACTGACCTGAGGCCACAAAACGTGGATTTTTTAAATAATTTTTCTCAACTGACCTGAGGCCACAAAACGTGGATTTTTTAAATAAATTTTCTCAACTGACCTGAGGCCACAAAACGTGGATTTTTTAAATAAATTTTCTCAACTGACCTGAGGCCACAAAACGTGGATTTTTTAAATAAATTTTCTCAACTGACCTGAGGCCACAAAACGTGGATTTTTAAATAAATTTTCTCAACTGACCTGAGGCCACAAAACGTGGATTTTTTAAATAAATTTTCTCAACTGACCTGAGGCCACAAAACGTGGATTTTTTAAATAAATTTTCTCAGCTGACCTAAGGCCACAAAACGTGGATTTTTTAAATAAATTTTCTCAACTGATCTAAGGCGACAAAACGTGGATTTCTTAAAATAACTTTCACAGTGCTGGACAAACTTAATCGATATTCTGTGCAACGTTTGGAACCCCTACAGTCCTCTGACGAGATGATGATCACGTGTTACCACACACCATCACCGACAGCTATTTAGTAGAAAGCTGATGTCAATTAGAAACACCATCAAGAGTGTGGTCTACTGCAGCAAGCAGAAAACTATCCCAAGTCTCCTACGGTGTAATCCGGAAAATCATAATATTCGGAATGCAAACACTAATGTTACATAAGAATATTTTAAAGAACATTTTCCCTATCTCAAAGTTTAGCGTGGATTTTTTGCGAATTGCCATGTTTTTAAGTATTTTTAATACTGTACTATAGCGCGTATGACTGTTGTCAACACTTATACGTCACCTGACCCACCGTGGATTTTTAAAAATGTTTCTTAGGGCACCTGGAAAATCTTGTGAATTTTTAAAAATATTTTTAAGGGCACCTGTAAAGGGTCGTGGATTTCTCAACATATTATTAGGGCACCTAGAAAGGCTCGTGGATTTTATAAAATTATTTTAGGGCACCTAGAAAGGCTCGTGGATTTTATAAAATTATTTTAGGGCACCTACAAAGGCTCGTGGATTTTATAAAATTATTTTAGGGCACCTAGAAAGGCTCGTGGATTTTATAAAATTATTTTAGGGCACCTAGAAAGGCTCGTGGATTTTATAAAATTATTTTAGGGCACCTAGAAAGGCTCGTGGATTTTATAAAATTATTTTAGGGCACCTAGAAAGGCTCGTGGATTTTATAAAATTATTTTAGGGCACCTAGAAAGGCTCGTGGATTTTATAAAATTATTTTAGGGCACCTAGAAAGGCTCGTGGATTTTATAAAATTATTTTAGGGCACCTAGAAAGGCTCGTGGATTTTATAAAATTATTTTAGGGCACCTAGAAAGGCTCGTGGATTTTATAAAATTATTTTAGGGCACCTAGAAAGGCTCGTGGATTTTATAAAATTATTTTAGGGCACCTAGAAAGGCTCGTGGATTTTATAAAATTATTTTAGGGCACCTAGAAAGGCTCGTGGATTTTATAAAATTATTTTAGGGCACCTAGAAAGGCTCGTGGATTTTATAAAATTATTTTAGGGCACCTACAAAGGCTCGTGGATTTTATAAAATTATTTTAGGGCACCTAGAAAGGCTCGTGGATTTTATAAAATTATTTTAGGGCACCTAGAAAGGCTCGTGGATTTTATAAAATTATTTTAGGGCACCTAGAAAGGCTCGTGGATTTTATAAAATTATTTTAGGGCACCTAGAAAGGCTCGTGGATTTTATAAAATTATTTTAGGGCACCTAGAAAGGCTCGTGGATTTTATAAAATTATTTTAGGGCACCTAGAAAGGCTCGTGGATTTTATAAAATTATTTTAGGGCACCTAGAAAGGCTCGTGGATTTTATAAAATTATTTTAGGGCACCTACAAAGGCTCGTGGATTTTATAAAATTATTTTAGGGCACCTAGAAAGGCTCGTGGATTTTATAAAATTATTTTAGGGCACCTAGAAAGGCTCGTGGATTTTATAAAATTATTTTAGGGCACCTAGAAAGGCTCGTGGATTTTATAAAATTATTTTAGGGCACCTAGAAAGGCTCGTGGATTTTATAAAATTATTTTAGGGCACCTAGAAAGGCTCGTGGATTTTATAAAATTATTTTAGGGCACCTAGCAAGTCTCGTGGATTTTATAAAATTATTTTAGGGCACCTAGAAAGGCACGTGGATTTTATAAAATTATTTTAGGGCACCTAGAAAGGCTCGTGGATTTTATAAAATTATTTTAGGGCACCTAGAAAGGCTCGTGGATTTTATAAAATTATTTTAGGGCACCTAGAAAGGCTCGTGGATTTTATAAAATTATTTTAGGGCACCTAGAAAGGCTCGTGGATTTTATAAAATTATTTTAGGGCACCTAGAAAGGCTCGTGGATTTTATAAAATTATTTTAGGGCACCTAGAAAGGCTCGTGGATTTTATAAAATTATTTTAGGGCACCTAGAAAGGCTCGTGGATTTTATAAAATTATTTTAGGGCACCTAGAAAGGCTCGTGGATTTTATAAAATTATTTTAGGGCACCTAGAAAGGCTCGTGGATTTTATAAAATTATTTTAGGGCACCTAGAAAGGCTCGTGGATTTTATAAAATTATTTTAGGGCACCTAGAAAGGCTCGTGGATTTTATAAAATTATTTCAGGGCACCTAGAAAGGCTCGTGGATTTTTAAAGCACCTAGAAAGACTCGTGGATTTTTAAAGCACCTAGAAAGACTCGTGGATTTTTAAAGCACCTAGAAAGACTCGTGGATTTTTAAAGCACCTAGAAAGACTCGTGGATTTTTAAAGCACCTAGAAAGACTCGTGGATTTTTAAAGCACCTAGAAAGACTCGTGGATTTTTAAAGCACCTAGAAAGACTCGTGGATTTTTAAAAATATTTTTAAGGCCCATCGAAAGGCTAGTGTATTTTTAAAATATTTTTAGGCCATCCAGAAAGGCCCGTGGATTTTTTAAAATTATTTTAAGCGCACTTGGAAGTCTGGTGGATTTTTAAAAATTATTTTAAGGGCACTTGGGAAGTCTGGTAGATTTTTAAAAATTATTTTAATGTGTTACACAATGAGATTTATAAAACATGTCCCCATAACGAAAATAAGCGTGGATTTAGGATGAATTTCAAGGTTTTTAAGTACTTTTTATATTGTTCTACGGTGTGTATGACTGTTGTCAACACTTATACGTCACCTGGCCCAACGTGCTGGACAAACCTAGAGTACTTTAAAAAATTTTTAATATTATCATAATTTTTACCGAATTTTTTTTAATCATAACTTCTAGTTGGAAGTTTTTAAACCAATTACTTACCAATGGTAATGCTTTATAGGCTTTGACCACATCTTGGGCATAATTGCTTGAAACAGAAAATACGTGAAAGTCCTTACGGCGGATGCCAGAACAATTCATTCAGCCCAATCTTTCTGATTTTTTATTATTTGAAATTTCGAATTCAAAATTGATTTTACAGCCCACAATATTGTTCAATACAACAGCGATATCTGTTTTTAAATTAATTTTTGGTATAAATCGAGCTATTCTGATATTGCTGAATGAGGAATTTCATAATAATATGCAGTATTCTGCGAAAGATGCACGAAACGAAAAGCATGCAAAAAGAAATTGATAAATTTACGGAAAACAACATTTTAACATAACAAATATTTACCTTTTTCATTGGACACTGCTGAGGAAGGCGAGGGTTTTGTTTCCTTAATTCTTCCATAAAAAGATCTACTATGTAAATTGGTCGACGTCGGCCATTACGTAAGAATAAACAACCATCCATGCTGACATTTAGCTTTGGCCATTGTTTGGATTTTTTTACCGCACTTGTCGTGATAATCAAATGATATGTTTCAATATCTTCGATAAATTCAAAGCCACCAGATAATGTTTGATTGATAATATCAACGGTTGACCATTTAAAAATCTTTGGGTTGATATCTGAACGGTGAGAGATAACATTTATGCCTTGACTTTGCTGCAACAAGAGAAACTGATGTAAGAAATAATGTCCTAAACTTTGAAAACAACCTACCACAAATTGGCGAAGCCACAAAAATTGTATTAATAATAAAAATAAATTCATTACGTGAATACTAAACTTCATTGTTACAAGTCACTTTGAACACTGATTTGAAATTTTGGTATTTTAATGCCAAACATTCTAATTAGCTGCGCATTATAAAGTCATTATGGATTTGAAAATAATTAGGTTTTGTTTTGGAAAATAATTATGTATAAATAAGTTTCTGACAATAAATGCAATATAGTTTTATAATTGCTTGGGCTAAACATCCATGCAATCACTTCCAATTAATCTCAAACAATACTTCAATTTTTTTCCATGTTATATGAGGCGTATGAATGTTGTCACCATTCATACGACCCGGAAGGACTAAAATAGGCTTATTCAGTAGGCATAACACTTTTGATTATGGTTACTTGAGGAATATTTGGATATAAAATTATTTAATTTATTAAACAGAAGGTTGACAAAATATTTTTGGAAAAAATATTTTTTTTAAGCGTGGATTTAATAAAAATATTTTTTCAAGCGTGGATTTAATAAAAATATTTTTTTCAAGCGTGGATTTCATAAAAATGTTTTTTTCAAGCGTGGATTTAATAAAAATATTTTTTCAAGCGTGGATTTAACAAAAATATTTTTTCAAGCGTGGATTTAATAAAAATATTTTTTTCAAGCGTGGATTTAATAAAAATATTTTTTTCAAGCGTGGATTTAATAAAAATATTTTTTTCAAGCGTGGATTTAATAAAAATATTTTTTTCAAGCGTGGATTTAATAAAAATATTTTTTTCAAGCGTGGATTTAATAAAAATATTTTTTTCAAGCGTGGATTTAATAAAAATATTTTTTTCAAGCGTGGATTAAATAAAAATATTTTTTCAAGCGTGGATTTAATAAAAATATTTTTTTCAAGCGTGGATTTAATAAAAATATTTTTTGCAAGCATGGATTTAATAAAAATATTTTTTTCAAGCGTGGATTTAATAAAAATATTTTTTGCCAGCATGGATTTAATAAAAATATTTTTTTCAAGCGTGGATTTAATAAAAATATTTTTTTCAAGCGTGGATTTAATAAAAATATTTTTTTCAAGCGTGGATTTAATAAAAATATTTTTTTCAAGCGTGGATTTAATAAAAATATTTTTTTCAAGCGTGGATTTAATAAAAATATTTAATAAAAATATTTTTTTCAAGCGTGGATTTAATAAAAATATTTTTTCAAGCGTGGATTTAATAAAATTATTTTTTTCAAGCGTGGATTTAATAAAAATATTTTTTTCAAGCGTGGATTTAATAAAAATATTATTTTCAAGCGTGGATTTAATAAACATATTTTTTTCAAGCGTGGATTTAATTAAAATATTTTTTTCAAGCGTGGATTTAATAAACATATTTTTTTCAAGCGTGGATTTAATAAAAATATTTTTTTCAAGCGTGGATTTAATAAAAATATTTTTTTCAAGCGTGGATTTAATAAAAATATTTTTTTCAAGCGTGGATTTAATAAAAATATTTTTTTCAAGCGTGGATTTAATAAAAATATTTTTTTTCAAGCGTGGATTTAATAAAAATATTTTTTTCAAGCGTGGATTTAATAAAAATATTTTTTTCAAGCATGGATTTAATAAAAATATTTTTTTCAAGCGTGGATTTAATAAAAATATTTTTTTCAAGCGTGGATTTAATAAAAATATTTTTTCAAGCGTGGATTTAATAAAAATATTTTTTCCAAGCGTGGATTTAATAAAAATATTTTTTTCAAGCGTGGATTTAATAAAAATATTTTTTTCAAGCGTGGATTTAATAAAAATATTTTTTTTCAAGCGTGGATTTAATAAAAATATTTTTTCAAGCGTGGATTTAATAAAAATATTTTTTTCAAGCGTGGATTTAATAAAAATATTTTTTTCAAGCGTGGATTTAATAAAAATATTTTTTTCAAGCGTGGATTTAATAAAAATATTTTTTTCAAGCGTGGATTTAATAAAAATATTTTTTTCAAGCGTGGATTTAATAAAAATATTTTTTTCAAGCGTGGATTTAATAAAAATATTTTTTTCAAGCGTGGATTTAATAAAAATATTTTTTTCAAGCGTGGATTTAATAAAAATATTTTTTTCAAGCGTGGATTTAATAAAAATATTTTTTTCAAGCGTGGATTTAATAAAAATATTTTTTTCAAGCGTGGATTTAATAAAAATATTTTTTTCAAGCGTGGATTTAATAAAAATATTTTTTTCAAGCGTGGATTTAATAAAAATATTTTTTTCAAGCGTGGATTTAATAAAAATATTTTTTTCAAGCGTGGATTTAATAAAAATATTTTTTTCAAGCGTGGATTTAATAAAAATATTTTTTTTCAGGCGTGTATTTAATAAAAATATTTTTTTCAAGCGTGGATATAATAAAAATATTTTTTTTTCAGGCGTGTATTTAATAAAAACATTTTTTTCAAGCGTGAATTAAATAGAAATATTTTTTTAAGCGTGGATTTAATAAAAATATTTTTTTAAGCGTAGGTCTGAAGCTATGTAGATCTCTTTTGGAATAGAAATGTAAATTATGAGAGCAAATTAAATGCTCACTCACTGTCCATCCGGGCGTATGCATTATGACAACATTCATACGCACCATATAACATGAAAAATATTTAAATATTTGCTTAGATGGATTTCAGGGGAGTGCTTAGAAACAACATACCCAAAATTGCTCTTCTTAATAATTAAAAAACTCTATTGCATAAATTGCCGGAAACCTAATTATACCTATTTATTTTCCAAATCGAACTTAATTGTTTTAAAATTATTAATGGATTTATAATGCCCTGTATTTCACAATGCTTGGCATCAAAAATTCGAATCAGTAGTCAAAGCGATTTGTAACCATGAATTTTAGTAATCATCAAGTGAATTTCTTGTTTGCATTAATCCATTTTTTGTGGCTCCGCCATGTTGTGGTTGGTTAGTTTCAACAATTTTTGAAAAAAATTTCTCACGTCATTCTCTGTCTATTTGCAGCAAAGCCAAGGGATAAAGGTAATCTCTTTTCATGACGAAGTCAACTATAAGATTTTCAAATGGTCAACCACCAATGTTATCAATCAAACAGTAACTGGTGGCTTTGAATATAAAGTAGATGTTGAAAAATTTGATATGATTGTTACGTCCATTTTGGTAAAAAAATCCAAACAAGAGAAATTGTTAAATATAACCGTGAATGGCTGCTTATTATTAGGTAATGAGGGACATCCACAGAATTATATAGTGGATTTTTTTATGAGTGAAGTAACGAAACTAAATCCTCGCTTACCAAAAAGGTGTCCAATAAAAAAGGTAAATATGTATTTGCGATTTTATTAATTACCTTTTTACACTTTTTCTTTTTCTTTTCCTTTTCGTTTATCTTTTTTGGAACAAGAAATATTATTATGCAAATTTCTCATTTAACAGTATTAAAATCACTCGATTTATACCAAAAATGCATTTAAAAAATATGATCACTTTGGTATTAAACAATATTGTCAGCTATAAAGCTTATCTTGAAATAGAAATTGCAAATAATGTCAAATCGTAACGACGAATCATCTATTCCAACCAAACTTCCTTATATAAAACCAATAAAACATTTCAATTAGTAAGAACCGATGATGAAAATATATTTTACGAAATTCGGCTTTGTTATATTGGCTTTAAAATGGGTCAAAGTATTCTCTTAAAACCTATAAAAAGTTATAATTAGAAATAATTAAATTAATGATGGAATAAAATACTTTATAAAAAATTCCGCACTTAAAGCTTTCTCAATGGGATCCAAAATAAGTTTGTCAAGCATTGTGGGTTAGGTGACGTATAAGTATCGCCAATAATTATACGCTCCATGGAACATATGGGGAAAATCTTTAAAAATATGGCAAGTATTTAAAAATCACGAATATTTTTAGGCCACCTACAAAGGCTCGTGGATTTTTAAAAATATTTTTAGGCCACCTACAAAGGCTCGTGGATTTTTAAAAATATTTTTAGGCCACCTACAAAGGCTCGTGGATTTTTAAAAATATTTTTAGGCCACCTACAAAGGCTCGTGGATTTTTAAAAATATTTTTAGGCCACCTACAAAGGCTCGTGGATTTTTAAAAATATTTTTAGGCCACCTACAAAGGCTCGTGGATTTTTAAAAATATTTTTAGGCCACCTACAAAGGCTCGTGGATTTTTAAAAATATTTTTAGGCCACCTACAAAGGCTCGTGGATTTTTAAAAATATTTTTAGGCCACCTACAAAGGCTCGTGGATTTTTAAAAATATTTTTAGGCCACCTACAAAGGCTCGTGGATTTTTAAAAATATTTTTAGGCCACCTACAAAGGCTCGTGGATTTTTAAAAATATTTTTAGGCCACCTACAAAGGCTCGTGGATTTTTAAAAATATTTTTAGGCCACCTACAAAGGCTCGTGGATTTTTAAAAATATTTTTAGGCCACCTACAAAGGCTCGTGGATTTTTAAAAATATTTTTAGGCCACCTACAAAGGCTCGTGGATTTTTAAAAATATTTTTAGGCCACCTACAAAGGCTCGTGGATTTTTAAAAATATTTTTAGGCCACCTACAAAGGCTCGTGGATTTTTAAAAATATTTTTAGGCCACCTACAAAGGCTCGTGGATTTTTAAAAATATTTTTAGGCCACCTACAAAGGCTCGTGGATTTTTAAAAATATTTTTAGGCCACCTACAAAGGCTCGTGGATTTTTAAAAATATTTTTAGGCCACCTACAAAGGCTCGTGGATTTTTAAAAATATTTTTAGGCCACCTACAAAGGCTCGTGGATTTTTAAAAATATTTTTAGGCCACCTACAAAGGCTCGTGGATTTTTAAAAAATTTTTTAGGCCATTTGGAAATGCTCGTGGATTTTTAAAAATATTTTTAGGCCACCTACAAAGGCTTGTGGATTTTTAAAAATATTTTTAGGTCACCTACAAAGGCTCGTGGATTTTTAAAAATATTTTTAGGCCACCTACAAAGGCTCGTGGATTTTTAAAAATATTTTTAGGCCACCTACAAAGGCTCGTGGACTTTTAAAAATATTTCTAGGCCACCAACAAAGGCTTGTGGATTTTTAAAAATATTTTTAGGCCACCTACAAAGGCTCGTGGATTTTTAAAAATATTTTTAGGCCACCTACAAAGGCTCGTGGATTTTTAAAAATATTTTTAGGCCACCTACAAAGGCTCGTGGATTTTTAAAAATATTTTTAGGCCACCTACAAAGGCTCGTGGATTTTTAAAAATATTTTTAGGCCACCTACAAAGGCCCGATGGGTTTTTAAACATTTTTTTAGGCCACCTACAAAGGCCCGATGGGTTTTTAAACATTTTTTTAGGCCACCTACAAAGGCTCGTGGATTTTTAAAAATTTTTTTAGACCACCTAAAAAGGCTCGTGAATTTTTAAAAATATTTTTAGGCCACCTACAAAGGCTCGTGGATTTTTAAAAATATTTTTAGGCCACCTACAAAGGCCCGATGGGTTTTTAAAAATATTTTTAGGCCACCTACAAAGTCCCGATGGATTTTTAAAAATATTTTTAGGCCACCTACAAAGGCTCGTGGATTTTTAAAAATATTTTTAGGCCACATACAAAGGCTCGTGGATTTTTAAAAATATTTTTAGGCCAACTACAAAGGCTCGTGGATTTTTAAAAATATTTTTAGGCCAACTACAAAGGCTCGTGGATTTTTAAAAATATTTTTAGGCCACATACAAAGGCTCGTGGATTTTTAAAAATATTTTTAGGCCAACTACAAAGGCTCGTGGATTTTTAAAAATATTTTTAGGCCAACTACAAAGGCTCGTGGATTTTTAAAAATATTTTTAGGCCACATACAAAGGCTCGTGGATTTTTAAAAATATTTTTAGGCCAACTACAAAGGCTCGTGGATTTTTAAAAATATTTTTAGGCCAACTACAAAGGCTCGTGGATTTTTAAAAATATTTTTAGGCCACATACAAAGGCTTGCGGATTTTTAAAAATATTTTTAGGCCGCCTACAAAGGCTTGTGGATTTTTAAAAATATTTTTAGGCCACCTACAAAAGCTCGTGGATTTTTAAAAATATATAAAGGCACCTAGAAAGGCTCGTGGATTTTTAAAAATATTTTTAGGGCACCTACAAAGGCTTGCGGATTTTTAAAAATATTTTTAGGCCACCTACAAAGGCTCGTGGATTTTTAAAAATATTTTTAGGCCACATACAAAGGCTCGTGGATTTTTAAAAATATTTTTAGGCCACCTACAAAGGCTCGTGGATTTTTAAAAATATTTTTAGGCCACCTACAAAGGCTCGTGGATTTTTAAAAATATTTTTGGGCCAACTACAAGGGCTCGTAGATTTTTAAAAATATTTTTAGGCCACCTACAAAGGCTCGTGGATTTTTAAAAATATTTTTGGGCCACCTACAAAAGCTCGTGGATTTTTAAAAATATATAAAGGCACCTAGAAAGGCTCGTGGATTTTTAAAAATATTTTTAGGCCACCTACAAAGGCTTGCGGATTTTTAAAAATATTTTTAGGCCACCTACAAAGGCTCGTGGATTTTTAAAAATATTTTTAGGCCACATACAAAGGCTTGCGGATTTTTAAAAATATTTTTAGGCCACCTACAAAGGCTCGTGGATTTTTAAAACTATTTTTAGGCCAACTACAAAGGCTCGTGGATTTTTAAAAATATTTTTAGGCCACCTACAAAGGCTCGTGGATTTTTAAAACTATTTTTAGGCCAACTACAAGGGCTCGTGGATTTTTAAAAATATTTTTAGGCCACCTACAAAGGCTCGTGGATTTTTAAAAATATTTTTGGGCCAACTACAAGGGCTCGTGGATTTTTAAAAATATTTTTAGGCCACCTACAAAGGCTCGTGGATTTTTAAAAATATTTTTAGGCCACCTATGAAGGCTCGTGGATTTTTAAAAATATTTTTGGGCCACATACAAAGGCTCGTGGATTTTTAAAAATATTTTTATGCAAAGCACCTAGAAAGGTTCGTGGATTTGCATCATCGGTTCCTACAACTTTTTTGTTTAATAGGCTTTGGTCACTCCTTTCGCTTATATGTGTCCTTATAGTGAAAGTTAAAAAAAGTTCAGCCCAATTTTTTATGATTTTTTATTATTTGAAATTTCTAATTCCAAATACGCTTTATAGCTAACAATATTGTTGAATACAAAAGTGAGAATATTTTTTAAAGTCATTTTCGGTATAAATCGCGCTACTTTAATATTGCTGCATGGAAAATTCTCAAAATAATATTCAATATTCTACAAAAGGAAAAAAAAACGAAGAAGAATACAAAAATCAAATTGATAAATTTGCAAATGATTACCTTTTTCAAGAAATCAAATATTTACCTTTTTCATTGGACACCGTTGTGGTAACCTGGGATTTTGTTTTTTTATGGCATCAATAAAAATATCCACTATATAAAGTGGTCGACGTCGGCCACTGCCTAGGAATATGCAACCATCCATGGTGACATTAAACATTGGCCATTGTTTGGAATTTTTCACCGTACTTGATGTGACTATCAAGTGATATTTTTCAACATCTTCTGTAAATTCAAAGCCACCCAATAATGTTTGATTGACAATGTCCACCGTTGTCCATTTGACAAACTCTGATTTGACTTCTCCACGATAAGAGATAACGTTTATCCCTTGACTTTGCTGCAAATACAGACAATGGAGTTAGAAAACCTGTCTCTAAATGTTCCAACCAACCAACCACAAATTTGCGAAGCCACAAAAATTGCATCAAAAATAAAAAGAAATTCATTTTGTTGGATACTAAACTTCACGCTTACACGCCACTTTAAATATTGTTGCCAAAAATTTGGTAGTTAGATGCAAAGCATAACGAAACGCTTCGAATTATAAATCCATTGATTATTTAAAGATGATTAGGTTCGGTTTTGGAAAGTAAGCAGATATAATTAGGTTTCTATACAGTTCAATAATTACTTGGGAAATATAATTGCCGGTATATTGTTTTTTAAGCAGTGATGAAAATATTTTTTAAAAAATCCAAGTTATGACAAATTATTTATTGTTTGTTTTGTTTATTGTTGAAAATTCAATCTCATTTGATTGCTTGAGTGGAGTATTCCCCCATTGGCTCAACTTCATTTATTACCCTCTATTACAGAGAGTAATGTTTTTCAAAACGAACTGACAGTGTTGCAAAATTTTGATGATCGCAACATGTCAGCACGTATCAACTAAGAATTCGTTGAATTCTGTGAGTTGAAAATAGCATTCGACGAATTCTTAGTTGATACGTTCTGACATGTTGCAGAATATTTTGATTTTGGTGTTTCTTTGGAAAAGCCGAAAAGTGAGTGTGATTCTCATTCATATGGGAATACTAGACACTTAAAGAGTTCGGTTTTTCGCTAAAAAGACATCATTTCAAAAACTGAGAAGCCAATTGATAATTCCCTTCGCCGGGATGAAATCATGATATTGGTAGCGGTCAGTAAAATTTTGCAACACTGTCAGAAAAAATATTTTTTAAAAAATCCAAGTCTTGAAATAATATTTTTTAAAAAATCCACGTCTTGAAAGAATATTTTTTTAAAAATCCACGTCTTGAAAAAATGTTTTTTAAAAAATCCACGTCTTGAAAAAATATTTTTTAAAAAATCCACGTCTTGAAAAAATATTTTTTAAAAAATCCACGTCTTGAAAAAATATTTTTTAAAAAATCCACGTCTTGAAAAAATATTTTTTAAAAAATCCGCGTCTTGAAAAAATATTTTTTAAAAAATCCACGTCTTGAAAAAATATTTTTTAAAAAATCCACGTCTTGAAAAAATATTTTTTAAAAAATCCACGTCTTGAAAAAATATTTTTTAAAAAATCCACATCTTGAAAAAAATATTTTTTAAAAATCTACGTCTTGAAAAATTACTTTTTAAAAAATCTATGTCTTAAAAAAATTGTTTTTAAAAAATCCACATCTTGAAAAAGTATTTCTTAAAATATCGACCATTTGAAAACACATTTTTTTTAAAAAAATCCCCGTTTGGAAAAAATATTTTCTTAAAAATCCACGTCTTGAAAAAAGTTTTAAAAATCCACGTCTTGAAGAATAATTGTTTCTTTGTCTTTTTTAAAGAAAACATGCTTTGAAAAAATAGTTTTTAAAAAATCCACGTCTTGAAAAAATAGTTTTTAAAAAATCCACGTCTTGAAAAAATAGTTTTTAAAAAATCCACGTCTTGAAAAAATAGTTTTTAAAAAATCCACGTCTTGAAAAATATTTTTTAAAAAATCCACGTCTTGAAAAAATATTTTTTAAAAAATCCACGTCTTGAAAAAATATTTTTTAAAAAATCCACGTCTTGAAAAAATATTTTTTAAAAAATCCACGTCTTGAAAAAATATTTTTTAAAAAATCCACGTCTTGAAAAAATCCACGTCTTGAAAAAATATTTTTTAAAAAATCCACGTCTTGAAAAAATATTTTTTAAAAAATCCACGTCTTGAAAAAATATTTTTTAAAAAATCCACGTCTTGAAAAAATATTTTTTAAAAAATCCACGTCTTGAAAAAAATATTTTTTAAAAAATCCACGTCTTGAAAAAATATTTTTTAAAAAATCCACGTCTTGAACAAATATTTTTTAAAAAATCCACGTCTTGAAAAAATCCACGTCTTGAAAAAATATTTTTTAAAAAATCCACGTCTTGAAAAAATATTTTTTAAAAAATCCACGTCTTGAAAAAATATTTTTTAAAAAATCCACGTCTTGAAAAAATATTTTTTAAAAAATCCACGTCTTGAAAAAAATATTTTTTAAAAAATCCACGTCTTGAAAAAATATTTTTTAAAAAATCCACGTCTTGAACAAATATTTTTTAAAAAATCCACGTCTTGAACAAATATTTTTCAAAAAATCCACGTCTTGAACAAATATTTTTTAAAAAATCCACGTCTTGAACAAATATTTTTTTAAAAAATCCACGTCTTGAAAAAATATTTTTTAAAAAATTCACGTCTTGAAAAAATATTATTTAAAAAATTCAAGTCTTGAAAAAATATTTTTTAAAAAATCCACGTCTTGAAAAAATATTTTTTTAAAAAATCCACGCTTCAAAAAATATTTTTTAAAAAAATCCACGCTTCAAGAAATATTTTTTAAAAATTCATGCTTCAAAAGATATCTTTTAAAAATTCACACATCAAAAATATTTGTTAAAAATCCACGCCTTAAAAATAATTTTTAAAAATCCACGCTTCAAATTTTTTTCAAAATCCACGCTTCAAAAAATATTTTTTCAGAATCCACGCTTCAAAAAATATTTTTTCAGAATCCACGCTTCAAGAAATATTTTTTAAAAATCTACGCTTCATAAAATATTTTTTTAAAAATCCACGCTTCAATTTTTTTAATCCACGCTTCAAAAGATATAAGATAACCGTATTAAAAAAAATATATTTACAAATCTACACACCAAAAAACATTTTTTAAATCAACTCTTCAGAAATATTTTTGTATCTAATCAATCCACGCTTATAAAAATATAAAAACATATTTTAAAGTCTACACATTAAAATGTTTTTTACGGTAATCTCTGCAAAAATCGACGCATTGTAAATTGTATTAAAAAATATTTCTACAAACCCCTCTTTGAACAAAATTTTTTAAATCAACCCTTTAAAAATATTTCTTTAATCCAATAAATCCACCCTTCAAAAAATATTAAAACAATATTTAAAAACTGACACACCAAAAAATGTTTTTAAGGCAAAATCTTTAAAAGTCAATAAATTTAAAAAAATTATTTTTACAACCGCTCTTCGAAAAATAATTTCTAAATCAACTCTTTAAATATTTTTTTTGAATCCCAAGAATATTTTTTTATTTTCTTTTTATTCTTCCCCGTGTTGTTCCCTTTTGTGAAATAAAACTCTTTATTTTTTATTTTCATATTTAGCATTTTTATTGAATTTTATTGTTTTGTTTTAATTTTTTTCTTCTTTCTTATACGCTTACAGTAATATTATTTACCAACTTATATTAAATATATATTCCTTGTATTTAATAATAGATATAATATTATATATGAGTTTTCTTTTGTATAGATATTGTTTGGATTTGATGTTTTTGTCTAACATAAAACACGCCCTGCTAAAGAGAAACTTTACCATGTTCTTAAAAGAAACGAATACGTTAGGCCCTTGGAGATTCACACAAGGCTCTCCTTGTGTGAATAGATGTATGCCAACGTCTCTCTAGCAAAATGTGTTTTAAAATTACCCATCAGTTCTATTGCAAAAAGTTTTCTTTACTCTAACCATGGGGAATTTTTACTTTTCTGGATAATATTTACATTATTTCGTTTTCTTTTTATCAGCAACATTTAAATGAGTTTCAATTGTGTTCATTTCCTATATATGGCAATGTTTGTCTATATTATTTTTTGTATATATATTTTATGTTAGAAGAAATGTCCAATATATATGTATATAAATAGTTTCATATATGTATATAAATATTTAGATTTTTTGGAAATTATATACTAATTATTTTCTTATACATAGACAATGTATATATGGCTTGTTGTCAAGTAGCTGCTTAAATTATTACCAAAAATTGGATATTATTGTTTAAATTATAATAAATACAGGGTGTCCCAAAAATCAGGTGATAATTCTCATTTCATTTCAGAGAGCCGAATATTCTCGCCACATTCCAGGTAGTAGAAAAACAGAACTGCAAGAAAACTTCATTGAACCCGTGATATATCACAGGTTTCTATAGATTAAAAATCCTTTAGAGGATTTCTAAAGACAATAGACCTTCAAAATGTCTTCTAAAAAGACTTAGATAAATTTAAAACATTAAACAGCATTGTAGAATTTTGAATAGCTGGTCACCGGTTTAACAGGCTTACTTTAGATAAAATACCCACCGCATGCCTTATATAAGTTGTCGTAAGATATATAGGACTTCCTTATATGCAGGAAGACCTGTCACCGATCTTCTATAGAGGAAAACTTTCACACACACTTTCTATAGATAGAAATTTTACATGAATGATATGTCGCTATATATGATCTATACTATATGATCTGGGAACGAGGTGTGCATTCCTTTGTACCATGGCACGGCACAGAATCCGGACATTCTATGTGCAGATAGTTATCTTTCCTCATGTTTTATCTCTCTCCCCATTGGCCGCGTATAACTATTGTCGTTAATCATACGCCTCTCATGCTCATACGTATAATTGTTGCCGTTACTTCTACTTTACATAACCTAATTGTCCAATCGACGTACAAAAATCTACGAGCTTCGTAGAGCCTAAAAATATTTTTTAGAAATCTTCGAGGACCGTGGACCCTAAAAAATATTTTTAAATAAAATCTACAAGGTGCATAGACCCAAAAACCATCTTTTTAAAAATCTGCAAGGTTTGTAGACCCTAAAAACTGTTTTTTCTATAATTTTACGAGGTTCGTAGACCATAAACATTGTTTTTTAAAAAATTTACTATCATCGTAGAAACTTATTTTTTTAATTCACGAGTTTCGCAGACCCAAATAATTATTTTTAAAAAAAAATTTGAGAGCTTCGTAGTCGCTAAACATATTTTTTTACGAATTCGCGAGCTTTTTAGACCCTCAAAATAATTTTTGAGAAAATCTACGAGCTACGAAGGCTCCTCGAGCCTCGTAGACCTTCAAAATAATTTTGGAATATATATGTATACGAGCACCGAAGGCTCCACTAGCTTCGTAGACCTTCAAAATAATTTTTGGGAAAATCTACGAGCATCGAAGGCTCCACGAGCTTCATAGACCTTCAAAATAAATTTTTAAAAAATCAACGAGACTTGCAGACGATCAAAGTTACTTTTTAAAAATCCACGACCTTCGTAGAGCCTCTAAAATATTTTCTAAAAAATAAACGAGCTTCGCAGATGATCAAAATTATTTTTTAAAAAATCCACGAGCTTCGCAGATGATCAAAATTATTTTTTAAAAAATCCACGAGCTTGGCAGACGATCAAAATTATTTTTTAAAATATCCACGAGCTTTGTAGAGCCTCAAAAATATTTTTTAAAAAATCCACGAGCTTTGTAGAGCCTCAAAAATATTTTTTAAAAAATCCACGAGCTTTGTAGAGCCTCAAAAATATTTTTTAAAAAATCCACGAGCTTTGTAGAGCCTCAAAAATATTTTTTAAAAAATCCACGAGCTTTGTAGAGCCTCAAAAATATTTTTTAAAAAATCCACGAGCTTTGTAGAGCCTCAAAAGTATTTTTTAAAAAATCACGAGCTTTGTAGAGCCTCAAAAATATTTTTTTAAAAAATCCACGAGCTTCGTAGACCTTCAAAATTATTTTTTAAAAATCCACGAGCTACGTAGACCTTCAAAATTATTTTTTAAAAAATCCACGAGCTTCGTAGACCTTCAAAATTATTTTTAAAAAATCCACGAGCTTCGTAGACCTTCAAAATTATTTTTTAAAAAATCCACGAGCTTCGTAGACCTTCAAAATTATTTTTTAAAAAATCCACGAGCTTCGCAGATGATCAAAATTATTTTTAAAAAAATCCACGAGCTTCGCAGATGATCAAAATTACTTTTTAAAAAATCCACGAGCTTCGCAGACTATCAAAATTATTTTTTAAAAAATCCACGAGCTTCGCAGATGATCAAAATTATTTTTTAAAAAATCCACGAGCTTCGCAGACGATAAAAATTATTTTTTAAAAAATCCACGAGCTTCGCAGACTATCAAAATTATTTTTAAAAAAATGCACGAGCTTTGTAAACGGTCAAAATTAATTTTTAAAAAATCCACGAGATCAAAATTATTTTTTAAAAAATCCACGAGCTTCGCAGGCGATCAAAATTATTTTTTAAAAAATCCACGAGCTTCGCAGACGATCAAACTTATTTTTTAAAAAATCCACGAGATTCCTAGACCTTCAAAATTACTTTTTAAAAAATCCACGAGCTTCCTAGACCTTCAAAATTACTTTTTAAAAAATCCACGAGCTTCCTAGACCTTCAAAATTATTTTTTTAAAAATCCACGAGCTTCCTAGACCTTAAAAATTACTTTTTAAAAAATCCACGAGCTTCCTACACGTTCAAAATTACTTTCTAAAAAATCCACGAGCTTCCTAGACCTTCAAAATTACTTTTTAAAAAATCCACGATCTTCCTAGACCTTCAAAATTACTTTTTAAAAAATCCACGAGCTTCCTAAACCTTCAGAAGTACTTTTTAAAAAATCCACGAGCTTCATAGACCTTCAAAATTACATTTGAAAAAAATCCAAGGCTTCCTAGACCTTCAAAATTACTTTTTAAAAAATCCACGATCTTCCTAGACCTTCAAAATTACTTTTTAAAAAATCCACGAGCTTCCTAAACCTTCAGAAGTACTTTTTAAAAAATCCACGAGCTTCATAGACCTTCAAAATTACATTTGAAAAAAATCCAAGGCTTCCTAGACCTTCAAAATTACTTTTTAAAAAATCCACGAGCTTCGCAGACGATCAAAATTATTTTTTAAAAAATCCACGAGCTTCGCAGACGATCAAAATTACTTTTTAAAAAATCCACGAGCTTCCTAGACCTTCAAAATTACTTTTTAAAAAATCCACGTGCAACCTAGACCTTCAAAATTACTTTTTAAAAAATCCACGAGCTTCCTAGACCTTCAAAATTACTTTTTAAAAAATCCACGAGCTTCCTAGACCTTCAAAATTAATTTTTAAAAAATCCACGTGCATCCTAGACCTTCAAAATTACTTTTTAAAAAATCCACGAGCTTCCTAGACCTTCAAAATTACTTTTTAAAAAATCCACGAGCTTCGCAGACTTTATTATTTTTTAAAAAAGCCTTGAGTTTATCAGACGATCAAAATTATTTTTTAAAAATCCACAAAGTTCGAAGAGCCTTAAAAATATTTTCTTAAAAATCCACTGGCTTCGTAGAGGCTCAAAAATATTTTTTAAAAAATCCACGAGCTTTGTAGTAGTTCAAAAATATGTTTTAAAAAGTCCATGTGCTTCGTAGAGCCACAAGAATATTTTTTAAAAAATCCACTAGCTTTGTAGTAGTTCAAAAATATTTTTTTTTAAATTCCACGGGCTTCGAACAGCCTCAAGAATATTTTTTAAAAAATCCAAGAGCCTCGTAGAGCCTCAAAAAAAATTGTTAAATAATCCCTTAGCTTCGTAGGCCCTCAAAATTATTTTTAAAAAATCCTCGAGCTTCGTAGAGGCTTTTTTAAAAAGTCCATGAGCTTCGCAGAGCCTTAAACATATTTTTTATAAAATACACAAGCTTCGTAGAGCCTCAAAAATATTTTTTAAAAAAATCCACGAGCTTCGTAGAGCATCAAAAATATTTTTTAAAAAATCCACGAGCTTCGTAGAGCCTCAAAAATATTTTTTAAAAAATCCACGAGCTTTGTAGAGCCTCAAAAATATTTTTTAAAAAATCCACGAGCTTTGTAGAGCTCAAAAATATTTTTTAAAAAATCCACGAGCTTTGTAGAGCTCAAAAAAAAATTTAAAAAATCCCCGAGCTTTGTAGAGCTCAAAAATATTTTTTAAAAAATCCACGAGCTTTGTAGAGCTCAAAAATATTTTTTAAAAAATCCACGAGCTTTGTAGAGCTCAAAAATATTTTTTTAAAAAATCCACGAGCTTTGTAGAGCTCAAAAATATTTTTTTAAAAAATCCACGAGCTTTGTAGAGCTCAAAAATATTTTTTAAAAAATCCACGAGCTTTGTAGAGCTCAAAAATATTTTTTAAAGAATCCACGAGCTTCGCAGACGATCAAAATTATTTTTTAAAAAATCCACGAGCTTCGCAGACGATCAAAATAATTTTTTAAAAAATCCGCGAGCTTCGCAGACGATCAAAATAATTTTTTAAAAAATCCACAAGCTTCGCAGACGATCAAAATAATTTTTTAAAAAATCCACAAGCTTCGCAGACGATCAAAATTATTTTTTAAAAAATCCGCGAGCTTCGCAGACGATCAAAATTATTTTTTAAAAAATCCACGAGCTTCGCAGACGATCAAAATTATTTTTTAAAAAATCCACGAGCTTCGCAGACGATCAAAATAATTTTTTAAAAAATCCGCGAGCTTCGCAGACGATCAAAATAATTTTTTAAAAAATCCACAAGCTTCGCAGACGATCAAAATTATTTTTTAAAAAATCCGCGAGCTTCGCAGACGATCAAAATTATTTTTTAAAAAATCCACGAGCTTCGCAGACGATCAAAATTATTTTTTAAAAAATCCACGAACTTTGAAGACCTTAAAACTTATTTTTTAAAAAGCTTAGATTTTATCAGACAATCAAAATTATTTTTTAAAAAATCCACGAGCTTCGCAGACGATCAAAATTATTTTTTAAAAAATCCACGAGCTTCGCAGACGATCAAAATTATTTTTTAAAAAATCCACGAGCTTCGCAGACGATCAAAATTATTTTTTAAAAAATCCACGAGCTTCGCAGACGATCAAATGTTGATCGAAGAAAAAATATAAAATAAATATATCTCTATCCAATCAACGTAAACTATTTTCGTCAGTCATACGCATCCATACTATGACTGCATTTGGTAGCGTATAACTGTTGCCGTTACTTATACGTCCAAGTAAACTTTGAATGAAATTTGCGTTTTCTGTAGCAGTAAGGTGATACTTATAATTTTATATATAATACTGAGATTAATGAGAACTTTATTTCACATACTCTGAGACAAATTGAACGCTTGAAGGTCTAAGAGCTTTATTTATTAAAAAAATACCAACGATTATTGCAAGGCGAGTCATATTAACCACTGGTCCTGATTGGCGACCATATATCATCTTATTGCCTACTTAATTTCGGAAGCCCATCACAGACTACCTTTCTAAAACACTTAGACGGACATATTTTTTAACTGAAATTATTGAGACACTCTGTACAGCTTAAGGTTTATTATTTAAAAATATTGAAAATCAACAAGTATAGTATTAACTTAAAAAAACACTTGGGTATGCAAGCAGATTTTTTTTTGAGTTTTGAATTCGCGGGAAAGCCAAGAGCTTTTTGTTTTTTTGTTGTTGTTGATTTAATTAGGTGGCTTAGCTTTAAAGCTTTCCACATAATTCGCACATGTCATGTTTATTGCAAAAACTATTATTGGTTCTATTAATTTGCTATTTGTATATGTTTTTGGGCGTTTTTTTTTTTTTATTAAACAGCTTATTACTATTGTCTCGAATTTTTCATCTTCTTTTTTCAGTTATACATGTCTTTAAATACAGTTCCATGGTTTGGGTTATTGACTTTTTTATTTCTTTTTCTAACTTTCAATAAAAATACAAAAAACAATCAAAACATAGCCTGTCAAACAACACAAGCTTTTTATGGCATAAATATTTAACATATTTTGATATTTGTCATTTTTTTAATTTTATTTGTAAATATATTACTAATTTTTTATATATAAATTAAATATATATAAATAATTGTATACATGTTATTTATTTGATTTTAGTTTTAATATTTTTTTCAACATTTATATCTTTACAATATTATTTCTCGTTTTAATAATAATTTATTTCAACTTTTTTATAAAAAGCTTTATAGGTTTTTTTCTGTTTCGAAGTTTTTCCTCAGGGGATATTTTTTGTGTGTTTTTAAGCTTTTTTCAAAACACTTTATCCTTTATTATTTTAACACTAATACATCAATATTTGGTTTGTTATTTACTAAGCTTTTTTATATTTCCTTTTTTAAGTTTCTTTTTTTATACAATACATTTATACAAAATGGAAAAGTTGTTATTGGTTGTTGTTGCTATTGTAGTTTAAAGTTCCTATTTTGCTAACCTTTGTTTAAATACATTCATGTTTCATTGTAGGAGTTTTTTTCTGTTGTTGTTCTTGTTGCTATATATTTTTGTAAGGGTGGTCATTTATTGTTGCTTATTTGTTGGTTTCATTGGGTGAGAGCTTTTGAGCAAAAGCTTTGAAGAAACTTCAAGCATTAGTCTAAGTCATTATCGCTGAAAAGAAAAAGAAAAAAAAGATAGCATGATAAGTAAGTAAGTGTGATATAATTAGAGAATTAAATAATAAAAAAAATATTTTATTGTTTCAAAGATTTTATAAGAATATTTTTTTCCAACACAGCGGATTTTTTAAGAATATTTTTAACAAAAACGTCGATTTTAATATTTGGGTATTTTTTAAAGAATTTTTTATCCAAACAACGTGGATTTTTTAAAAAATATTTTTTTAATAAAACGGGGATTTTTTAAAAACCATTTTTTAATAAAACGTGGATTTTTTTAAAAATATTTTTTTAATAAAACGTAGATTTTTTTAAAAATATTTTTTAATAAAACGTGGTTTTTTTAAAAAATATTTTTTAATAAAACGTGGATTTTTTTAAAAATATTTTTTAATAAAACGTGGATTTTTTAAAAAAATATTTTTTAATAAAACGTGGATTTTTTAAAAAAATATTTTTTAATAAAACGTGGATTTTTTAAAAAAATATGTTTTTAATAAAACGTGGATTTTTTAAAAAATATTTTTTAATAAAACGTGGATTTTTTAAAAAATATTTTTTAATAAAACGTGGATTTTTTAAAAAATATTTTTTAATAAAACGTGGATTTTTTAAAAAATATTTTTTAATAAAACGTGGATTTTTTAAAAAATATTTTTTAATAAAACGTGGATTTTTTAAAAAATATTTTTAATAAAACGTGGATTTTTTAAAAAATATTTTTTAATAAAACGTGGATTTTTTTAAAAATATTTTTAATAAAACGTGGATTTTTTAAAAAATATTTTTTATTAAAACGTGGATTTTTTAAAAAATATTTTTTATTAAAACGTGGATTTTTTAACAAATATTTTTTAATAAAACGTGGATTTTTTAAAAACCATTTTTTTAGTAAAACGTGAATTTTTTAAAAAATATTTTTTAATAAAACGCGGATTTTTTAAAAAATATTTTTTAATAAAACGTGGATTTTTTAAAATTTTTTTTTTAATAATACGTGGATTTTTTAAAAAATATTTTTTAATAAAACGTGGATTTTTTAAAAAATATTTTTAATAAAACGTGGATTTTTTAAAAAATATTTTTTAATAAAACGTGGATTTTTTAAAAACCATTTTTTTAGTAAAACGTGAATTTTTTAAAAAAACATTTTTTTAATAAAACGTGGATTTTTTAAAAAATAATTTTTAATAAAACGTGGATTTTTTAAAAAATATTTTTTAATAAAATGTGGATTTTTAAAAATATTTTTTAAAAAAACGTGGATTATTTAAAAAATATTTTTTAAAAAAACGTGGATTATTTAAAAAATATTTTTTAATAAAACGTGGATTTTTTAAAAAATATTTTTTAATAAAACGTGGATTTTTTAAAAAATATTTTTTAATAAAACGTGGATTTTTTAAAAAATATTTTTTAATAAAACGTGGATTTTTTAAAAAATATTTTTTAATAAAACGGGATTTTTTAAAAAATATTTTTTAATAAAACGTGGATTTTTTAAAAATTTTTTTTTAATAAAACGTGGATTTTTTAAAAAATATTTTTTTATAAAACGTGGATTTTTTAAAAAATATTTTTTAATAAAACGTGGATTTTTTAAAAAATATTTTTTAATAAAACGTGGATTTTTTTGAAGAATATTTTTTAATAAAACGGGGATTTTTTTTGAAGAATATTTTTTAATAAAACGTGGATTTATTAAAGAATATTTTTTTAATAAAACGTGGATTTTTTAAAGAATATTTTTTAATAAAACGTGGATTTTTTAAAGAATATTTTTTAATAAAACGTGAATTTTTTAAAAAATATTTTTTTATAAAACTTGAATTTTTTAAAAAATGGTTTTTAATAAAACGTGGATTTTTTAAAAAATATTTTTTAATAAAACGTGAATTTTTAAAAAAATATGTTTTAATAAAAAGTGGATTTTTTAAAAAATATTTTTTAATAAAAATGGATTTTTAAAAAATATTTTTTTAAAAAGGTGGATTTTTTAAAAAATATTTTTTAATAAAACGTGGATTTTTTAAAAATATTTTTTAATAAAACTTGGATTTTTTAAAAAATATTTTTTAATAAATCGTGGATTTTTTAAAAAATATTTTTTTAATAAAACGTGGATTTTTTAAAAAATATTTTTTAATAAAACGTGGATTTTTTAAAAAATATTTTTTAATAAAACGTGGATTTTTTAAAAAATATTTTTAAATTAAACGGGGATTTTTTAAAAAAATATTCTTTAATAAAACGTGGATTTTTTAAAAAATATTTTTAAATAAAACGTGGATTTTTAAACAAAAATATTTTTTAATAAAACGTGGATTTTTTAAAAAATATTATTTAATAAAACGTGGATTTTTTAAAAAATATTTTTTAATAAAACGTGGATTTGTTAAAAAATATTTTTTAATAAAACGTGGATTTTTTAAAAAATATTTTTTAATAAAACGTGAATTTTTTAAAAAATATTTCTTAATAAAACGTGGATTTTTTAAAAAATATTTTTTAATAAAACGTGGATTTTTTTAAAAAATATTTTTTAATAAAGCGTGGATTTTTTAAAAAATATTTTTTAATAAAACGTGGATTTTTTAAAAAATATTTTTAAATAAAACGTGGATTTAAAAAATATTTTTTAATAAAACGTGGATTTAAAAAATATTTTTTAATAAAACGTGAATTTTTTAAAATATATTTCTTAATAAAACGTGGATTTTTTAAAAAATATTTTTTAATAAAACGTGGATTTTTTTAAAAAATATTTTTTAATAAAGCGTGGATTTTTTAAAAAATATTTTTTAATAAAACGTGGATTTTTTAAAAAATATTTTTTAATAAAACTTGGATTTAAAAAATATTTTTTAATAAAACGTGGATTTAAAAAATATTTTTTAATAAAACGTGGATTTAAAAAAAAAATTAATACAACGTGGATTTTTTAAATATTTTTTAATAAAGCGGAGATTTTAAAAAAAAAATATTTTTTTATTAAAACGTTAATTTTTTAAAAAATATTTTTTAATTAAACAAAATTAATATATTTTTTTAATATTTATAAAATTTGTTTTTTTTTTTAATTTTAATAAAATTTGGTAAAAAAAATAATAAAATTTGGATTTTTTTTAAATTTTTTTTTAAATCTGGATTTTGTGAAATGTTTTTAAAAAAATTGGATTTTTAAAATATTTATCAAAAAACGTGGATTTTTAATAAAACGTAAATTTTGAACAAAACGAGTATTTTTTAATGTATTTTTTCAAAGAGACCTTAGACCACAAAACGTGGATTTTTAAAGGAGTTTTCCTAGGAGACATTAGTCCATAAAACGTGGATTTTTTAAAGAATTTTTCCTAGGAGACTTTAGACCACAAAACGTGGATTTTTTTAGAATTTTTCCTAGGAGACCTTAGACCACAAAACGTGGATTTTTTAAAGAATTTTTCCTAGGAGACCTTAGACCACAAAACGTGGATTTTTTAAAGAATTTTTCCTAGGAGACCTTAGACCACAAAACGTGGATTTTTTAAAGAATTTTTCCTAGGAGACCTTAGACCACAAAAGGTGCATTTTTGAAATAATATTTTTTAATTAATTATTTTTTTTTCCAAGAAAATATTCCAAGAATTTCAAAATTTGTTGTTTAATCCGCTCCAATGATTTCATAATCGATTGGATGAAATCATTTTTGGAATTTTATTGAGGTCATTAATTAGGAATTCACACGTCAATTTACAAACACACACACACACAGCAACACAATCTCGAAAATTAAGAAAATATGTGCAATCAAATTTCAGGGCAATTTTAATTAATCACCATCAACCGAATCATTTGTCCTCGTGGCTTTTGGATGGTTTCTGGAATATGGCCAAAAATGAATTTTAGTTTGCCTATGGCGACGTAGGGGAGGAAGTGGCAAACATGGCAAATTTCTTAAGAAAATTAATTAAAATTATAACCTTGGGTTTTTTCTTGATATTTGCAGCCATTTAGGGCTTTAAGCCTTTTACATATTAATGGCCAAATAAGCATAAGAAGATGGATGAAGAAGGCAAAAAAGAAAACGTGTGCATAAGAAGCAATGGGCCTTCAGGGCTCGAGGAAAAGGAGTGCAGTATATTTCTAATTAGATGAATCTTTTTCAAATTTACAACCATTAATGGGACTCAGGAGAAAATGGAACTTGGGGAAAAGAAACAAAAAAAAAAAAAAAATAAATAAAGAAGCTAAGAAAACATTCACTAAATGGCATTATGTAAAATAAATATTTGTTTATTTCATCATTACGAAAGGATATTGGGCCAGGCTATTTAATGCTCGTGATATTTATGGGGCCATAAAATAGTCCTTTGACAAATAACAAGAAAAACGAATGAAAAAAAAACCTACGCACACAAAGGGGCAATTAAATTACATTTAACGTAAGGAACTCTATGGCTCTCCACCATAGAAAAAATATAAACCATAAAGGGAAACCATAGTCCTTAGTTGCACAATACATCTGGTCTGGCATATCTTCTACTCATCTTGACCTTCTCCCTCTTTCTCTCTCTCTGTCTGCAATGATTAATTTGATTGCCACTAAATGTTAAGTTAAGAAAGTCCTAGAAATAAATGTAAGGCAAAAAAAAATCAGAAAGAAACGAAGAAAATAAATTCAAATCAAGAGGTTGCTTTTGCCTTTGCTTTCATTTCAATTCTCTTGTTTCTGCTGGCGTTCTGCATAATTAATTTGTTGGAAAATTATTACTTGACGAGACCATAAAGAATATCATGTTAAATGGACATTAGATAGAGGAGAAGGACTGCACATAAAAAGTGGTAATTAAATGTTGTGTAATCGTCATGATTTGCATAGTTAGAGACTTAAGTTTATCAGGTTTAAGGCAAGGGAAATTAACAGGAGAGGTTTTCAATGAAAACTATACTATGGTATTAAAAAAACTTAGTAAAAGCGTGGAATGCAAAGCCCTAGAAGCGTGGAATGCAAAGCCCTATAAGCGTGGAATTCAGAAGACTTGACTCGTGGCGTTTTTAAAGAATATTTTTTAATGAACTGAAAGACCGTGAAAGTGGTCTTTAAAGGCCTTAAATGGTGATTTTTTTGAAAAAATATATTTTAGGAAACAGAAGACCTAATACTTTACGTTAATCGGATTTCTCACATATATGCTTCATACACTTTGATGTTAATAAAACCGGTATACGATGTATATTGGTCCATAAAGATACTGTTTTTTATTGCAATTATGTAAAAGAAACTCACTAAAGCGCGACAGTCCTGTCTGAGCACAGCTCCAGCTTTACATAGCCCATATTTTTCACAGCTATGATGCTAGTAAAACTGTTATATGAGTTGTTTTGGTGCAGAAACATATAGAGGACGAAGCCCAACGTAACTATTCGGTGACCAAACAGGAATGCTTAGCAGCAATGCCAAGTGTTAAAAAATTCTTAGAATACACGTTGACCAAAAAATATTAAAAAAACAATGCCCAAACAAATATATAAAAAAATGTACGATGCCCAAAAATATTTAAACAATTCACGTTGCCTAAAAATATTTAAAAAAATTCACTTTACCCAAACAATATTAAAAAAAATAATAAATGTTTTCTAAAAAAATATTTAAAAAATCCACGTTGCTAACAAATATTAAAAAATCACTTTAGAAAAAAGATTTTTAAATACAAAAATCCAGGTTGTCTCAAAAATATTTGTTAAAAAATCCATGTTGCCTAAAAATATTTAAAGAATCCACTTTGCTCAAAAATATTAAAGAAGATCACTTAGCCAAAAACATTTTATTTAAAAAATATGCCTAAAAATATCAAATAGAGAATCCACGTTGTCTAAAAAATATTTAAAAAAATTCTGGTTGTCTAAAATTATTTTTAAAAAAATCCACGTTGTCTAAAAAATATTTTTAAAAAAACCACGTTGTTTAAAAAATATTTAAAAAAAATTCTGGTTGTCTAAAAGTATTTTTTTAAAAAATCAACGTTGGCTAAAAAATATCTTTAAAAAATCCACGTTACCTACAAATATCTTAAAAATATCCACGCTGCCTACAAATAAAAAAATCACGTTGTGTAAAAATATTTAAAAAATCCACGTTGGTACAAAATATTAAAAAAGATAACTAAGACACAAAAATATTTTTTAAAAAATATGCCTAAAAATATCAAATAAAAAATCAACGTTGTCTTAAAAATATTTTTAAAAATGCCTACAAATATCCAATAAAAAATCCACGTTTTCTGAAAAATATTAACAAAAATACGTTGCCTAACAAATATTTTTTTAAGAAAAATCGAAGTTGTGTAAAAAAATAATTTTTAAAAAATCCACGTTTTCTAAACAATATCTTTAAAAAATCCACGTTGTCTAACAACTATCCTTAAAAAGTGCACGTTACATACAAAGATCTTTAAAAAATCCACGTTGCCAAAAAACAATTTTTAACAAAATCCACGTTGCCTAGAAAATATTAAAAAAATAAAAAATCCACGTTACATTGATAAAATATATTGTTCTAAATCAAAGTTTCATTGAATTTGTTTTTAAAATCAAATTTTTATTGCAAGCAAAATTTTATTGCAAAAAAGCCAGAAAATATTTAAAAAAAAAACAAATTAAAGAATTTTTTTCTCCAAATCCTTGTTACCCAAAAAAAAAAAATAAATAAATAAATAAAAAATCTAATTTGCCAAGTTGCATAATTTTTTTTAAATCCGCGTTGCCTAAAAATATTTTTAAAAAATACACGTTGTCTAAAAAATATTAAAAAAGCCCGGTTGTCTAAAAACTATTTTTTTAAGAAAACCCACGTTGCCTAAAAATATTTAAAAAATCCACGTTGCTACAAAATATTAAAAATATTTTTAAAAAATATGCCTAAAAATATCAAATAAAAAATCCACGTTGTCTAAAAAATATTTAAAACAAAACTACGTTGTCTAAAAAATATTTAAAAAATATCCTGGTTGTCTACAAATATTTTTTAAAAAATCAACGTTGGCTAAAAAATATCTTTAAAAAATCCACGTTATGTTCAAATATCTTTAAAAAATACACGTTATGTACAAATATCTTCCAAATATCCACGCTGCCTACAAATAAATTAAATATTTAAAAATATTTAAAAAATCCACGTTGCTACAAAATGTTAAGAAAGGATCACTTAGACAAAAAAAAATATTTTTAAAAAATATTCCTAAAAATGCCAAATAAAAAATCAACGTTGTCTAAAAAATCCACGTTATCTGAAAAATATTAAATAAACACGTTGTCTAACAAATATTTTTTAAGAAAAATCCAAGTTGTAAAAAAAAATTACTTTTTTAACAAATTCACGTTTTCTAAAAAATATCTTAAAAAATCAAAGTTGTCTAACAAATATCCTTAAAAAGTCCACGTTACCTACTTATATCTTTAAAAATCCACGTTGCCAAAAAACAATTTTTAACAATAATCCACGTTGTCAAAAAAATCCAAGTTGCCTAGATAATAATAAAAAAATTAAATCGACGTTTTATTGAATTTGTTTCTAACATCACATTTTTATTGGAAACAAATCCAACAAAATTTTTAAAGAAAAACACGTTAAAAAAAATCAAAAATCTACATTGGCTAAAAATATTTTTTAAAAAATTCCAAGTTGCTAAAAGTATTAAAAAATCCACTTTGCCTTAAAATATTTTTAAAAATCCATGTTACTTAAAAATGTTTTTAAAAAATCCACGTTGCCTAAAAATATTAAAAAAAATATATTTTTTGAAAAATCAAAAAAATTTTGCAAAATCCTCATTGCATAGAAATATTAAAAAAATTAACGTTAGAAGTATTAGAAAAAATGCACGTTGCCTGGAAATATTAAAAAATTCAGGTTGTCCAAAACAGTTTTCAAAAAACCAACGTTCCCCAAAATTATTATTAAAAAAATAGACGTTGCCTAAAAATATTTTTTTTAAGAAATCCAGGTTGCCAAAAATTTTTTCAAAACAAATTTACGTTGCCTAAATTTATTTAAAAAATCCAATAAAACTTAGTCAACGTGGATTTTTAAATGTTTATAAGCAGCGTGGATTTTTTTTAATATTTTTAGGCAACGTGGATTTTTTAAAAATATTTATAGGCAACGTGGATTTCTTTAAAAATATGTTTTAGGCAACGTGAATTTTGTTAAAAATATTTTTAGGCAACGTGGATTTTTTTAAAAAAGTTTTTTTGGGCAACGTGGATTTTTTGAAAAATATATTGAAGACAACGTGGATTTTTTGAAAAATATATTCAAGACAATATGGATTTTTTGAAAAATATATTCAAGACAACGTGGATTTTTTAAAAAATATATTCAAGACAACGTGGATTTTTTGAAAAATATATTCAAGACAACGTGGATTTTTTGAAAAATATATTCAAGACAACGTGGATTTTTTATTTGATATATGTAGGCAATTTTTTTAAATATTTTTTAGGCAACGGAGATTTTTTTTAAATATATCTTAGGCAACGTGGATTTTTTAATATTTTTAGGCAGCTTGGTTTTTTTAATATTTTTAGGCAGCATGGATTTCTTTAATATTTTTAGGCAGCATAGATTTTTTTAATATTTCTAGGAAACGTGAATTTGTTAAAAAAAAATTGTTAAAAAAAATTTAAGAAACGTGGATTTTTTACAAAAAATTTAAGCAAAATGGATTAAAAAAATGTATATAAGCAACATGGTAAATTGTATTTTTTTTTTGTAACGTGGATTTCAAATAAATTGTGTAAGGTGGACTTATTCTAAGTATTTTCTGGCTTTTTTCAAATATGTTTTTAATAAAAAATTTGTTTAAAAAATTCAATAAAACGTTGATCCATGTTGCCTAGAAAATATTTAAAAAAAATCTGCATTGCCTAGAAAATATCTTTAAAAATCGACGTTGCCTAGCAAATATTTTTAAAATATCCACGTAGTCTAAAAAACGTCGATTTTTTAAAAATAGTTTCTAGACAACGTGGATTTTATTTAATAATAGTTTCTAGGCTACATCAATTTGTTTAAAAATATTTTCGACGTGTTTTTTTTTTAATATTTTCTAGGAAACGTCGATTTTTTAAAAATATTTTTTAGACAACGTGGATTTTTTAAAAATATTTTCTAGACAACGTGGATTTTTTAAAAATATTTTCTAGACAACGTGGATTTTTTAAAAATATTTTCTAGACAACGTGGATTTTTTAAAAATATTTTCTAGACAACGTGGATTTTTTAAAAATATTTTCTAGACAACGTGGATTTTTTTTTGTTAAATATTTTCGAGGTAGCGTGGAATTTTTAAAAATATATATATATATTTTTTTTTTGTTAAATAAATTCTAAGCACCTTGGATTTTTTAAAAATATTTTTATTTTTTAAAAATAGTTTTTAAACAACGTAGATTTTTTTTTTAAATATTTTCTAGGCAACATGGATTTTTTTAAAAATATTTAGTAGGCATTTTTTTGTTAAATATATTCTAACCATCTTGGATTTTTTAAAAATATTTTTTAGACAACGTGGATTTGTTTAAAAATATTTTTATGGAACGTGGATTTTTTAAAAATATTTTTAGGGAACGTGGATTTTTTAAAAATATTTTTAGGGAACGTCGTCGTAGATTTTTTAAAAATAATTTTTATGCAACCGGGATTTTTTAAAAAATATTTTCTAGGCAACGTCGATTTTCTAGACAGCGTCGATTTTTTTTTTCAATTATTTTCTAGGCAACTTGGATTTTTTTAAATATTTTCTAGGTAATGTCGATTTTTTAAAAATAATTTTTGGGCAACATGGATTTTTAAAAATACTTTCTAGGCAAAGTAGATAGTTAAAAAATATTTTCTAGTCAACGTGGGTTTTTTAAAAATATTTTCTAGGCAACGTGATTTTTTTTAAATATTTTCTAGGCAACGTGAATGTTTTTAAAAATATTTTCTACAAAAATATAGCAAACCCACGTTACCTAAAAATATTTTAGAAAACTACACTGCCTAAAAATATCTTTAAACCCCCTAGTTTTCTAGAAAATAGTTTTAAGAATCCAAGTTGCCTAAAAATACTTTAAAAAATATTCTTAATAATGTTTTAATGATGCTTAATAATGTTTTTAAAAACATACACAATGCCTAAATATATTTTAAAAATCCACGTTGCCTTAAAAATATGCATGTGTAATTGAAAAAAAAAATAAATCGCAACGTTTTACTGATTTTTTAATTAACGTTGCATTGAATTTTTTTCAAATCAACGATTCATTGAAAACAGTTTCAAAAAACAGGTTTTGTTGAAAAATGTTCCACGTTTGTTAAAAAAATTTAAAAAATAAATCCTTTTTTTTAATCCTTGTTAACAATATTTTTAAAAAATGCACGTTGACTAAATAAGTTTGTATTAAATTTTCGTTACCAATTTATTTATTTTTTTTTAAATCCAAGTTGCTAAAGTATAAACAAAAAATTCTCAACGTTGCACAAAACATTTTTAAAAATCCAAGTGGCCGTTTTGTTGAAAACAAATTTCCAAAAAACCACGTTGCCTTAAAAAAATTAGAAAATCCCAGTTGCCTACATTTTTTAATAGTCCTCGTTGCCTAAAAAAACACGTTGCCTGAACAATATTTTGAAAAATCCGCATTGCTTGAAATTTTTTTCAAAAAAACAACCTTCCCTAAAAAATATTTTTGAAAAATCCACACTGCCTAGAAAATACTTAAATTTAAAAAAAATCAACGCTTCATAAAATTTTTGAATCAAATTTTTATTCAAAACATATTTATAAAATATCCACGTTGCCTTATGAATTTTTTTAAGAAAATCCACGTTGCCTTATGAAATTAAAAAAAAAAATCCACGTTAGCTAAGCATTCTTTAAATCCACGTTCCTAAAAAATATGTAAAAACATATCCGCGTCGCCTTTTGTAAATCTACGTTGCCTGTAAAATTAAGATCCATTCGAGAGTTATCGTACCCTCCAACCAGTCTGATAGACAGACAGGGCTTAATCGAACCAAAATTTCCTGAAACAGATGAACAAGGTGAACATACATAATATACATATTTTATTAAAGATCATTTCATATTAATTAAAGATATCTAGTTCTAGGAGCATTTAGAAGGCTTCTTTAAAGAGAGTTCTTTTCGTCTTCCTTCAATCACTACTTTAATAATATTTTGCAGCATTTTGTATGTATTATTTCGCAAAATGTGCCAAATATGACACTTTTCGGGTTTTAATAGTTCATATTAGCTTTCAGCTTCCACAGAACTTCGTTACTTTTTATTCGATCTGTCCATCGTGTTTATAATACTCATATCTGAAGTGATTCGAGTCTTTTATGGAATCCTGTTTGTAAAGTCCAAGTTTCATCATCATACAGAAGAACAGAATATAAAAAAATACGTTTCAAGGTTTCTGTACTACAAGTTATTATTTGTTTCATGGTCATAACAATATTCCTAATAGGTTTTTAAAAAACCATAGATTATCCTTCCAAAATGAAATTCTTCAAATGAATCCACATTTGCTCATCATTTACCACTAACTTTTATACTGTTAAATATTTCCCGGTAAAAAATTTATTTAGCAAGTAACACCACCACACCCTGTGGACATTTGGCGAACAAATTTCTGCAACATTTGCACAATTTATTCTTGGCCACGTGACATATTTATATAACAGCAATACAATTTAGCCCACTAGCCCCTAAACTGCTAGCTTTTTGGCATGTACTCGCATGTCCTCTTGAAACAAGGATATACGCTGGCATTACAACACTTTTGCCATTGCAAAGCTAATAAATAAAACTTGTAAAGTCATTGTAGAAAGTATAGTCAGCCCGCTTAGTCGTAGTCGCTGCTGAATAAGTGACTCAGCTGGCATCCTAATGTGTTGCTAATACATATTGCAACACTTGTTGGTGTCATGGCTGTCATGTCAAGTAACAAATCTAGCGAATAACAAGAAAAGGAATACCTGAAATTTTTGGTACTCCATTGAGTTCTAGGAAGTGGAAGCGGAGTTGAGAAATTTCGCTTTTTTGGGTGTTGAATAAAATATTAAAAAATATTTTGCTGCAGTTTTTCTTGTTTTTTTTTTTTTTTTTTTTTTTTTTTTGTGAAAAAGTCGCGTCCCGAATTTTGGTGTTCAGCTTTTTTGCAATATGTGTTCCAAAAACAAAATAATTGAAAGAAATTTGCCAAAAAGCAACGGTTGGAGAATTTTGGCCGAATAGTGGGAAAATAATATAAGTTAACAAAGTATCCATATGGACAAGGAACTAAGAAAAGAAGTAGAGAACGGGTTCTAAAAAATCGTGTAGCCTTTGTTGGGTCCCCTGTAAAAATATTCCTTAAAATTCAAAGGCCTTTGTTCGGGCCTTTGCGAAAATATTTTTAAAAATTCAGGGGTCTTTGTAGGGTCCTCTGTGAAAATATACTTAAATATTCAGGAGCCCTTGTAGGAGCAAAAAATATTTTTAAAAATCCACGAGCCTTTGTTGGTGCTCAAAAATATTTTTAAAAATCACGAGCCTTTGTTGGTTGCCAAAAAATATTTTTAAAAATCCACGAGCCTTTGTTGGTGGCCAAATAATATTTTTAAAAATCCACGAGCCTTTGTTGGTGGCCAAAAAATATTTTTAAAAATCCACGAGCCTTTGTTGGTGGCCAAAAAATATTTTTAAAAATCCACGAGCCTTTGTTGGTGGCCAAAAAATATTTTTAAAAATCCACGAGCCTTTGTTGGTGGCCAAAAAATATTTTTAAAAATCCACGAGACTTTGTTGGTGGCCAAAAAATATTTTTAAAAATCCACGAGACTTTGTTGGTGGCCAAAAAATATTTTTAAAAATCCACGAGCCTTTGTTGGTCCCCAAAAAATATTTTTAAAAATTCACGAGCCTTTGTTGGTGCCCAAAAAATATTTTTAAAAATCAACAATCCTTTGTTGGTGCCCAAAAAATATTTTTAAAAATCAACAATCCTTTGTTGGTGCCCAAAAAATATTTTTAAAAATCCACGAGCCTTTGTTGGTGGCCAAAAAATATTTTTAAAAATCCACGAGCCTTTGTTGGTGGCCAAAAAATATTTTTAAAAATCCACGAGCCTTTGTTGGTGGCCAAAAAATATTTTTAAAAATCCACGAGCCTTTGTTGGTGGCCAAACAATATTTTTAAAAATCCACGAGCCTTTGTTGTTGGCCAAAAAATATTTTTAAAAATCCACGAGCCTTTGTTGGTGCCCAAAAAATATTTTTAAAAGTCCACGAGCCTTTGTTGGTGCCCAAAAAATATTTTTAAAAATCCACGAGCCTTTGTTGGTGGCCAAAAAATATTTTTAAAAATCCACGAGCCTTTGTTGGTGGCCAAAAAATATTTTTAAAAATCCACGAGCCTTTGTTGGTGGCCAAAAAATATTTTTAAAAATCCACGAGCCTTTGTTGGTGGCCAAAAAATATTTTTAAAAATCCACGAGCCTTTGTTGGTGGCCAAAAAATATTTTTAAAAATCCACGAGCCTTTGTTGGTGGCCAAAAAATATTTTTAAAAATCCACGAGCCTTTGTTGGTGGCCAAACAATATTTTTAAAAATCCACGAGCCTTTGTTGGTGGCCAAAAAATATTTGTTAAAAATCCAAGAGCCTTTGTTGGTCGCCAAAAATATTTTTAAAAATCCACGAGCCTTTGTTGGTGGCCAAAAATATTTTTAAAAATCCACGAGCCTTTGTTGGTGGCCAAAAAATATTTTTAAAAATCCACGAGCCTTTGTTGGTGGCCAAAAAATATTTTTAAAAATCCACGAGCCTTTGTTGGTGGCCAAAAAATATTTTTAAAAATCCACGAGCCTTTGTTGGTGTCCAAAAAATATTTTTAAAAATCCACGAGCCTTTGTTGGTGGCCAAAAAATATTTTTAAAAATCCACGAGCCTTTGTTGGTGGCCAACAAATATTTTTAAAAATCCACGAGCCTTTGTTGGTGGCCAAAAAATATTTTTAAAAATCCACGAGCCTTTGTTGGTGGCCAACAAATATTTTTAAAAATCCACGAGCCTTTGTTGGTGGCCAACAAATATTTTTAAAAATCCACGAGCCTTTGTTGGAGCCAAAAAAAATATTTTTAAAAATCCACAAGCCTCTGTTGGTGCCCAAAAAGTATTTGTTAAAAATCCACGAGCCTTTGTTGGTGCCCAAAAAATATTTGTTAAAAATCCAAGAGCCTTTGTTGGTGCCCAAAAAAAATTTGTTAAAAATCCACGAGCCTTTGTCGGTGCCCAAAAAATATTTGTTAAAAATCCACGAGCCTTTGTTGGTGCCCAAAAAATAGTTTTAAAAATCCACGAGCCTTTGTTGGTGCCCAAAAAATAATTTTAAAAATCCATGAGCCTTTGTAGTTGGCCCAAAAAATATTTTTAAAAATCCACGAGCCTTTGTTGGTGGCCAAAAAATATTTTTAAAAATCCACGAGCCTTTGTTGGTGGCCAAAAAATATTTGTTAAAAATCCACGAGCCTTTGTTGGTGCCCAAAAAAATAGTTTTAAAAATCCACGAGCCTTTGTTTGTGCCCAAAAAATATTTTTAAAAATCCATGAGCCTTTGTTGGTGCCCAAAAAATATTTTTAAAAATCCACGAGCCTTTGTTGGTGCCCAAAAAATATTTTTAAAAATCCAAGAGCCTTTGTTGGTGCCCAAAAAATAATTTTAAAAATCCATGAGCCTTTGTTGGTGCCCAAAAAATATTTTTAAAAATCCATGAGCCTTTGTTGGTGCCCAAAAAATATTTTTAAAAATCCACGAGCCTTTGTTGGTGCCCAAAAAATATTTTTAAAAATCCACGAGCCTTTGTTGGTGCCCAAAAAATATTTTTAAAAATCCACGAGCCTTTTTGGTGCCCAAAAATATTTTTAAAAATCCACGAGCCTTTGTTGGTGCCCAAAAAATATTTTTAAAAATCCACGAGCCTTTGTTGGTGGCCAAAAAATATTTTTAAAAATCCACGAGCCTTTGTTGGTGGCCAACAAATATTTTTAAAAATCCACGAGCCTTTGTTGGTGGCCAACAAATATTTTTAAAAATCCACGAGCCTTTGTTGGAGCCAAAAAAAATATTTTTAAAAATCCACAAGCCTCTGTTGGTGCCCAAAAAGTATTTGTTAAAAATCCACGAGCCTTTGTTGGTGCCCAAAAAATATTTGTTAAAAATCCAAGAGCCTTTGTTGGTGCCCAAAAAAAATTTGTTAAAAATCCACGAGCCTTTGTCGGTGCCCAAAAAATATTTGTTAAAAATCCACGAGCCTTTGTTGGTGCCCAAAAAATAGTTTTAAAAATCCACGAGCCTTTGTTGGTGCCCAAAAAATAATTTTAAAAATCCATGAGCCTTTGTAGTTGGCCCAAAAAATATTTTTAAAAATCCACGAGCCTTTGTTGATGCCCAAAAAATATTTTTAAAAATCCACGAGCCTTTGTCGGTGCCCAAAAAATATTTGTTAAAAATCCACGAGCCTTGTAAGGTGCCCAAAAATTAGTTTTAAAAATCCACGAGCCTTGTAAGGTGCCCAAAAATTAATTTTAAAAATCCACGAGCCTTGTAAGGTGCCCAAAAATTAATTTTAAAAATCCACGAGCCTTGTAAGGTGCCCAAAAATTAATTTTAAAAATCCACGAGCCTTGTAAGGTGCCCAAAAATTAATTTTAAAAATCCACGAGCCTTGTAAGGTGCCCAAAAATTAATTTTAAAAATCCACGAGCCTTGTAAGGTGCCCAAAAATTAGTTTTAAAAATCCACGAGCCTTGTAAGGTGCCCAAAAATTAATTTTAAAAATCCACGAGCCTTTGTTGGTGCCCAAAAAATATTTTTAAAAATCCACGAGCCTTGTAAGGTGCCCAAAAAATAATTTTAAAAATCCACGAGCCTTTGTTGGTGCCCAAAAAATAATTTTAAAAATCCACGAGCCTTTGTTGGTGTCCAAAAAATATTTTTAAAAATCCACGAGCCTTTGTTGGTGCCCAAAAAATATTTTTAAAAATCCACGAGCCTTTGTTGGTGCCCAAAAAATATTTTTAAAAATCCACGAGCCTTTGTTGGTGCCCAAAAAATATTTTTAAAAATCCACGAGCCTTTGTTGGTGCCCAAAAAATATTTTTAAAAATCCACGAGCCTTTGTTGGTGCCCAAAAAATATTTTTAAAAATCCACGAGCCTTTGTTGGTGTCCAAAAAATATTTTTAAAAATCCACGAGCCTTTGTTGGTGCCCAAAAAATATTTTTAAAAATCCACGAGCCTTTGTAGTTTGCCAAAAAATATTTTTAAAAATCCACGAGCCTTTGTAGTTTGCCTAAAAATATTTTTAAAAATCCACGAGCCTTTGTAGTTTGCCTAAAAATATTTTTCAAAATCCACGAGCCTTTGTTGGTAGCCAAAAAATATTTTTAAAAATCCACGAGCCTTTGTTGGTGGCCAAAAAATATTTTTAAAAATCCACGAGCCTTTGTTGGTGCCCAAGAAATATTTTTAAAAATCTACGAGCCTTTGTTGGTGCCCAAAAATTAGTTTTAAAAATCCACGAGCCTTTGTTGGTGCCCAAAGATTAGTTTTAAAAATCCACGAGCCTATGTTGGTGCCCAAAAATTAGTTTTAAAAATCCACGAGCCTTTGTTTGTGCCCAAAAAATATTTTTAAAAATCCATGAGAATTTGTTGGTGCCCAAAAAATATTTTTAAAAATCCAAGAGCCTTTGTTGGTGCCCAAAAAATAATTTTAAAAATCCATGAGAATTTGTTGGTGCCCAAAAAATATTTTTAAAAATCCAAGAGCCTTTGTTGGTGCCCAAAAAATAATTTTAAAAATCCATGAGCCTTTGTTGGTGCCCAAAAAATATTTTTAAAAATCCATGAGCCTTTGTTGGTGCCCAAAAAATATTTTTAAAAATCCACGAGCCTTTGTTGGTGCCCAAAAAATATTTTTAAAAATCCACGAGCCTTTGTTGGTGCCCAAAAAATATTTTTAAAAATCCACGAGCCTTTGTTGGTGCCCAAAAATATTTTTAAAAATCCACGAGCCTTTGTTGGTGCCCAAAAAATATTTTTAAAAATCCACGAGCCTTTGTTGGTGGCCAAAAAATATTTTTAAAAATCCACGAGCCTTTGTTGGTGGCCAAAAAATATTTTTAAAAATCCACGAGCCTTTGTTGGTGCCCATAAAATATTTTTAAAAATCCACGAGCCTTTGTTGGTGCCCAAAAAATATTTTTAAAAATCCACGAGCCTTGTAAGGTGCCCAAAAATTAGTTTTAAAAATCCACGAGCCTTGTAAGGTGCCCAAAAATTAGTTTTAAAAATCCACGAGCCTTTGTTGGTGCCCAAAAAATATTTTTAAAAATCCACGAGCCTTTGTTGGTGCCCAAAAAATATTTTTAAAAATCCACGAGCCTTGTAAGGTGCCCAAAAAATAATTTTAAAAATCCACGAGCCTTTGTTGGTGCCCAAAAAATAATTTTAAAAATCCACGAGCCTTTGTTGGTGCCCAAAAAATAATTTTAAAAATCCACGAGCCTTTGTTGGTGCCCAAAAAATATTTTTAAAAATCCACGAGCCTTTGTTCGTGCCCAAAAAAATATTTTTAAAAATCCACGAGCCTTTGTTGGTGGCCAAAAAATATTTTTAAAAATCCACGAGCCTTTGTTGGTGCCCAAAAAATATTTTTAAAAATCTACGAGCGTGGATTTTTTAAATAATATTTATTTAGGAAACAGAGAGGCTTCTTCAAAAAAATACATTTTTAGTAGCACAGCTAGTAACCTGTTCTCAGTGGCCACTTTTCCACTTTATTGTAAGCATTTTATAATCTAAATATTTCTGTATGTAGAACTACAACATATGTACGTATATGTAAAACATTTGTGTAATTGCATTTTATGTACCTGGTGTGATGTCTAATGGATTTTAGACGAGCTACTACATTTCTACCTATGTAATATTTTCATGTTCCAGTAAATTTTGCTGTACAATAAAAACCAAATTATGTAGGTCATAAGAGGTTGGCTTAATAATTTTCAACATTTACAAATTCATGGGAATTCTTAAGAGTGGGGAAAATTCATTTTCAATTTAGTTTATTAATTTTAATAATATTTTAATCGCACAATTTATTGGAGAGTCTAGTAATTAAAACTTGAAAAAATCAGTGCCGCATGAATAAATGTTTGCCCAATTTGCCTTAATAAGGTCCTGCATTAGACTTATCTTCCGAATGAGAAGCCTTTTTGTTACGACTGGCTTATCTACATTGCGGTTGTTTTAAGAAGGATTTTTTTAAATGAATAGAATGTTTGGAATACAAGGCCTTTTGTGACGATCTCCCTATTTTTTTTCCTCAGTAATTTCTTTAATAAATCAGCTTGATAAAATTGTTTTAGCCTTGTAAATATATTTTCTTGGAATTTTATAATTTGTTTTTTTTTTGCAATCATAACAAAAATATCAATCACCAGCACTTGAGTGCATTTCAATTTGCCAAAACAGAAAAAAAAACTCGAACAAAACAAGGGCATTTAAAGTGCGCCCACATTTTCAAATTAAAAACGACATGCCGGAAGAATGGCAACAGCCACCCACCCACCGAACAGATGTTCGGACGTCACCGAAATGCAAAACTACTGTTTTGCTGGCATTCGTTTTGAAGGTAAAATTATTGAAATGCATCTGCATGAGGTCATGTGGGAGGTGAATAGAATTAATGTGTAAAATAAAAAAAAATAAAAATAATAACAAATAATAATTAAAAAATAAATGGAGGAGGCCCAAGGATTTTTAGAATACAATTAACTGTATATTTTCTGGTAACACTTTCCGAAGGGCTATCAGAGCTATAAGCGACATGACTCGAGATAATTTTTGGAAAGATTTTGCGAACCAGATTTGCGGACAAATATTTCCAGATTGTGTTAGTAACCTTTTTTAGAACTTTCACTATGAGGATTTATTTGTTATTAGAAGGTATAACTTTCACTATGAGGATTTATTTCATTTTAGAAGCTATATTTTAGAATTAATTCAAACATATGGTTCTTTTGCCCTTGTATTTAACATTCTTTTATCCATTTCAATACACCCAAAAATAATTGTCCACATTACACACATTTTTCTCTTCGCCCACATTAAGTGGTTTTAAAAAAATTAAATAACTTACGGGCAAGGACATCGCAAACCACAACGAAATGTGTATCGACAACGACGCTGCAATTTTGGTATTTTAAAATGGGAAGGACATTTAGATTTGGTTTCTGTTTTGCTGCCATGTGATATGGGCCATTATCATCAACCATTAATGCTTCAATTAAGAGTGGTGGTAAACAAAATGAGTAAACCAAAAAAAAAAAAAAAAAATTTAAAAAAAACTGTAAATGATTTTAGAAGAGAAAGGGGGATATGCAAGTAGGTTGTTAAACAGCGAGGAAGAAACGGGTTAAATTTAAAAAGGGAATAAAATTTAAGTGTTTTACACAGGCTCTATCTAGGATTCTAAGGAATATTTTCACAGAGGATTTTAGAGAGGCTTCTGGATTGTTAAGAATATTTTCGGAGAGGCTCCTGGCGTAGGGGATGAATGATACCAAGGAACGGTCTTGACCGACTTTAACATGGCAAAGCCCAGGACATATCTTGGTCCCTCATTCATCTCAAGTGGACACTGACCTCCCCGTGGTGTCACCTGGGGAGCTGCCTTTAACGCCCGCTAAAGGTAGTGAGCCAACATGTGCCACGCGTTCACCCATAAGAACGATAAAAACTTGGGTTGGGCGTTGGGCTAGTAACTCACCCCGTCAAAACAGCTTACTATGAAAAAAAAAACAAAGAAAAAGAAGAAAAACAAACCCCTCTAAAGTTGACGACCCCCGTAACCGTATTAAGGACCATGATCTGCGAATCTGCACCTGGAATGTCAGGACTCTTTACAGATTAGGTGCAGTTTACGCATTGGCGGATGTACTTGACAAGTACAATGCTGATATTATCGCCTTACAGGAAGTGCGATGGAATCGGGCAGACGTAAAGGTCATAAACGATTACGCAATGTATTATAGCTGCCATGAAACGAAGCATGAGCTAGGTGTTGGATTTATGGTAAACCGGAGGCTTAAAAATCTTGTATCCAGTTTTACTCCGGTTGATGAGAGAATTGCCACAATCCGAATACAAGCAAAGTTTTTTAACACCAGTCTCATCTGCGCCCATGCTCCGACCGAAGAGAAAGACGAACAGACCAAGTATATATTCTACGAGCGCCTAGGGAGAGTATATGACCGCTGCCTTGGCCACGACATTAAGATTGTTCTAGGAGATTTTAATGCTAAAATTAGAAGGGAAAATATATTCGGTCCCACGGTCGGCAAATTCAGTTTTCATGAGGTAACATCCGACAACGGAATGAGGCTGATTGATTTTGCAGCGGCAAAGAACATGGTAATGAGCAGCACCAGATTCCCACACCTCGACATACACAAGGCTACGTGGATATCCCCGGATGGGAAAACAAAAAATCAGATTGGTCATGTTGTGATAGATGGAAGACACTCGTCCAGTGTGTTAGATGTCCGATCGATTCGAGGTGCGAACATCGATTCGGACCATTTCCTTGTAGCAGCCAAGGTACGCACTCGTCTTAATGTTGCGGCAAAACTGCGATCTAACACAGGACGGAAGTTGGATGTCGAGAAGCTGCAAACACAACAGACAGCACAAGCCTACTCCGCTCAACTGACTCGCATGCTGGAAAACAGCACTCCTTGTCCCGATAATGTAGAAGCACGTTGGCAAAGAATAGCCCACTCCCTTCAGACTGCCGCAAAAACCATACTTGGGTACCAAAAAGCTCCACCTAAAAATCAGGAGTGTCGTAAAGCTACAGAAGAAAAGAACGCGGCATATAGAGCAACACTGCATTCAGTGAAAGAACTTATCGGGAGAAGAGGAGAGAGGAAAAGCGTATTTTCAGGAGAAAAAAGAAGGAGCAAGAAAAACGTGAGCGTGAGAAACTCGAGATATTCAGGAGTCAGAATAAAGTCCGGAGTGTAAAACACTAGACTGAAGAATATGGTGCAGGCACATTCTCCTGCAAAATGACCAAGGGAATCTGGTAACTGATACAGATAGCGTACTGAGGATCTGGAAGTAGCATTTTATGAAGCTTTTGGTATCGAATATGGATGGCGATGAAGATACCCCAGAACCAATTGTAAATGACAATGTTGAATGTCTACCACCTAGCCAAAGTGAGGTTACGACAGCCATTAATCGGCTGAAAAACAATAAGGCAGCAGGAGCTGATGGACTTCCCGCCGAATTGTTTAAGACCGGTGGCGAAATGCTGGTAAGGAGTATGAATCAGCTAATTTGCGAAATTTGGCAGGAAGAAAGCATACCCAACGATTGGAACCTCAGCCTACTATGTCCCGTACATAAGAAAGGAGACAAAACGGTTTGTGCAAATTACCAAGGGAGAAGTCTCCTTCCCATAGCATATAAAGTGTTGTCGAGCATACTGTGTGATCGGTTAAAACCCATGGTCAATGAAATAATCGGGTCATACCAATGCGGTTTTAGACCTGGTAAGTCGACAATTGACAAAATCTTCACACTGCGCCAAATATTGGAGAAGACCCACAAAAGACAGATCGACACATACCACCTATTCGTCGACTATAAGGCCGCGTTCGACAGCCCAATTAGAGCAAAGGTGTTTCAAGCCATGTCTGAGTTTGGCATCCCTGCAAAACTAATTCGACTATGCAGGATGACATTGGCTGACACAAGATCAACGGTTAAAATAGGAAAGAACCTCTCCGAGCCTTTCAACACAAAACGAGGTTTCAGACAAGGTGACAGTCTATCGTGTGACCTATTTAGTATCCTACTGGAACAGGTCACGATATACAATAAAGATGTAATATTGCTTGCATACGCTGATGACATAGACATAATAGGTAGATCAGCGCGAGCCGTAACAGCCACCTTTGCAAAAATTTAAAAAGAGTCTGCTAAAGTGGGTCTGGCAGTCAACGGCGATCAGACGAAGTTTATGCTATCAACACGCAAGTCGTCCAGTAGACTCGGACCAACTGTGGATGTTGATAATTATAAATTTGAGATAGTAAATGACTTTATCTACCTCGGCACCGCCATACATAAAACCAACAATATAAGCCTTGAAATAAAGAGAAGAATAATATTGCCAACAGATGCTACTTTGGTCTAAATAAACAGTTTAAAAGCAAAACCACCTCTCGTCAAACAAAACTTACACTTTACCGGACACTGATACTACCCGTTCTTTTGTATGGATCTGAAGCATGGGTACTTGCGAAAATTCTTCGAAAGATTTATGGACCAATATGCGTTGAAGGTGAATACCGACGTCGCACAGTGTTGCCTCGTGGACAAAAATAAAAAATTGTGATGTTTACTTTTACATATGTTCATGATTTTTTCTTACAGTACAGTATACCAGCCGACCGACATCGATATAGTAAAACGTATCGAACTACAACGATTGCGTTGGTTTGGCCATGTCAGCAGAATGGATAAAGATGCCCCCGCCATAAAGGCATTTGAATACGAGCCACTCGACAGTATACGCCCCAAGGGAAGGTCAAAACTCCGATGGAAAGACCAAGTTGAAGAAGATATCACAAAACATGGCGTCCAAAATTGGAGAAGTAAGGCAAAAGATCGGTGCGTTTGTAAATCTATTCTTAGTTCGGCTTATGGAACAAGACGTTCTATTTAGTATAAAAGCCATCTAAGTAAGTAAGTCCTGGATTTTTAAGAATATTTTCACAGAGCGTCCTACAATGGCTACTGTATCTTTCAAAGAGGCTCCTGAAGTTGCAAGAATATTTCAAAGAGACTCTTGGTATTTAAGGAATATTTTCACAGAGTCTGCTACAAAGTCTTCTTAATTTTTGAGAATATTTAACAGAGGCTCCTTTGAAGGCTTCTGGATTTTTAAGAATTTTTTCACAGAGGTTCCTTTAAAGGCTCTAAGGTTTCTGAGAATATTTTCACAGAGACTTCTAGAAGGCTCCTGGGTTTTTAGAATATTTTCACAGAGGCTCCTACAAAGGCTACTGAATTTTTAGAAATAATTTAAGACATGCTACTGAATTTTTAAGCATATTTTAACAGATGCTACTGGATTTTTAAGAATGTTTTCCCAGAGACTCCTGCAAAAGCTACTGGATTTTTAAGAATATTTTAACAGAGCTTACTGGATTTTTAAGAAAGTTTTCACAAAGGGTCCTGCAAAGGCTCCTGGATTTTTAAGAATATTTTCACAGAGGCTAGTATAAAGGCACTTGGATTTTTAAGAATATTTTCAGAGAGGCTCCTACAAAGACTACTAGATTTTTAAGAATATTTTAACAGAGGCTACTGGATTTTTTAAGAATATTTTCAAGAAGGCTCCTGGATTTTTAAAAATATTTTCGTAGACGCTTTAACAAAGGCACCTGGATTTTTAGGAATAATTTCACAGAGGCTACTGGATTTTTTCAAATATTTTTATAGAGGCTTCTACAAAGGCACCTGGATTTTTAGGAATAATTTCAAAGAGGCTCCTGGATTTTTAAGAATATTTTCACAGAGGCTCCTGGATTTTTTAAAATATTTTTGTAGAGGCTTCTACAAAAGCACAGTGATTTTTAAGAATAATTTCACAGAGGCTCCTGGATTTTTAAAAATATTTTTATAGAGGCTTCTACAAAGGAACCTGGATTTTTAAGAATATTTTCAAGAAGGCTCCTGCCTTTTTAAAAATATTTTTATAGAGGCTTCTACAAAGGCATCTGGATTTTTATGAATATTTTCAAAGAGGCCCCTTGATTTTTTAAAAATATTTTCATAGAGGCTTCTACAAAGGCACCTGGATTTTTAAGACAATTTTCAAGAAGACTCCTCGATTTTTGAAATTATTTCCGTAGAGGCTTCTACAAAGGCACATGGATTTTTAGGAATAATTTCACAGAGGCTCCTGGATTTTTAAAAATATTTTTATAGAGGCTTCTACAAACGAACTTGGATTTTTAAGAATATTTTCAAGAAGGCTCCTGCCTTTTTAAAAATATTTTTATAGAGGCATCTACAAAGGCACCTGGAATATCTTTAAAGAGGCTTCTGGATTTTTAAAAATATTGTCATAGAGGCTTCTACAAATGCACCTGGATTTTTAAGAAAATTTTCACAGAGGCTTCTGGATTTTTAAAAATATTTCCGTAGAGGCTTCTACAAAGGCACATGGATTTTTACGAATATTTTCACAGAGGCTCCTGGATTTTTTAAAATATTTTTGTTGAGGCTTCGTCAAAGGCACCTGGATTTTTAAGAATATTTTCACAGAAGCTCCTGGATTTTTCTAAAATATTTTTAAAGAGGCTTCTACAAAGGCACCTGGATTTTTATGAACATTTTCAAAGAGGCCCCTTCATTTTTTAAAAATATTTTCATAGAGGCTTCTACAAAGGCTCCTGGGTTTTTAAGAATATTTTCAAGAAGGCTCCTGAATTTTTAAAAATGTCTTCGTAGAGGCTTCTACAAAGGCACATGGATTTTAGGAATAATTTCACAGAGGCTCCTGGATTTTTTAAAATATTTTAATAGAGGCTTCGTCAAAGGCACCTGGATTTTAAAGAATATTTTCAAAGAGGCTCCTTGATTTTAAAAATATTTTTATTTTTATATTCAAGAATATTTTCACAGGGTCCCCTACAAAGGCTCCTGGATTTTTAAGGCCAATTAGACAGGTGCTCCTACGAAGGCTACAGGATTATTAAGAATAATTTCACAGAGGCTCGGAACATTTTAAGAATATTCTTATAGAGGCTCCGATACTTTGTAAAAATACTCACGGTGCTCTTGAGCCAACTTTAAATAAAAGGAGCTTACACTTTGTTGTAGCAGGGAAATTCTCTATGATATTTTTTAAGGTTTTACCATTTTTTATATATAGAAGTTGAAATTAGGACAATTCACTGACTGTATTGTCTCCTAATAAAACAATGTCATGAAAGCAATTTCCCAACTTAGCTTATAAAACTAAAAAAATTGTACAACCTAGGCAAAATGACGTCAGCCAGTCTTGTATAGAGTTTTCACAGCCATAAGATTTTCTCAGGTCCCATATTGATAAGACTTGCATTTTTCAAGCAAAATCGAGACACCGTAAAAACAAAACCTAAAAATGTAACCCGAGCTTCTTTATCCCAAAAAATGGTACAACCTGGCAACAAATCATAAAGGTCATTCCTCTAGAGAATTTTTTCAGCTACAACATTTTCTTTAGCTCCATTTCGATAGGACTTGCGGTTTCCAAGCAAAATCGATAAAACCTAAAATAAACCTAAAGATGTGAACTTTGACCGCGATTTATTTAAAAATCCCCATATCGATTTTTTTTTTGTTTTTGGATTTTTTTCATCAATGAACATTGCTGTTTCAGAATCCGCACGAACTTCTCAGGTATAAACGGTTTTTATTTAAAGTTAGTTAAGACGCACCGTACATGACATTGTTGTATAAGGGGGCGATACAGTCAGTGCATTGTCCCAACGTTTTCTATATCGCAAAAATGGTAAAACCTACGAAAATATCATAAAGGTCAATCTTGTAGAGAATTTTCAAAGCTAAAATATTTTTCCAAATCGCATTTCGATAGGACTTGCGGTTTCCGAGTAAAATCGTGAGAACGTAAAAAATCCTAAAATAGGGAAGTTTGACCGCGATTTATTTAAAAAGCGCTGCGGCGATTTTTTGTTTTTGTGATTTTTCTCATCTATGAACATTCTAGTTTCAAAATCCGCAAAAACTTCCCAGGTGTAAGCTCCTTTCATTTAAAGTTGTTTCAAGAGCACCGTGAGAATTTTTACAAAATATCGGAGTCTCTGTGAGAATATTCTTAAAATTTTCCTAGCTTCTGCGAAATTATTCTTAAAAATCCTGTAGCCTTCGTAGGAGCACCTGTCTAATTAGCCTTAAAATCCTGAAGCCTTTGTGGGGGGCCCTGTGAAAATATTCTTTGAAAACGAGGAGCCTCTTTGAAAATATTCTTGAAATTTCAGAAGCCTCTTTGAAAGATCCATTAGCTCCTTTCATTTAAAGTTGGTTCAAGAGCACCGTGTACATTCATAGAGACAGCAAAGGTTGCTAAAGCTTTAAGAATACTTGCCCAGAGTAATTTTAAAAATCCTTGGGAATTTTTAGGAATGTTTTCCAGAATATTTCCGCAGACAATCCTCGGTTTTCTGGAATATATTGTAAAAAGTTAGTATTTGAAGAATATTAAAAAATCGACTGCGATTTGTTCGAGCCTCTTTGAAAATCTTTATTAAAATCTAGAGGCCTTCGTAGTAGTTTCATAGTATTTGTTCGAGCCTCTGTGAAAAAATGCGTCGAACCCCACAATCCCTTGATAAAGTTTTACGGAGCATTTTACTTCTCATCGCTGATGCTAAAACCCTTTTTCTAAAAAAACATTTGACTCAATTTCATTTTATTAAAAAATCAAAAAGCGCATTAACCCTTAAAAGGACAAAGTATTCAATTATAAAACATTTTCTTTTTGCTGCCAGACATAAACAAAAATAGTCGCCGTTCAATATCAAGACTCAAGAGGTCAATGAAATGCATTTGGGACTTATCTTTTCAATAACCTTGAAAATTATATTGAAAAAAAAAAATGAATAAAAAAGGATTCCTTAAAGAGCAACAAACAAAAATTAAATTATATCCCATGTCAATATGCTACAACATTTTCATTGTAGCCTAAAAGTATGCCTTTGCTTTGCTTTTCACACAGCAAGAGACCTTCTTAATAATGCATTTCAATTTTGTACAATTTTAATTGATTTAGACAGAGGAAAAAAGCAAATGTTTAACAATATCATCATGTCTCGTTCATGTGTATAAATATTTAATAAAACGAAGAAAAGAACGAAGACAATTTTCACAACATTTTAGACAGAAATGAATTAATTATTAAAGCAAAAAGGAAAAGTGCTAGCAAAGCAAGTAAACACCTGCAAAATAGTTGAGCAAGTCAGTAATCAGGTCAATCAATGAACGTAAATGGTTCTGGAATTATTATTTTATTTCTTTCATTTTTGTTTTAATTCATTTTAATTTTTCAAATTACAAAGCGCACTTAGTGATGACACATGGGAATCAAAATTTAAAAATAAATATTATTTCAATTGCATAGTTTAGGGCTTTACGGTTGGCATACACATATGTAAATGGCAATAACATATGTGTGTGTATGTTTAGTTTTTTTTTCTTTTTTGGAAAATTCCAAATTTATATGGCTTAGAGGAGATTAAAATTTTATATTTAACTCTCCAAATGGCATGACGTGAACACATACACACACACGTAGTTAGACATATGCCTGTACGTGTTTTAAATACACATATTGCATTAAATAAAAGTCCATTGCATACTTTTGGGAATGAGGCTTTTGTAACAATACAAACATTAGTATTCAGTGATTTGAAATAAATTGAAGCTTAGTGGGATTATTAACATTTGTTTTATTGAAGTTGTAGTTGTTGCTGTTACTCTTTTTGAATTTCCATTGTAATGCAAGGGATTATGTTTGAAAATTGTAATGCATGATTTTAGGCATATGTTGGAATACGTGGCTATTTATAGGAGATGAAATGATTTTTTTTTTCATTGGTATGAAAAAAATTGGTAATTTTTTAGAACTTGAAAAAATTCAAGAAACTTTGAAAATTCTCCTAAAACTCCAGGAGCCTTTGAAGGAAATATTTAAAAATATATTTTCAAAATCCATAAAAATTTTTTTAAGAATTCCCAAGGATTTGTGAAAGTATTCTTAAATATCCAGGAGCCTCTTTGAAAATATTCTTAAAAATCCAGTAGCGTTTGTAGGAACCCCTGTGAAACTATTCTTAAAAATCTTTTAGCCTTTGTAGGAGCCTCTGTGAAAATATTCTTAGAAATCCAGTAGCCTTTGTAAGAACCTCTTTGAAAATATTCCTAAAAATCAAGGAGTCACTTTGAAAATATTCTTAGAAATCCAGTAGCCTTTGTAGAAGCCTCTGTGAAAATATCTTAAAAATCCAGTAGCCTCTGTTAAAATATTCTTAAAAATCTAGTAGCTTTTGTAGGAGCCTCTATGAAAATATTCTTAAAAATCTAGGAGCCCCTGTTAAAATATTCTTAAAAATCCAGTAGCCTTGTAGGAGACTCTATGAAAATATTCTTAAAAATCCAGTAACTTTTGTGAAAATATTCTTAAAAATCCTTTGGCCTTTGTAGGAGCCTTTGTGAAAATAGTCTTAAAAATCCAGGAGCCTCTGTAAAAATATTCTTAAAAATCCTTTGGCCTTTGTAGGAGCCTCTGTGAAAATATTCTTAAAAATCCAGGAGCCGCTGTAAAAATATTCCTAAAAATCATTTGGCCTTTGTAGGAGCCTCTGTGAAAATATTCTTAAAAATCCGGGAGCCTCTGTGAAAATATTCTTAAAAATCATTTGGCCTTTGTAGGAGCCTCTGTGAAAATATTCTTAAAAATCATTTGGCCTTTGTAGGAGCCTATGTGAAAATATTCTTAAAAATCCAGGAGCCTCTGTAAAAATATTCTTAAAAATCATTTGGCCTTTGTAGGAGCCTCTGTGAAAATATTCTTAAAAATCCAGGAGCCTCTGTTAAAATATTCTTAAAAATCATTTGGCCTTTGTAGGAGCCTCTGTGAAAATATTCTTAAAAATCCAGGAGCCTCTGTAAAAATATACTTAAAAATCCTTTGGCCTTTGTAGGAGCCTCTGTGAAAATATTCTTAAAAAATCCGGGAGCCTCTGTGAAAATATTCTTAAAAATCATTTGGCCTTTGTAGGAGCCTCTGTGAAAATATTCTTAAAAATCCGGGAGCCTCTGTGAACATATTCTTAAAAATCATTTGGCCTTTGTAGGAGCCTCTGTGAAAATATTCTTAAAAATCATTTGGCCTTTGTAGGAGCCTCTGTGAAAATATTCTTAAAAATCAAGGAGCCTCTGTGAAAATATTCTTAAAAATCTTTTGGCCTTTGTTCGAGCCTCTGTGAAAATATTCTTAAAAATCAAGGAGCCTCTGTGAAAATATTCTTAAAAATCCAGGAGCCTCTGTAAAAATATTCTTAAAAATCATTTGGCCTTTGCAGGAGCCTCTGTGAAAATATTCTTAAAAATCCGGGAGCCTCTGTGAAAATATTCTTAAAAATCATTTGGCCTTTGTAGGAGCCTCTGTGAAAATATTCTTAAAAATCCAGGAGCCTCTGTAAAAATATTCTTAAAAATCCTTTGGCCTTTGTAGGAGCCTCTGTGAAAATATTCTTAAAAATCCGGGAGCCTCTGTGAAAATATTCTTAAAAATCATTTGGCCTTTGTAGGAGCCTCTGTGAAAATATTCTTAAAAATCCAGGAGCCTCTGTAAAAATATACTTAAAAATCCTTTGGCCTTTGTAGGAGCCTCTGTGAAAATATTCTTAAAGATCATTTGGTCTGTGTAGGAGCCTCTGTGAAAATATTCTTAAAAATCCGGGAGCCTCTGTGAAAATATTCTTAAAAATCATTTGGCCTTTGTAGGAGCCTCTGTTAAAATATTCTTAAAAATCCAGGAGCCTCTGTAAAAATATTCTTAAAAATCCAGTAGCCTTTGTAGGAGCCTCTGTAGAAATATTCTTAAAAATCCAGTAGCCTTTGTAGGAGCCTCTGTGAAAATATTCTTAAAAATCCAGTAGCCTTTGTAGGAGCCTCTGTAAAAATATTCTTAAAAATCCTTTGGCCTTTGTAGGAGCCTCTGTGAAAATATTCTTAAAAATCCAGGAGCCTCTTTAAAAATATTCTTAAAAATCCTTTGGCCTTTGTAGGAGCCTCTGTGAAATTATTCTTAAAAATCCGGGAGCCTCTGTGAAAATATTCTTAAAAATCATTTGGCGTTTGTAGGAGCCTCTGTGAAAATATTCTTAAAAATCCAGTAGCCTTTGTAGGAGACTCTATAAAAATATGCTTAAAAATCTAGTAGCCTTTGTAAGGACCTCTGTGAAATTATTCTTCAAAATCCAGGAGTCTTTTTAGCAGCCTCTGTAAAAATATTCTTACAAAATCCAGGAGCCTCTGTGGAAATATTCTTAAAATTCCAGTAGCCTTTGTAGGAGCCTCTGTAGAAATATTCTTAAAAATCCTTTGGCCTTTGTAGGAGCCTCTGTGAAAATATTATTAAAAATCAAGGAGCCTCTGTGAAAATATTCTTAAAAATCCTTTGGCCTTTGTAGGAGCCTCTGTGAAATTATTCTTAAAAATCCGGGAGCCTCTGTGAAAATATTTTTAAAAATACAGGATCCTCTGTGGAAATATCCTTAAAATTCCAGTAGCTTTTGTAGGAGCCTCTGTGAAAATATTCTTAAAAATCTAGGAGCTTCTGAGAAAATATTCCCAAAAATCCAGTAGCCTCTGCGAAGATATTCTTAAAAATCTAGAAGCCTTTGCAAGGACCTCTGTGAAATTATTCTTCAAAACCCAGGAGTCTTTTAAGCAGCCTCTGTGAAAATATTCTTAAAAATCCTTTGGCCTTTGTAGGAGCCTCTGTGAAAATATTCTTAAAAATCCTTTGGCCTTTGTAGGAGCCTCTGAGAAAATATTCTTAAAAGTCCAGTAGCCTCTGTAAAAATATTCTTAAAAATCTAGTAGCCTTTGTAAGGACCTCTGTGAAATTATTCTTCAAAATCCAGGAGTCTTTTAAGAAGCCTCCGTAAAAATATTCTTAAAAAACAAGGAGTCCATGTAAAAATATTCTTACAAAATCCAGGAGCCTCTGTGAAAATATTCGTAAAAATGCTTTGGCCGTTGTAGGAGCCTCTGTGAAAATATTCTTAAAAATCCTTTGGCCTTTGTAGGAGCCTCTGTGAAAATATTCTTAAAAATCCTTTGGCCTTTGTAGGAGCCTCTGTGAAAATATTCGTAAAAATCCTTTGGCATTTGTAGGAGCCTCTGTGAAAATATTCTTAAAAATCATTTGGCCTTTGTAGGAGCCTCTGTGAAAATATTCTTAAAAATCCAGGAGCCTCTGTAAAAATATACTTAAAAATCCTTTGGCCTTTGTAGGAGCCTCTGTGAAAATATTCTTAAAGATCATTTGGTCTGTGTAGGAGCCTCTGTGAAAATATTCTTAAAAATCCGGGAGCCTCTGTGAAAATATTCTTAAAAATCATTTGGCCTTTGTAGGAGCCTCTGTGAAAATATTCTTAAAAATCCAGGAGCCTCTGTAAAAATATTCTTAAAAATCCAGTAGCCTTTGTAGGAGCCTCTGTAGAAATATTCTTAAAAATCCAGTAGCCTTTGTAGGAGCCTCTGTGAAAATATTCTTAAAAATCCAGTAGCCTTTGTAGGAGCCTCTGTAAAAATATTCTTAAAAATCCTTTGGCCTTTGTAGGAGCCTCTGTGAAAATATTCTTAAAAATCATTTGGCCTTTGTAGGAGCCTCTGTGAAAATATTCTTAAAAATCCAGGAGCCTCTTTAAAAATATTCTTAAAAATCCTTTGGCCTTTGTAGGAGCCTTTGTGAAAATATTCTTAAAAATCCGGGAGCCTCTGTGAAAATATTCTTAAAAATCCTTTGGCCTTTGTAGGAGCCTCTGTGAAAATATTCTTAAAAATCCTTTGGCCTTTGTAGGAGCCTCTGTGAAAATATTCTTAAAAATCCAGGAGCCTCTGTAAAAATATTCTTAAAAATCCTTTGGCCTTTGTAGGAGCCTCTGTGAAAATATTCTTAAAAATCATTTGGCCTTTGTAGGAGCCTCTGTGAAAATATTCTTAAAAATCCAGGAGCCTCTGTAAAAATATTCTTAAAAATCCTTTGGCCTTCGTAGGAGCCTCTGTGAAAATATTCTTATAAATCATTTGGCCTTTGTAGGAGCCTCTGTGAAAATATTCTTAAAAATCCAGGAGCCTCCGTAAAAATATTCTTAAAAATCCTTTGGCCTTTGTAGGAGCCTCTGTGAAAATATTCTTAAAAATCCGGGAGCCTCTGTGAAAATATTCTTAAAAATCATTTGGCCTTTGTAGGAGCCTCTGTAAAAATATTCTTAAAAATCCTTTGGCCTTTGTAGGAGCCTCTGTGAAAACATTCTTAAAAATCCGAGAGCCTCTGTGAAAATATTCTTAAAAATCATTTGGCCTTTGTAGGAGCCTCTGTGAAAATATTCTTAAAAATCCAGGAGCCTCTGTAAAAATATTCTTAAAAATCCTTTGGCCTTCGTAGGAGCCTCTGTGAAAATATTCTTAAAAATCATTTGGCCTTTGTAGGAGCCTCTGTGAAAATATTCTTAAAAATCCAGGAGCCTCCGTAAAAATATGCTTAAAAATCCTTTGGCCTTTGTAGGAGCCTCTGTGAAAATATTCTTAAAAATCATTTGGCCTTTGTAGGAGCCTCTGTGAAAATATTCTTAAAAATCCAGGAGCCTCTGTAAAAATATTCTTAAAAATCCTTTGGCCTTTGTAGGAGCCTCTGTGAAAATATTCTTAAAAATCATTTGGCCTTTGTAGGAGCCTCTGTGAAAATATTCTTAAAAATCCAGGAGCCTCTGTAAAAATATTCTTAAAAATCCTTTGGCCTTTGTAGGAGCCTCTGTGAAAATATTCTTAAAAATCATTTGGCCTTTGTAGGAGCCTCTGTGAAAATATTCTTAAAAATCCAGGAGCCTCTGTAAAAATATTCTTAAAAATCCTTTGGCCTTCGTAGGAGCCTCTGTGAAAATATTCTTAAAAATCATTTGGCCTTTGTAGGAGCCTCTGTGAAAATATTCTTAAAAATCCAGGAGCCTCTGTAAAAATATTCTTAAAAATCCTTTGGCCTTTGTAGGAGCCTCTGTGAAAATATTCTTAAAAATCCGGGAGCCTCTGTGAAAATATTCTTAAAAATCATTTGGCCTTTGTAGGAGCCTCTGTGAAAACATTCTTAAAAATCCGAGAGCCTCTGTGAAAATATTCTTAAAAATCATTTGGCCTTTGTAGGAGCCTCTGTGAAAATATTCTTAAAAATCCAGGAGCCTCTGTAAAAATATTCTTAAAAATCATTTGGCCTTTGTAGGAGCCTCTGTGAAAACATTCTTAAAAACCCGAGAGCCTCTGTGAAAATATTCTTAAAAATCATTTGGCCTTTGTAGGAGCCTCTGTGAAAATATTCTTAAAAATCATTTGGCCCTTGTAGGAGCCTCTGTGAAAATATTCTTAAAAATCCAGGAGCTTCTGTAAAAATATTCTTAAAAATCCTTTGGCCTTTGTAGGAGCCTCTGTGAAAATATTCTTAAAAATCCGGGAGCCTCTGTGAAAATATTCTTAAAAATCATTTGGCCTTTGTAGGAGCCTCTGTGAAAATATTCTTAAAAATCCAGGAGCCTCTGTAAAAATATTCTTAAAAATCCTTTGGCCTTTGTAGGAGCCTCTGTGAAAATATTCTTAAAAATCCGGGAGCCTCTGTGAAAATATTCTTAAAAATCATTTCGCCTTTGTAGGAGCCTCTGTGAAAATATTCTTTAAAATCATTTGGACTTTGTAGGAGCCTCTGTGAAAATATTCTTAAAAATCCAGGAGCCTCTGTAAAAATATTCTTAAAAATCCTTTGGCCTTTGTAGGAGCCTCTGTGAAAATATTCTTAAAAATCCGGGAGCCTCTGTGAAAATATTCTTAAAAATCATTTGGCCTTTGTAGGAGCCTCTGTAAAAATATTCTTAAAAATCCAGGAGCCTCTGTAAAAATATTCTTAAAAATTCTTTGGCCTTTGTAGGAGCCTCTGTGAAAATAATCTTAAAAATCATTTGGCCTTTGTAGGAGCCTCTGTGAAAATATTCTTAAAAATCCAGGAGCCTCTGTAAAAATATTCTTAAAAATCCTTTGGCCTTTGTAGGAGCCTCTGTGAAAATATTCTTAAAAATCCGGTAGCCTCTGTGAAAATATTCTTAAAAATCCAGGAGCCTCTGTAAAAATATTCTTAAAAATCCTTTGGCCTTTGTAGGAGCCTCTGTGAAAATATTCTTAAAAATCCGGGAGCCTCTGTGAAAATATTCTTAAAAATCATTTGGCCTTTGTAGGAGCCTCTGTAAAAATATTCTTAAAAATCCAGGAGCCTCTGTAAAAATATTCTTAAAAATCCTTTGGCCTTTGTAGGAGCCTCTGTGAAAATATTCTTAAAAATCCGGTAGCCTCTGTGAAAATATTCTTAAAAATCCAGGAGCCTCTGTAAAAATATTCTTAAAAATCCTTTGGCCTTTGTAGGAGCCTCTGTGAAAATATTCTTAAAAATCCGGTAGCCTCTGTGAAAATATTCTTAAAAATCCAGGAGCCTCTGTAAAAATATTCTTAAAAATCCTTTGGCCTTTGTAGGAGCCTCTGTGAAAATATTCTTAAAAATCCGGGAGCCTCTGTGAAAATATTCTTAAAAATCATTTGGCCTTTGTAGGAGCCTCTGTAAAAATATTCTTAAAAATCCAGGAGCCTCTGTAAAAATATTCTTAAAAATCCTTTGGCCTTTGTAGGAGCCTCTGTGAAAATATTCTGAAAAATCCGGTAGCCTCTGTGAAAATATTCTTAAAAATCCAGGAGCCTCTGTAAAAATATTCTTAAAAATCCTTTGGCCTTTGTAGGAGCCTCTGTGAAAATATTCTTAAAAATCCGGGAGCCTCTGTGAAAATATTCTTAAAAATCATTTGGCCTTTGTAGGAGCCTCTGTAAAAATATTCTTAAAAATCCAGGAGCCTCTGTAAAAATATTCTTAAAAATTCTTTGGCCTTTGTAGGAGCCTCTGTGAAAATATTCTTGAAAATACGATAGCCTCTGTGAAAATATTCTTAAAAATCATTTGGCCTTTGTAGGAGCCTCTGTGAAAATATTCTTAAAAATCCAGGAACCTCTGTAAAAATATTCTTAAAAATCCTTTGGCCTTTGTAGGAGCCTCTGTGAAAATATTCTTAAAAATCCGGGAGCCTCTGTGAAAATATTCTTAAAAATCATTTGGCCTTTGTAGGAGCCTCTGTAAAAATATTCTTAAAAATCCAGGAGCCTCTGTAAAAATATTCTTAAAAATTCTTTGGCCTTTGTAGGAGCCTCTGTGAAAATATTCTTAAAAATACGAGAGCCTCTGTGAAAATATTCTTAAAAATCATTTGGCCTTTGTAGGAGCCTCTGTGAAAATATTATTAAAAATCCAGGAGCCTCTGTAAAAATATTCTTAAAAATCCTTTGGCCTTTGTAGGAGCCTCTGTGAAAATATTCTTAAAAATCCGGTAGCCTCTGTGAAAATATTCTTAAAAATCCAGGAGCCTCTGTAAAAATATTCTTAAAAATCCTTTGGCCTTTGTAGGAGCCTCTGTGAAAATATTCTTAAAAATCAATTCGCCTTTGTAGGAGCCTCTGTGAAAATATTCTTAAAAATCATTTGGCCTTTGTAGGAGCCTCTGTGAAAATATTCTTAAAAATCCAGGAGCCTCTGTAAAAATATTCTTAAAAATCCTTTGGCCTTTGTAGGAGCCTCTGTGAAAATATTCTTAAAAATCCGGTAGCCTCTGTGAAAATATTCTTAAAAATCCAGGAGCCTCTGTAAAAATATTCTTAAAAATCCTTTGGCCTTTGTAGGAGCCTCTGTGAAAATATTCTTAAAAATCCGGGAGCCTCTGTGAAAATATTCTTAAAAATCATTTCGCCTTTGTAGGAGCCTCTGTGAAAATATTCCTAAAAATCATTTGGACTTTGTAGGAGCCTCTGTGAAAATATTCTTAAAAATCCAGGAGCCTCTGTAAAAATATTCTTAAAAATCCTTTGGCCTTTGTAGGAGCCTCTGTGAAAATATTCTTAAAAATCCGGGAGCCTCTGTGAAAATATTCTTAAAAATCATTTGGCCTTTGTAGGAGCCTCTGCGAAAATATTCTTAAAAATCATTTGGCCTTTGTAGGAGCCTCTGTGAAAATATTCTTAAAAATCCTTTGGCCTTTGTAGTGTAACGCCCAAAAGTCCCTACACTTGTTTTTGGGGTTCATTACAACTATTATTTGTTTATTCAATATTGTACTTATGTATCCATGAATATTAATGTGTTTATTTTATGCTTTGTAATTAATTTTCATATATTTACCTTTAATGGATGAAGTAAACTTTATTTTCTTTATATTTGAAATAATAAATTATTTAAATTATCATTTAAATATTAACGGTCAAACAGGCCACCTAGTGAGGATATTAAACATCAACACATATATGCACCCCTGGCGGCTAAGAATGAGACTAAAGCGACAATTAATAGTACCACTGACAGAACAACGTACTGTAAACATTGCCTGTGGGAAAGCAGTGAGTGGATGGAGTGAGCGGCCGTTCTGCTATAAAAGGAGCTGTTGTTCACACATTCTGGGCAGTCGTCTGTTGATGGCTGATGAGTGAGGTTGATTGGGAAGAAGAAAAGGTGCGCAACTTTGGTTGGTCTGAGCCTTAGTAAGCTGAACAATAAGCCGTAACTCGTTGTGGTGACTGGACCGTGCGCAGGGCCAAGTGGGGGCTGTAGCAATACACCCTATTCTTCGGGCTGCGTTGACGCCTGACTGACCGCAGGGCCAAGTGGGGGCTGTAGTAATACACCCTATTCTTCGGGCTGCGCTGACGCCGACTGAACGCAGGGCCAAGTGGGGGCTGTAGCAATACACCCTATTCTTCGGGCTGCGTTGACGCCTGACTGACCGCAGGGCCAAGTGGGGGCTGTAGCAATACACCCTATTCTTCGGGCTGCGTTGACGCCTGACTGACCGCAGGGCCAAGTGGGGGTTGTAGCAATACACCCTATTCTTCGGGCTGCGCTGACGCCGACTGAACGCAGGGCCAAGTGGGGCTGTAGCAATACACCCTATTCTTCGGGCTGCGTTAACGCCTGACTGACCGCAGGGCCAAGTGGGGGCTGTAGCAATACACCCTATTCTTCGGGCTGCGTTGACGCCTGACTGACCGCAGGGCCAAGTGGGGGCTGTAGCAATACACCCTATTCTTCGGGCTGCGCCGACGCCGACTGACCGCAGGGCCAAGTGGGGGCTGTAGCAATACACCCTATTCTTCGGGCTGCGCCGACGCCGACTGACCGCAGGGCCAAGTGGGGGCTGTAGCAATACACCCTATTCTTCGGGCTGCGCCGACGCCGACTGACCGCAGGGCCAAGTGGGGGCTGTAGCAATACACCCTATTCTTAGGGCTGCGCCGACGTCGACTTATCGTACATTGACCGGGTCAGCATAGCGTCACCACGTGTCATCGTTGTGAGCTTCGGGCAGCTGCTGTGTCGAAGCTGCCGTCATCATAGCGTATCATCAGCGGGCAGTTGTTGTGCCAAATCTGCCACCATCATAGCGCTTCACCATCGGGCAGTTGGTCAAAGCTGCCGCCATCATCTTTATCGTGCCGCTACTGTCCAAGTGGCCAATATCACCATTAGTCGTCATCCGCATCGGGCCGCCGCGGTACCAAAGCCGCCGCCAGTAACAATCTACGCCATCCACATCGGGTCGCCGCTGTGGCCAAGCCGCTGCCAATACAACTCGCCGTCATCCAACCTAACTCATCGTGCCGCTGTTGCTGCATCTCGTTACTAACTTCAACAACAGATCCGCTGCTGAATTTGCAATGCTCCCGTATTAACGATAAGCTGTTTTTTGTGTTATTGTTGCCGTGCAGTCAAAGTGTTCAGTGTAGTGTAGTGATAGTGTTTAAGTAAATAAAGACATTTATAACGATTTATTAAACAAAATATATCAGTGTGAGTTTCTCTCCCTTACGTCCAATATCTGAAATAAATTCTTGTGACGACCCTGGCCCCGCTGAACCTACCCCAGCTTCAAAGTGAGATAACACGTCGTCACAGTAGGAGCCTCTGTGAAGATATTCTTAAAAATCCTTTGGCCTTTGTAGGAGCCTCTGTGAAAATATTCTTAAAAATCCTTGGGCCTTTGTAGGAGCCTCTGTGAAAATATTCTTAAAAATCCTTTGGCCTTTGTAGGAGCCTCTGTGAAAATATTCTTAAAAATCCTTTGGCCTTTGTAGGAGCCTCTGTGAAAATATTCTTAAAAATCCTTTGGCCTTTGTAGGAGCCTCTGTGAAAATATTCTTAAAAATCCTTGGGCCTTTGTAGGAGCCTCTGTGCAAATATTCTTGAAAATCCTTTGGCCTTTGTTGGAGCCTCTGTGAAAATATTCTTAAAAATCCTTTGGCCTTTGTAGGAGCCTCTGTGAAAATATTCTTAAAAATCCAGGAGCCTCTGTGAAAATATTTTTAAAAATGTAGGAGCCTCTGTGAAAATATTCTTAAAAATCCAGAAGCTTCTATAAAAATATTCTTAAAACTCCAGGAGCCTCTGTGAAAATATTCTTAAAAAGCCAGCGGTCTTTGTAGAAGCCTCTATGAAAATATTCTCAAAATTCAAGTAGCCTCTTTGAAAATATTCTTAAAAATCCTTTGGCCTTTGTAGGAGCCTCTGTGAAAGTATTCTTAAAAATCCGGGAGCCTCTGTGAAAATATTCTTAAAAATCATTTGGCCTTTGTAGGAGCCTCTGTGAAAATATTCTTAAAAATCCAGGAGCCTCTGTAAAAATATTCTTAAAAATTCTTTGTCCTTTGTAGGAGCCTCTGTGAAAATATTCTTAAAAATCCGGGAGCCTCTGTGAAAATATTCTTAAAAATCATTTGGCCTTTGTAGGAGCCTCTGTGAAAATATTCTTAAAAATCATTTGGCCTTTGTAGGAACCTCTGTGAAAATATTCTTAAAAATCCAGGAGCCTCTGTGAAAATATTTTTAAAAATGTAGGAGCCTCGGAGAAAATATTATTAAAAATCCAGAAGCTTCTATAAAAATATTCTTAAAACTCCAGGAGCCTCTGTGAAAATATTCTTAAAAAGCCAGCAGTCTTTGTAGAAGCCTCTATGAAAATATTCTCAAAATTCAAGTAGCCTCTTTGAAAATATTCTTAAAAATCCCGTAGCCTTTGTAGGAGCGTCTGTGAAAATATTCCTGAAAATCCAGTAGTCTGTGTAGGTTGTAGAAGCCTCTGTGAAAATATTCTTTAAAATCCAGGAGCCTGTGAAAATATTTTCAAAAATCCAGGAGCCTTTGTAGGAGCCTCTGTAAAAATATTTTTAAAAACCCATAAGCCTTTGTAGAAGCCTCTGCAAAAATATTCTTAAACATTAAAGAATATTCTTAAGAATCTAAAAGCTTTTGTAGGAGCTTCTGTAAAAATATTTTTTTAAAATCCAGGAGCCTCTGTGAAATTTTTCTTAAAAATCCAGAAGCCTTTGTAGAAGCATCTAACAAAACATACCCACAAATCCAGTAGCCTTTGTAGGAGGCTATGCGAAAATATTCTTAAAAATCTAGAAGCCTTTGAAAGGACCTCTGTGAAATTATTCTTCACAATCCAGGAGTTTTTAGCAGTCTCTGTGAAAATTTTATTAAATAACCAGGAGTATCTGGGAAAATAGTCTTAAAAATCCAAAATTTTTTAAGACTAGCCATAACCTTCAACTTTCCTTCTCTTAATTCGTTTCCCTAACTAATTCCTTAAGAAATTATTCCTTTTTTAAATTATGTGTGAATAATCGATCTCGCCTGTAAATATGCAATAAAATGTAATAGGCCTCATTTCTTCATCCAATAAATATGCCATAATTTCCTTCCCGCAAAACTTAATTTCAATCTAGGCAAACAAAAAATTATTTCAAAAATATTTTAATTTAATTTATTTTGCAGGTCAACACAAAATGCTCTGCGTGACTGAGAGCAATTTCCACAAAGTGAGTTAAAGTTTTGTTAAATAATTTGGTCAAAAGCCCAAAGTATTTGTTGAAAATTTTGTCCATGAACAAAATTCTGGTAGTAATGACATTTGGGGGGGAGACGTTTAAACGGAAGTCTGAGAAAGTGTTAAGTGTGTTTTGTGAAAGTATGAAAAACTTAGATTATATTAAGAAAGTTTTTTTTTGGTTGCTGGTGCTTTTTGTGAGCTAAAATGTATTTTGCCTTTACTTGGGAATGCTAAAACTAATCTGGAAGTTTTCAGCAGGGTATTTGCCACCTTCAAGTAAAGCAATTTCTGAGACTTTTGAGAGGACAGAATGTGTGCATTTAAATAAATACAAAAGGCAAATGGATTTAAAGGAACTCTTGGAGATTTTATTTATTAAAATTGTAGGAGACTTTGTGAAAATATTCCAGGATCCTTTGTAAGAACTTCTGCGAAAATAATCTTAAAAATTTTGAAAAAAAATATTCTTAAAAATTTATGAGCCTTCATCGGACACTCTGTGTAAATTTTCTGCAAACATTGTCAAACTAAATTTACGACATTTTGCTCCTAAATTTTGCCTCAGTGGAATAAGTTCAATTATAAGTTCATCGATAGATTTTTGTACGAATTTTTTTAAAAAATATTTATAAACGAATAAAAATAATTCTCCATAGTATTCTCCACGAGCTTTTGTAGCAGTCTCAATTCTTCAAAATTCACGATCCTTAAGGCAACTATTCTTCAACATACGTGAGACTCTGTAAAATTATTTTTTTAACATCCACGAGCCTCAGCGAAAATATTTTTCAAAATCCCCGAGCCTTTGTAGAAGGCCTTGAGAAAATATTTCTTAACAAGTGTTTCTTACAAATTACGAGACATCTGGCAAAATATTTCAAGAACTCACTAAGTATCTTAATTATCTTTAATAAATAATCTTAAAAATTATTGAGTTCATGAGTGCGTATAACTAATGACAATCATTATACGCACCAAAATGCACTAATGTGAATTTGCCTACTATTTTATGGAAGGTCGAGAGATAATCTTCTGTCTTCTCTAGATGACCAATGATATAATATCCAGGTTGCTTCGATGGAGCCTCGGTGCCAAAATTCTTAAAAATCCAGAAGCCTTTGTGAGAGACTTTGTGATAATATTCTTAAAAATACAGTAACCTTTGTAGAGGTCTCTGTTAAAATATTCTTAAAAATTTAGGAGCCTGGAGTCGTTTGTAGAGGCTTCCATGAAAATATTCCTCAAAATCCAGAAGCCTTTGTAAAAATATTCTTTAAAATCCAGAAGTCTTTGCAGGTTGTACTTTGCAAAAATTGTAAAAAAAATCCAGGAGCACGCTCAGGGGCCTCTGTAAAAATATTCTTAAAAAATCCAGGAGCCTATGTGAAAATATTCTTAAAAAATTCAGGAGCTTTGTGGGAATATCTGTTAACATATTCCTGAAAATCCAGATTCTTTATAGGAGCCTGTGCGAAGATATTCATAAAAATCTAGGAGCCTTTGTTGGAGCCTCTGGGAAAATATTTTTAAAAATCCAGGAGCCTTTGTTAGAACCTATGCGAAATATTTTCAAAAATCCAGGAAACTATGTGGGACCCTCAGAGAAAATATTCCTTAGACTCCAGGAACCTTTATAGGATCCTTTATGAAAATATTCTTAAAAATGCAGAAGACTTTGTATGGGCCTCTGTGAAAAAATTCTTAAAAATCCAGGAGCCTCATTGAAAATATTTTTAAAAATCCAGGAACCTTTGTAGGAGCCTCTGTAAAAATATTCTTAAAAATCCAGGAACCTTTGTAGGAGCCTCTGTGAAAATATTCTTAAAAATCCAGGGGCCTTTGTTGGATGCTCTGTGAAAATATTTTAACAAATCCAGGAACCTTTGTAGGAGCCTCTGTGAAAACATTCTTAAAATCCAAAAAATATTTTCAAAGATGCTGAAAATATTTTTAAAAATCCAGGAACCTATGCGAAAATATTTTTAAAAATCCAGGAGCCTTTATTGGAGCCTCTGTGAAAGTGTTCTTTAAAATCCAGGAGCCTCTGCGAAAATATCCTCAAAAATCAAGGAGCCTTTGTTGGTGACTCTGTGGAAATATTCCTAAGAATCCAGGAACCTTTGTAGGAGCCTCTGTGAAAATATTCTTAAAAATCTAGGAAACTATGTGGGACCCTCAGAAAAAATATTTTTAAAAATCCAGGAGCCTCTATTGGAGCCTCTTTGAAAATATTCTTTAAAATCCAGGAGCCTCTGTGAAAATATTCTTAAAAATCCAGGAACCTTTGTAGAGGCCTCTGTGAAAACATTCTTAAAATCCAAGAGCCTCTTTGAAAATATTTTTAAAAATCTAGGAAATTTTGCGAAAGTATTCTCAAAAATCCAGGAGCCTTTGTTGGAGAGTCTGTGAAAATATTCTTTGTAGGAGCCTCTTTGAAAGTACTTTTAAAATGCAAGAAACTATGTGGGACCCTCTGCGAAAATATTCTTAAAAATCAAGAAGCCAATTCGAAAATATTCTTAAAAATCCAAGAGCCTTTGTAGCCTCTGTGAAAATTCTCCTGAAAATCTAGGACCCTTTGTAGGAGCCTATGCGAAAATATTCATGAAAATCAAGGAGCCTCATTGAAAATATTTTTAAAAATGCAGGAACTTTTGCGAAAATATTCTCAAAAATCCAGGAGTCTCTGTTGGAGACACTGTGTAAATATTTTTAAAAATCCAGAAGCCTTTGTTGAAGCCGCTGTGAAAATATTCTTAAAATTCCAGGAACCTTTGTAGGAGCCTCTGTGGAAATAGTTTTAAAAATCAAGGAAACTATGTGAAACCCTCAGAGAAAATATGTTTAAAAATCCAGGAGCCTTTTTAGGATCCCATGTCAAAATATTCTTATAGATCCAGGAGCCTCTGCGAAAATATTCTTAGAAATTCTGAAGCCTTTGCGGGAGCCTCTGTGAAAATATTCTTGAAAATCCAGAAGCCTTTATAGAAACCTCTGGGAAAGTATTCTTAAAAATTCAGGAGCATTTTTGGCAGCCCCTGGGAGCCTCTGTAAAAATATTTTTAAAAATCCAGAAGACTTTGTAAAAATATTCTTAAAAATCCAGAAGCCTTTGTAGGAGTCACTGACAAAATATTCTTAAAAATTCAAGAGCATCTGTGAAAATATTTTTAGAAATCCAGGAGCCTTTGTAAAAATATTCTTTAAGATCCAGAAGCCTTTGTAGGAGCCTCTGTCAAAATATTTCTAAAAATCAACGAAACTCTGTAGAAATATTATTCAACACAGGTGAGACCTTCAGAAAATATTTCTTATAATCCATGTGCTTCTTAAAACTTACGAAACATCTGGGAAAATATCAAAAAAAAAAAAAAAAAAAAAAAAAATCAGCGAGTCTCTTAATAATATTCGATCTTCTGTAAAAATATTCTTAAACATTCACGAGTGCGTATAACTACTGACAATCATTATACGCTCCAAAATTCACTAATGTAAGTTTTTCACCGTGGTGCAATGGTATACACACCCGCCTTGCACGCTGAAGGTAGTGGGTTCGATTCCCAGGACAGGCAACATCAACAATTTCAACGGTGGCAAAATACCGCTCAGTAATGTTGGCGACATTTTCTGAGTATTTCAGCCATGTAAGACTTCTCTACAAGTGGTTTCTTAAGACACGCCGTTCGGACTCGGCAAAAAAAACAGTAGGTCCCATATCATTGAGCTAATATGAATCAGGGTGCACTCATTGATATAAGAGAAGTCTCCCTTATCCCGTATGGGATGTTTGTGGAACAATTATATATCCATAAGTTTGTCTATCATTGTATGGGAGGTCGATAGATAATCTTCTGTCTAGAATGACGCACATGAGTAGATGACTAATAAGAAATAGGAAGCTTTTTTTAAGCCCCTGCGAAAATAATTTTTAAAAATCCAGGAGCCTTTGTAATACCTCCGTCAAAATATTCTTAAAAATTTCGAAGACTTTGTAAGAGCCTCTGCGAAAAAAATTCTTAGAAATACAGAAGCCTCCGAGGGAGCGTCTGTGAAAATATCTTTAAAATCCAGGAGCCTGTGTAGGAACTTATGCGATAATATTATTAAAAATGCAGATGCCTTTGTAGAAGCTTCTGAGAAAATATTCTTAAAAATCCAGTAGCCTGTGTAGGATCCTCTGTGCAAAATATTCTTAAAAATCCAGCGCCTGATTAGGAGCCTTCGGCAAAATATAAAAAATAAATATAAATAAAAAAAAATTAAAATATAAAAACTTTAAGGCTTTGATAGATTACCTACCTGGTAGAATATCTACCAGATATAACGAGTCCTCAAGATATTTAACTACATTTATATATAGAGGTCCATCTAAGGATCTTCTATAATTAGGGAAATTTCCTCAAGACTTTGGAGAAAAGCGTACATAAGATTTCGGATTTTTAGGTATATGGCCAATTTAATATAGTTGTGCTTCTTGGCGTATAACTACCGACAGCATTTATACGCACCTAAAACACATTTTTGTACTTTTGAAGGATCATTTGATCATTAAATAGCATTTTTTAAAATATTCAAGCCTTATGGTCCATTAAAAAGAGTATAATTAAATATCCAAAACTTGTGCTATAAAAGATCTATTAAAAATTTTAGCTCTAGAAAGACGCCCATGAGTAGAATATTATAACGAAATATTCCACGTGATTTAACTACAAACAATTCTACATATTTACGGACTCTTAAAGACTATACATGGAAGTTCGTCTAAAGATATTATTTTATTAGACAATTTTCCTCCAGACTTCGAAATTTTGAGAAAAATGCTTATAAGGCTTCTAATTTTAATTCACAAGATGTATTTAATATAGTTGTGCTTTAGGGCGTATAACTGCCGACAACACTTATACGCACCATAATAATACAATAGTGAGGCCTTTTTCTAGGTATATTGGACCATTAAAAATATTTTTTTAAGTTTTCAGGCCATGTGGTACATTAAACATTTGTGGCTAGACAGAAATTATTCATCAAAATTTCCGGGCATAGCGCCATTAAAAACAAGTAAAAAAGTGTCAGTCGGCTTTGCCGACAGATATATACCCTCAGCCAATGTGAAGCGAAACTTTCACCTCCGGACAGATCGAATTTAAGGTCTTTTCAGAATTTTGTGGCCCTTTTCGGACATCTGAACTTGCCGACAAAAGTGTGGTAATCCTTGGTACCTTGGGCGGTACCGTTCCATGGGGGTTATATCGAAACGTGAACCAATACCGACAATTCTCTGTAAAAATATTTCGCAAGACCTGGCAAGACTAAATACCAAATATCAGCTACATTGGTTGTTTAATGTGGCTAAAACCTTGAAAATACCGAAAATCGCGCGATACCGTTCTATTGGACCTATGTACATAATTTTTATCAGAAAAGTTTTTTGGTCCATTTGGAACCCTCAATGCAAAATTTCGGCGTATTTGCGCGTGAAACATTTGTAAAATTTTCAAAATTCCGAAAATCGGGAGGTACCGTAATATGGGGCCTATATCAAAACGTGGACCTATGTCCACAATTTTTATCCGAAAAGTTTTTTGTAAAGTGAAAACCCCGCATCTCGAAATTCAACCAATTTGGTTGATAAGTTTAGCTAAAATATTCAAAATACCGAAACATTAAGAAGTACCTTTACATGGGGACTATCCCAAAACGTGGACCGACCTTTCCAATTTTTTGCTCCCGACATTGTCAGTGAACTATAAGTATTTATACCAAAATGCATCTGCCAACTCCAACTCCTTTTATATTTGGCCACCGTTTATTTGAACTCGCGACATAGTGTAGCGTTTTTTTTTTTTTGAGATTATACGCCATTATCTCGGGAACTATGGACTTGCCCTCGAAAAAAATTACAATGACGTAACGGGGGCCGCACGAACGTCCTGTTACAAGAAATTTCATAACGATTCGTGGGGTGTCACTAAACTGCACTTATCTCAAATTTTGTGTGGGAGGTACCTGAAGGAGTGGACCGATATAATCCCTATTCGAACTTGATGTATGTCTAGAGGTAGTATTACCATATGCAAAGTTTGGTTGGATTCGGTTACTCCCTTCCAGAGTTATCGTGCGCACAAGTTTTGCGACAATTTTTGAACATTTGTGGGGGAGGTACCTGAAGGAGTGGACCTATATGGCCCATCTTCGAACTTAAATCAAATATGGACAAAATATTTCGATACCCAAAATTTGAACCGAATCGATTGATCCGTTCGAGAGTTATCGTGCGCACCAGCCAGCCAGACAGACAGACGGACAGACAGACAGACGGACGGACATTGCTAGATCGACTCAAAATTGTCTGAAACGGATATCGTACAAACATACTTGGGTTCTTAAACCATTATTTCGATGAGGCACATTTTTGGACGTATCAAAGTGTATGTACCCTTCTAGCCTAAAGGCTGAGGGTATAAATATTCGTTGTAATTAAAAAATATTAATTTATTTGAAAACAAGTAAAAAAGTATCAGTCGGCTTTGCCGACAGAGATATACCCTCAGCCTGTGTATATTGAAACAATTTTTTCCAAAAAACGCATGTATTTAGGGAGTTTTAAAAATTTTGGGCGTTTGAACTGACAAAAATGTTGATTAGGATTTAATATCAAAAGTTTTGCGGAGGAGATACTAAAAAGAATGGATCTCCAGCCACTATATATGGTACCATAGGGGTTTTTTAGAACTTCAGGGATGTTTGCTCAAGAAGTATGAACTTGCCCCTGAAACAACTTTTACCATCGCAATTGAGGCAGCGAATGCAAGTTGCTTCAACAAAAATCAAAGTGATTCGAAAGCAGGTCTTAAAGTGAACATGTATCCGAAATTTTGAGTGGGAGGTACCGGATGGAGTGGACAAATATAATCCATATTTGAACCTGATCTATATCTGGTAGATATATTAGGATGTGTAAAGTATGGACCAATTCGGCCACTCTCTTCAAGAGTTATCGTACGCACAATTTTTCCGAACATTTTTGAACTTTTGTGGGGGAGGTACCTGAAGGAGTGGACCGATATGGTTTATCTTCGAACTTAAACTATGTTTGGACAAAATATTACTAAGGCCAAACTTAGGACCGAATCGGCAGACCTGTTCGAGAGTTATTTTGCCCTCCAACCTCCTCACACGGTGTCATAGGGGTTTTTTGCAACTTTCAGGCTATTTTCTCAGGAAGTATGGACTTGCCCCTGATGAAACTTATACCGTCGTATGGAGGGCAGTGAATACAAGTTGCTAAAGCAAAAATCAAAGCGATTCGAGAGATGTTCCTAAACTGAACTTTTCCAAAATTTTGTGTGGGAGGTACCCGACGGTACCTGATCTAAGTCTGGTACACGCTCCACAATGGGCAAAGTATGGACCAAATCGGTTACACCCTTCAAGAGTTATAGTGCGTACAAATTTTCCGAACATTTTCGAACTTTTGTGGGGGAGGTACCGGAAGGAGTGGACCGATATAGCTCATCTTCGAACTTAAACTAAGTCTGGACAAAATATTACGAAAGCCAAAATTTGAACCGAATCGGTTCATCCCTTCGAGAGTTATCGTGCGCTCCAGCCAGACAGACAGACAGACAGACAGACGGACGGACATTGCTCAATCCTCTCCAAATTGTCTGAAACACATTTCGTCCAAACATACTTGGGGTCTAAAACCATTATTTCGATGAGGCACATTTTGCCCGTATGAAAGTGTATATACCCTTCATAGCCTAAAGGCTGAGGGTATAATGATGTCTATTAGGGCGAAGATCATTTTTAAATACTAATTTTTAATTAATTTCTCGAATTTGCGGCTTTCCTTTTTCACTTGCATCATTGGTCATTAAGCTCGATTACAACGAGAAATTAATTAAAAATTAATATTAAAAATGATCTTAATTTATTTGAAAATTTTGCCTTTTGGGGCGAAAATAATTTGTAATACTAATTTATATTTAATTTCACGAATCTTCGGATTTCCCTTTTCACATGCATCATTGGTAATTAAGCTAGATTCCAACGAGAAATTAATTAAAACATATTAATATTAACAAGTAAAGAAGTATCAGTCGGCTTTGCCGACAGAGATATACCCTCAGCCTGTGTAAATTGGAACTCTTTTTTCACAAAAAACAAAAATGTTGATTAGGATTAAAGTTCAAAAATTTTGCGGAAAAGGTACTTAAAATAAGGGACCAACATAGACCATGGAGGTGCCATAGGGGGTTTTCACACCCTACGGGCTGTTTTCTCAAGAAGTATGGACTCGTAATTGAGGCAGCGAATGTAGGTTGATTCAACAAAAATCAAAGTGATTCAATAGCAGGTCTTAAAGTGAACTTATCCAAAATTTTGTGTGGGAGGTACGGGATGGAGTGGACCAATATAGTCCATATTCGAACCTGATCTATATCTGGTAGACATTATGAGAATGTGTAAAGTATGGACCAAATCGGTCACTCCCATCAAGAGTTATCGTGCGCACAATTTTTCCGAATATTTTTGAACTTTTGTGGGGTAGGTACCTGAAGGAGTGGACCGATATGGCTTATTCTACGAACTTAAACTAAGTTTGGAAACAATATTACGAAGGCCAAATTTTGGCCGGAAATGGCATTCCCGTTCGAAAATTATCTTGCGCTTCCACCCATACACATGGTGTCATAGGGTTTGTTTTTCAACTTTCAGGCTATTTTTTCAGGAAGTATGGACTTGCCCCTGAGGAAACTTGTACCTTCGTATAGGGGACAGTGAATACAAGATGTTACAACAAAAACCATGGCGATTCGAGAGCAGGTCCTAAACTGAACTTTTCCGAAATTTTGTGTGGGAGGTACTCGAAGGAGTTTACCGATTGAGTCCATATTGGAACCTAATCTAAGGCTGGTAGAAATTTCACGATGTGCAAAATATGGATCACATCGGTTACTCCCTTCAAGAGTTATCGTGCCCACAAATTTTCCGAACATTTTGGAACTTTTGTGGGGGAGGTACCGGAAGGAGTGGACCGATATAGCTCATCTTCGAACTTAAACTAAGTTTGGACAAAATATTACGAAAGCCAAAATTTTAACCGAATCGGTTCAACCGTTCGAGAGTTATCGTGCGCACCAGCCAGCCAGACAGACAGACGGACGGACGGACATTGCTAAATCAACTCCAAATTGTCTGAAACACATTTCGTCCAAACATACTTGGGGTCTAAAACCATTATTTCGATGAGGCACATTTTGTCCGTATGAAAGTGTATATACCCTTTCTAGCCTAAAGGCTGAGGGTATACAAATTCGGGAGGCTTAGTGAAAATATTCTTAAAAATCCAGGAGCTTTGTGGGAGCCTCTCTGTGAACATATTCCTGAAAATCCAGGACCCTATGCAAAAATATTCACGAAAATATTCTTAAAAATCCATGAACCTTCGTAGGAGCCTCTGTAAAAATATTCTTAAAAATCAAGGAAACTATGTAAAGCTTTCAGAGAAAATATTTTTAAAAATCCAGGGGCCTTTGTTGGAGAATCTGTGAATATAATTTAAAAAATCCAGGAACCTGTGTAGGAGCCTCTGTGAAAATATTCTTAAAAATCCAGGAAACTATATGGGACCCTTGGCAAAAATATTCTTAAAAATCAAGGAGCATATTCGAAGATATTCTTAAAAATCTGAGAGCCTTTGTTGTAGCCTCTGTGAAAATATTCTTAAAAATTCAGGAGACTTTGCGGGGGCCTCTGTGCAAATATTCTTAAAAAATAGAGGACCCTCTGTGAAAATATTCTTAAAACTACAGAAGCTATGTGGGAGCCTCTGTAAACATATTCCTGAAATATAGGACCACTTGTAGGAGCCTATGTGAAAATATTTTTAAAAATCCAGGAGCCTTTGTAAGAATATTCTTCAAAATCCAGGAACCTATGTGAAAATATTCTTTAAGATCCAGAAGACTGTGTGAAAATATTCTTAGAAATCCAGAAGCCTTTGTTGGTGCCACTGTGGAAATATTCTTAAAATTCCAGGAACCTTTGAAGGAGCCTCTGTGAAAATAGTTTTAACCATCAAGGAAACTATGTGAAACCCTCAGAGAAAATATTTTTAAAAATCCAGGAGCCTTTCTACGATCCTATATGAAAATATTCTTTAAAATCCATCTGTGAAAATATTCTTAAAAATCCAGGAGCCTTTGCGAGAGCCTCTGTGAAAATATTCTTGAAAATCCACAAGCCTTTATAGAAACCTATGGGAAAATATTCTTAAAAATTCAGGAGCATCTGTGAAAATATTCTTTAAAAGCCTTTGTAAAAATATTCTTAAGAGTCTAGAAGCCTTTTTATGAACCTCTGTGAAAATATTTCTAAAAATCATCGAAACTCTGTAGAAATATTCTCCAACATACTTGAGACTCTGTTAAAATATATTCTAACAAACACGGGCTTTAGTGAAAATCCTTTTTAAAATCCACGAGCATTTGTAAAGAGCCTTGAGAAAATATTTTTTAAAATCAATGTGCTTCCTAACACTTACGAAACATCTAGGGAAATATTCCAAAAAAATCAACGAGTCTCTTAACCATCTTCGAGCCCTGTTAAAAAAATCTTAAACACTCACGAGTGCGTATAACTACTGACAATCATTATACGCTCCAAAATTGACTAGCGTAAGTTGGTCTATCATTGTATGGAAGGTCGATAGATAATCTGCTGTCTAGAATGACACCCATGAGTAGATGACTAATGAGAATTAGCAACCTGTGGGAAAATACTCTATAAAATCCACGAACCTTTGTTGGAGCATCTGTTAAAAACTTCTTAAAAATCCAATAGCCTCTGTGAAAATAATTTTTAAAAATCCAGGAGCCTTTGTATTTTTCAAAATCTCGAAGTCTTTGTAAGAGCCTCTGCGAAAAAATTCTTAGAAATACAGAAGGCTCCGAGGGAGCGAATGTGAAAATATCTCAGAAATCCAGGAGCCTTTGTAGAAACTTATGCGAAACTATTCTTTAAAATCCAGTTGCCTTTGTAGAAGCCTCGGAGAAAAAAATCGTAAAAATCTAAAAGCGTTTATAGGAACCTCTGAGAAAATATTCTTAAAAAATCCAGGAGGCTTTGTGGGAGCCTCTGTGAAAATATTCTTAAAAATCCAGTGGCGTTTGTAGAAGCCTCTGTGAAAATATTCTTAAGACTTCTGGATTATCTTTGAAAATCCTTAAAATCGCGTAGCCTTTGTAGGAGCCTATGTAAAAATATTCTTAAAAATCCAGTAACCTCGGTTAAATTATTCTTAAAAACCCAGTAGCCTTTATAGAAAGCTTCGTGAAAATATTTTTAAAAATCCTGTAGCCTCTGTTAAAATATTCTTAAAAACACAGTAGCCAGTAGACTTTGTAGGACAGTCTGCTAAAATATTCTTAAAAATCCAGTAGCCTCTTTAAAAATATTTTTAAAAATCCAGTAGTCTTTTTAGGAGCCTCTGTGAAAATATTCTTAAAAGTCCAGGAGTTTGTGTAGGATCCTCTGTGAAAAATGTTCTTTAAAATTCAGCGCCTGTTTAGGATCCTCATTCAAAATATAAATAAAAAATTGAAATATAAAAACTTTAAGGCTTTGGTAGAATACCTACCAGATATAAAGAGCCCTCAAGATATATAACTACACTTATTTAAAGATCTTCTATAATTAGAGAAATTATCTCAATACTTTGGAGAAAAATGCACATAAGATTTCGGATTTTTAGGTATATTACCCATTTCGTATAGTTGTGCTTCATGGCGTATAACTACCGACAGCATTTATACGCACCTAAAACAAATTTGTGTACTTTTGAAGGATCATTTTATCATTAAATAGCATTCTTTAAAATACTCAACCCTTGTGGCCTAATCAAAAGTGTATAATTAAATATTCAAACATTGTGCTATAGAAGACCTATACAAAATTTTAGCTCTAGAAAGAAGCCCATGAGTAGAATACTATACATAAATATTCCACGTGATTTAACTATAAACAATTCTATAGCTTTACGGACTCTTAAAGATTTTACATGTCTAAAGATATTAATTTATTAGACAACTTTTCTCCAGACTTCTAAATTTTGAGAAAAATGTTCATGAGGCTTCTAATTTTAATTCACAGGATGTATTTAATATAGTTGTGCTTTAGGGCGTATAACTGCCGACAATACTTATACGCACCATAAGAACACAATATTGAGGCTTTTTTGAAGGCCTATTGGGCCATGCGGTACATCAAACAAATGTGGCTCAACAGAAATTATTCATCAAAATTCCCGGGCATATCGCCATTAAAAAGTATTCGTTGTAATAAAAAAACAATATTAACAAATATTAATTTATTTGAAAAGTTTGCCTTTTAGGGCGAAGATCATTTTTATATATTAATTTTTAATTTCTCGAATCTTCGGCTTTCCTTTTCCACTTGCATCATTGGTAATTAAGCTAGATTCCAACGAGAAGTTAATTAAAAAGTAATATTAAATATGAATGTTCAAATAAATAAAAATCAGATGAACCAGGCTGAGGTTTGGACCCACGAAAAAAGATGTTGTCACGGCGTGTTAGCGTTCCGAGCCAAACTCATTACTTTCAAACGGAGGGCGAAGCGGGCAAATATCCATTGTTGTTGTAAAAAACAAAAGGTGCGTTTGAAAGAAGAAAAATTCGATGACCGAGAAGCCGCTCCACAGCCGATATGTCTGAAGAGCCTCTGCCAAAGGCGAAATGTGCATATCACATAGTGGTGGTTGTGTGGGTTCGAATCTTCGGTTTTCCTTTTTCGCTTGCATCATTTTTCATTAAGCTCGATTTCAATTCAATTCAATTTTATTCAACGAGAAATTAATTAAAAAATATTAAAATTAAGTTTACAAAATATTTTTGAAATTACCAGGTTTTGTGGCCCTAAGAAAATATTTTTTCTTTGAAATATCCAAGTTAATAAAAAATATTCTTTGACATTTTAGAATCTTGTGAACCATCAAAAAATATTCTTTGAAATGAAATATCGAGGCCTTATGGCCCATGAAAAAATTTTCTTCGAGATAGCCATGCCTGTGGCCCACTAAACATATTCCATGAAAAAAATATTCTTTGAAATGTCAGAACGATTAAAAAATTATTCGTTGAAATTTCCAAGTCTCGTGACTTGTAAAAAAATATTCTTTGAGATATCCAGGCCTTTGGCCCACTGAACATATTCCATAAAAAATATTCTTTAAAATTTCAGAACCATTAAAAAATTATTCGTTGAAATTTCCAAGTCTCGTGGCTTGTAAAAAAATATTCTTTGAAATTTCCAGGACGTGTGGCCCATAAAAAATATTATTTTCAAAAATTCCCAAGCCTGTGGCCTATAAGAAATATTGGTAGAAATTTCCAGGTCCTGTGCCCCATTAAAAAATATTCTTTGAAAATTCCATGCATTGTTGCCCATAAAAAATATTGTTTTACATTTCTTGGTCCTTTGGCCTATTAAACAAGTTTTATTTGAAATTTCTACACCTTGGGAGAATCCCAAAAGAATATTCATTAAATTTCCTTTACCCTCTAAGAAAACATATTATCGTGTATTGTAGCGTATGATTACTGACGTTAGTTATACGCGCTCATGTACACCCATATTATATAAGAAATTGCGTTATTTTCTAATTAAAAATTTAATGAAGTGAGCTTTGAAATTAATTTGGGAGGGAATGTTCCCCCGCACCAATCAACTGTCATTGAAGTACAAATAAAATGCCCTAATTTATTCAATTTCCTTTTTCCGTACAAATTCCTTTCAAGTCAAATTTCTTGGGCTAGGAAAAATGCGCAACATTTTTCAATAAAAACCGATTCAACCAAAAAGTGTAAGTAAATTAATTCATGACCTTTAGAATTTGCCAACGAGTCTATTATTTTGAACGTAGTAGTCATTGCCTGTTTCCCACAGATTTTCTTGTTATTATTTGAACTCAACAACAGTCCTTGAGATAAAGCAAATTTATGCACTACTTTTGTTTCATTGCGTTTGCTTCAACTTGGTTTTAAGAGTTCGCACTTCAAGGTCTAGTAGAAGAACTGGAAGAATGAAAGTAGAACAAGAACGAAACACCGGTTTCTAAGTCCACTTGTATTACAAATAACTTACACTTTCTTCTTGTACTACGTTTTGATCTTCTGTTTCTTCTACTTCTTTAGTTTTCTGCGTGTGTTTTTCATTTTTGTATGGTCTTCAATTTGCATAACAAATGAAAGAAATAAGTATTTTGACCTTGTCACAATAGCCGTGAATGGAATGAAGAAGACGTACATGCACACACACTCGAACATGTTCCTCATGAGAGTGTGTGCAGACTCTCTACTTGCCATCCATCCATCCGTTTGGGGTTTTCTTTTTTCAAATGGTCAAGAAACTGAAGCGAGCGAGTCATACAACCCACCAGGCAAGGCAGACAGAACGCGCCAACCTACAACACATAATCAAATAGTCTAAAGGGATATACTCGGCACAGCCAGCGCATATTATAAAAATGCCTTTGGGGTGTAAATGTCTGCTAGCTGCCGGCAGGGGGATTGCCGTAATTTAAGTTACCAGGTTTTCGTATTTTTTCTTTTTTTCTCCCGTTGTTGCAAAAGAGTAAAACCACATCAGTTTATATATGGCCTGTGGCTTTTTTCTCGGCATTATCTACTTGTTCGCCTTATTTGCCACACATTTGCCATAGACAAATTGAGATTATGTAAATAGATCTTAAAGCTAAATCACACAAAAACTTGAAACTTGGAGTGTTTACACGTACAAGTGTGAATAGCTGAAAAAGAAGAAGAAAAACAACAGCATTTGTATGAAAGAGTTTGTTTTTCCATCTATTTCTTTAACCTTGGCCACAGAGGTGAACTATTTCTTGACATCTTTAGAGAAAATAACAAGAGTTCACAAGTTTTTTTCTTCTAAACAATAGAGGCAATATAGGTTAAGTAGTAAGTGACACCTTGAGGAATGCTTTAGTACATTAAGACAGATAATGGGAGAGAGAGAGAGATTTTGACGTAAGCAAAGAAGAAATCTGTCCAAAAAAATAACTAAAAATAAAAAACTTAAGGTTGACTGGACTATTTTCAATGCTGTATTTAATGAAAGTCAAACAGGTTGCGTATAACTACTGACAATAATCATACGCACCAATACTCTGATATAATTCTTGGAAATGTTGTCACCTTGGTCCAATAAAAAATATAAAATGTTTATATCCGCTTCTTATGACCCTTTAAAAAATATTGTTTAAAATTTACACTCATTGTGGCTCTTTGGAAAAAATATTTTTTAACATTTACACAGCTTGCGACCCTTTAAAAATATATTTTTTTAATTTACACTCCTTGCCTTCGAAAAAATATTTTTTTTAATTAACACGACTTGTGGCCCTTCGAAAAAAATATATAAAATTTTTCTTTGAAATATCCAAGTTCCTAAAAACATTCTATAAAGATTTAGAATATTGTGGACCATCAAAAAATATTCTTTGAAATGAAATACCGAGGACTTGTGGCCCATTAAAAAATATTTTTTGAGATATCCAGGCTTGTGGCCCACTAAACATATTCTGTAAAATTCCAAAGCCATGAGGCCCTGAAAAAATATACTTTGAAATCTCAAAACCATAAAAAATTATTCTTTGAAATTTCCAAGTCGTGGCTTGTTAAAAAATATTCTTTGAAATTTCCAGGCCGTGTGGCCCATTAAAAATATTATTTTAAAAAATTCCAGAACCTGTGGCCTGTTAGAAATATTTGTAGAAATTTCCAAGTCGTGTGCCCATTAAAAAACTATTCATTGAAATTTCCATGTTTTGTTGCCCATAAAAAATATATTTTTTTATATTTCTAGGTCAAACAGGGTGCGTATAACTACTGACAATAATCATACGCACCAATACAATGTTCTTATTCATTTTAATGTCGTCATCTTTGTCTAATAAAAAATATAAAATGTTTATATCCGCTTCTTATGACCCTTTAAAAAAATATTGTTTAAAATTTACACTCATTGTGGGTCTTTGAAAAAAATATTTTTTAAAATTTACACAGCTTGCGACCCTTTAAAAATATATTTTTTTAATTTACACTCCTTGCAGCCCTTCGAAAAAATATTTTTTTTTTTAAATTAACACGACTTGTGGCCATTCGAAAAAAAAAAATATATTTTTTTTAAATTTACACTCCTTGTGGCTATTTGAAAAAATAGTATTTGTAATTTACACCTTGTGGCCCTTTGGCAAAATATTTTTTAAAATTTACACCCCATGTGGCCCTCAGAAGAAATATTTTTTAAAATATACACTCGTTGTTATCCGTTGAAGAAAAAAATATTTTTTTAAAATTCAGACACCGTGCGGCTCTTTGAAAAAAATATTTTTTTTAAATTTACACTCCTTGTGACTCTTTGAAAAGAATATTTTTTTTAATTACACTCCTGTTGCCCTAAGAAAAAATATTTTTTAAAATTTACACTCCTTGTGACCCTTTGAAAAAATATTTTTCAAAATTTACACTCCTTGTTACCCTTTGAAAAAATATTTTTATAACATCCTCGCTTTGAGGTCCTTGGAAAAAATATTCTTCAAACTATCCACACCTTGTGGCCAATGAATAAAAAATATTCTTTAAAATATTCACGCCTTGTGGCCTATGAATAAAAAATATTCTTTAAAATATCCACGCCTTGTGGCCTATGAATAAAAAATATTCTTTAAAATATCCACGCCTTGTGGCCTATGAATAAAAAATATTCCTTAAAATATCCACGCCTTGTGGCCTATGAATAAAAAATATTCTTTAAAATATCCACGCCTTGTGGCCTATGAATAAAAAATATTCTTTAAAATATCCACGCCTTGTGGCCTATGAATAAAAAATATTCTTTAAAATATCCACGCCTTGTGGCCTATGAATAAAAAATATTCTTTAAAATATCCACGCCTTGTGGCCTATGAATAAAAAATATTCTTTAAAATATCCACGCCTTGTGGCCTATGAATAAAAAATATTCTTTAAAATATCCACGCCTTGTGGCCTATGAATAAAAAATATTCTTTAAAATATCCACGCCTTGTGGCCTATGAATAAAAAATATTCTTTAAAATATCCACGCCTTGTGGCCTATGAATAAAAAATATTCTTTAAAATATCCACGCCTTGTGGCCTATGAATAAAAAATATTCTTTAAAATATCCACGCCTTGTGGCCTATGAATAAAAAATATTCTTTAAAATATTCACGCCTTGTGGCCTATGAATAAAAAATATTCTTTAAAATATCCACGCCTTGTGGCCTATGAATAAAAAATATTCTTTAAAATATCCACGCCTTGTGGCCTATGAATAAAAAATATTCTTTAAAATATCCACGCCTTGTGGCCTATGAATAAAAAATATTCTTTAAAATATCCACGCCTTGTGGCCTATGAATAAAAAATATTCTTTAAAATATCCACGCCTTGTGGCCTATGAATAAAAAATATTCTTTAAAATATCCACGCCTTGTGGCCTATGAATAAAAAATATTCTTTAAAATATCCACGCCTTGTGGCCTATGAATAAAAAATATTCTTTAAAATATCCACGCCTTGTGGCCTATGAATAAAAAATATTCTTTAAAATATCCACGCCTTGTGGCCTATGAATAAAAAATATTCTTTAAAATATCCACGCCTTGTGGCCTATGAATAAAAAATATTCTTTAAAATATCCACGCCTTGTGGCCTATGAATAAAAAATATTCTTTAAAATATCCACGCCTTGTGGCCTATGAATAAAAAATATTCTTTAAAATATCCACGCCTTGTGGCCTATGAATAAAAAAATATTGTTTAAAATATCCACGCCTTGTGGCCTATGAATAAAAAATATTGTTTAAAATATCCACGCCTTGTGGCCTATGAATAAAAAATATTGTTTAAAATATCCACGCCTTGTGGCCTATGAATAAAAAATATTGTTTAAAATATCCACGCCTTGTGGCCTATGAATAAAAAATATTGTTTAAAATATCCACGCCTTGTGGCCTATGAATAAAAAATATTGTTTAAAATATCCACGCCTTGTGGCCTATGAATAAAAAAATATTGTTTAAAATATCCACGCCTTGTGGCCTATGAATAAAAAATATTGTTTAAAATATCCACGCCTTGTGGCCTATGAATAAAAAATATTGTTTAAAATATCCACGCCTTGTGGCCTATGAATAAAAAATATTGTTTTAGATATCCACGCCTTGTGGCCTATGAATAAAAAATATTGTTTAAAATATCCACGCCTTGTGGCCTATGAATAAAAAATATTCTTTAAAATATCCACGCCTTGTGGCCTATGAATAAAAAATATTCTTTAAAATATCCACGCCTTGTGGCCTATGAATAAAAAATATTCTTTAAAATATCCACGCCTTGTGGCCTATGAATAAAAAATATTCTTTAAAATATCCACGCCTTGTGGCCTATGAATAAAAAATATTCTTTAAAATATCCACGCCTTGTGGCCTATGAATAAAAAATATTCTTTAAAATATCCACGCCTTGTGGCCTATGAATAAAAAATATTCTTTAAAATATCCACGCTTTGTGGTCCTTTGAAAAAATATTTTTTATAACAACCACGCTTTGTGGTCCTTGGAAAAATATTATTTATAATATCCGGGCTGTGTGTCTTTTGAAAAAATATTTTTCATAATATCCACAATTTGTCGGCCACTGAAAAAATATTCTTTAATATATCCACGCTTTGTGGTCCTATCAAAAAAAATATTTTTTATAATATCCACGCTTTGAGGTCCTTGGACTTATGACTGCGCATAAGTATTGTCATATCCTATACGCCTACTACCGCCAACAATTAATTTCTAGCTTTGATTGATACTCATACGAGCATATCTTCGGCTTTGGTTTATTTTTTATGTATGTTTGTATGTATGTATGTGTGTATATATGCAAATATACCTTTTTTCTATCCACTTGAATTATTTCATTCCATTTTCTTAAATATTTTATAAAATTGAGAAATTTAAGAAAATCCCAAATAAATTTCTTTTGATCTCCTGTCATCGTTTAACATCACTTTATCTACAAAATTTGATTATAAATTTATAAAATGTCATGTTGTGATTACGGAGCCTCAGCCTTAAGCTTTGAGAAAAATTGTTATTTTAATACACCTACCTAGTTAGACAGAAGCATGCAGACAGGATAATAATGACTACATCAATCTTACAAAAAGGAAAGTTAAAAGTAAAGATTGTTTTTTCTTCTGAATGATATAACCTTTAAAGCGCCCACACACACACAGAATGACGAGACAAAGATTTAAAGAGGAAAGGCCCTTAGTGTGGCTTGGGAAAAAAGTGTGAGATAATTTTTATGGAGTGTTACTTAACAAGCAATAAAAAAAAAAATAAAATAATTGAAGAAAACTACGTTAGAAAATAGATGCTTTAAATGAGATAAAACTTTAAATTTAAAGACATCTCATCTCATTCTATAAAGATAAAAAGAATTAAATTTATTTTGTTATATAAAGGTCACATGGGTGTATAAGTAACGACAATTATTATACGCTCCTGCATTAGGTCATATAGAAAGGAGTGAAGCTTGATCTTCTCGTAGCTCTTAAGGCGAATACTTTGGATTTGGCTGCATATACGTACTGCCATAAATCAAACGTCACCCATTCCCAGAATGGTATTGGTTGCGTATAATTGTTGTTGTTACTTATACGCCCAAGCACACTGTGAATTAAATCCCAGGTTTCCTTATCAATTTGATTACCATGCTCTTACCAAATTATCTTCATAATTATAGTTATTAACACTGACAATAATAATAACTTTATTTCAATATATTCAAATATTATTTAACATACCACACATGCCATATAATTTGTTATTTATATAACATAAAATATTTACTCAGTACATTTAGTACTTATGATATGAGAATTCATAACAATTATCACAGTTATTAGATAATCCTTTTGCCAACTTAATATCCTATCATTTATAATTTAATAATATAGATATTTCATTTATTCATAGCATAATGTGTGTATATGGCCTAGATATTTTTGGGCGTAATTTCTGTCATTTCTCTTTAGCCCACATTTAGGTGTCATGGCAAAAATGAAATTTCTCATTAGGCCATAATGATGTGTTATTTCGGAATGTAATAAAAATTCCAATACAATTTTCGTAACTAATTTGTTAAATAACTGTCACTTGGCACAAAACATGCTTGGAGCAAATAAATAAAATCTAACACATAAATCTATACAGTGACATAATGACTAACACACACAGACAGACGGACATACAATCTCTATATTTGTCTTAGAGCAAAGACAAGTTGAGTTAAGGCAGGTTCTTTCTAGGATATGTGACATTAAATAAATATACGAAATCTATTTGTAAATATGTGTATATTTCGGGTGTGTGTGTGAGTGTTGTAGCCTTGTCACCGGATATCTGATAATCACACAAAATCTAATGTCTAACAAGGAAATTCGTAAACAACCTAACATGGTGAAGACGCAACGAAGCATCATGGCAAAGTAGATATTGAACACCAAAAGAAATATAAATATTTTAAGGATGCCATGTATGTCTTTTCTTTCAACTTCCATTCTGTTTCGCATTTTTCTTCTTCTATTGCCAACGACAATTAAATAAAAATCCATCCAACAGGAAACGGAAATAAGTCGTGAGAAAACAGACGTAAACAACAACTACAATAACAAAAATAATAACAAAAAGTAGAAGACTCTATAAACAATTGTAACATCAGTAAGTTACAATCCACTTACAAAGAGGATATATGTAGTTAATGGTAATAAAATAACAAGGAAAACAACTTTATCATGAAGAAAGACAAAAGAAAGTTCTTTAATTTTCAAAGAAAAATTTAATGAGGTGGGGGAAATTTTTTCCAAATCAATTTACACAGGAATATTTATTGTTTCCAGTGATTAAATAAATAATGAAGAACTGTTAGGAGGCTGAGAGGGGAATCATGAACTACAACATTATTCAGGTTTATATCCAAGCATCTGGGAGCGTATGACTAGTGTCACAACTTATACGCCTTATACGAAATAAGGGAACTCAGTTCTGCGTTTTTCTAGAGACAAAAAATCCGGGTCTTCTCTAAAATAGAATACCATTGTTGGGGACTTTTTTAGAATAGAAGACCATTGTAGGTGTCTTTTATACAATAGAAGACCACCGTGCTTTTAAGAGACTCAAAAATATTTTTTGAAAAACCCACGAGCTTTTAAGAGACTCAAAAATATTTTTTGAAAAACCCACGAGCTTTTAAGAGACTCAAAAATATTTTTTGAAAAACCCACGAGCTTTTAAGAGACTCAAAAATATTTTTTGAAAAACCCACGAGCTTTTAAGAGACTCAAAAATATTTTTTGAAAAACCCACGAGCTTTTAAGAGACTCAAAAATATTTTTTGAAAAACCCACGAGCTTTTAAGAGACTCAAAAATATTTTTTGAAAAACCCACGAGCTTTTAAGAGACTCAATAATATTTTTTTGAAAAACCCACGAGCTTTTAAGAGACTTAAAAATATTTTTTGAAAAACCCACGAGCTTTTAAGAGACTCAAAAATATTTTTTGAAAAACCCACGAGCTTTTAAGAGACTCAAAAATATTTTTTGAAAAACCCACGAGCTTTTAAGAGACTCAAAAATATTTTTTGAAAAACCCACGAGCTTTTAAGAGACTCAAAAATATTTTTTGAAAAACCCACGAGCTTTTAAGGGACTCAAAAATATTTTTTGAAAAACCCACGAGCTTTCAAGAGACTCAAAAATATTTTTTGAAAAACCCACGAGCTTTTAAGAGACTCAAAAAAATTTTTTGAAAAACCCACGAGCTTTTAAGAGACTCAAAAATATTTTTTGAAAAACCCACGAGCTTTTAAGAGACTCAAACATATTTTTTGAAAAACTCACGAGCTTTTAAGAGCATCAACGTAAATTTTTAAAAAATCCACGAGCTTTAAGATCTTCATAATAAATTTTTAAAAAATACACGAGCTTTAAGATCTTCAAAATAAATTTTTAAAAAATACACGAGCTTTAAGATCTTCAAAATAAATTTTTAAAAAATCCACGAGCCTTTAAGAGCTTCAAAATAAATTTTTAAAAAATCCACGAGCTTTAAGAGCTTCAAGATAAATTTTTAAAAAATCCACGAGCTTGGTAGGTTCTCAAAAATATTTTTTAAAAAATCCACGAGCTTGGTAGGTTCTCAAAAATATTTTTTAAAAAATCCACGAGCTTGGTAAGTTCTCAAAAATATTTTTTAAAAAATCCACGAGCTTGGTAGGTTCTCAAAAATATTTTTTAAAAAATCCACGAGCTTGGTAGGTTCTCAAAAATATTTTTTAAAAAATCCACGTGCTTGGTAGGTTCTCAAAAATATTTTTTAAAAAATCCACGAGCTTGGTAGGTTCTCAAAAATATTTTTTAAAAAATCCACGTGCTTCGTAGGTTCTCAAAAATATTTTTTTAAAAAATCCACGAGCTTGGTAGGTTCTCAAAAATATTTTTTAAAAAATCCACGAGCTTGGTAGGTTCTCAAAAATATTTTTTAAAAAATCCACGAGCTTGGTAGGTTCTCAAAAATATTTTTTAAAAAATCCACGTGCTTGGTAGGTTCTCAAAAATATTTTTTTAAAAAATCCACGAGCTTGGTAGTCTCTCAAAAATAATTTTTAAAAAATCCACGAGCTTGGTAGTCTCTCAAAAATAATTTTTAAAAAATCCACGAGCTTGGTAGTCTCTCAAAAATAATTTTTAAAAAATCTACGAGCTTGGTAGTCTCTCAAAAATATTTTTTAAAAAATCCACGAGCTTGGTAGTCTCTCAAAAATAATTTTTAAAAAATCCACGAGCTTGGTAGTCTCTCAAAAATAATTTTTAAAAAATCCACGAGCTTGGTAGTTTCTCAAAAATAATTTTTAAAAAATCCACGAGCTTGGTAGTCTCTCAAAAATAAATTTTAAAAAATCAATGAGCTTGGTAGGTTCTCAAAAATATTTTTTAAAAAATCCACGAGCTTGGTAGGTTCTCAAAAATATTTTTTAAAAAATCCACGAGCTTGGTAGTTTCTCAAAAATATTTTTTAAAAAATCCACGAGCTTGTTAGGTTCTCAAAAATATTTTTTAAAAAATCCAAGAGCTTGTGAGGTTCTCAAAATAATTTTTAAAAAATTCACGAGCTTGTTAGGTTCTCAAAAATAATTTTTAAAAAATTCACGAGCTTGTTAGGTTCTCAAAAATATTTTTTTAAAAAATCCACGAGCTTGCTAGATTCTCAAAAATATTTTTTAAAAAATCCACGAGCTTGCTAGATTCTCAAAAATATTTTTTAAAAAATCCACGAGCTTGTTAGGTTCTCAAAAATATTTTTTAAAAAATCCACGTGCTTGGTAGATTCTCAAAAATATTTTTTAAAAAATCCACGAGCTTGGTAGGTTCTCAAAAATATTTTTTAAAAAATCCACGAGCTTGGTAGGTTCTCAAAAATATTTTTTAAAAAATCCACGTGCTTGGTAGGTTCTCAAAAATATTTTTTTAAAAAATCCACGAGCTTGGTAGGTTCTCAAAAATATTTTTTAAAAAATCCACGAGCTTGGTAGGTTCTCAAAAATATTTTTTAAAAAATCCACGAGCTTGGTAGGTTCTCAAAAATATTTTTTAAAAAATCCACGAGCTTGGTAGGTTCTCAAAAATATTTTTTAAAAAATCCACTAGCTTGGTAGGTTCTCAAAAATATTTTTTAAAAAATCCACGAGCTTTGTAGTCCCTCAAGAATAACTTTTAAAACATCTACGAGCTTGGTAGACATTCAAAAATAGTTATTAAAATTCCACAAGCTTGGTAGGCCCACAAAAATATTTTTTAAAAAATCCACGAGCTTATTAGACCCTTAAAAATAATTTTTAAAAAATCCACGAGCGTGGTAGACCCTTAAAAATAATTTTTAAAAAATCCACGAGCTTGGTAGACCCTTAAATTAATTTTTAAAACATCCACGAGCTTGGTAGACCCTTAAAAATAATTTTTAAAACATCCACGAGCTTGGTAGACCCTTATAAATAATTTTTAAAAAATCCACGAGCTTGGTAGACCCTTAAAAATAATTTTTAAAAAAGCCACGAGCTTGGTAGACCCTCAAAAATATTTTTTAAAAAATCCATGAGCTTGGTAGACCCTCATAAACATTTTATTTTAAATTCCACGGTTCTAAAAATGAGGTTTTAAAATGCAGGAATACAAATTATGAGAAATTGAACAATTCTTAAGTGACTTGGAAATAAATATTTCTAAAAACAAATGTACTTTGTGATAACATTAAATCTAAGAGAGGTCGCCTTCGAAATTAAAATCCTAAAAATTAGATTCTTTTACTTTTTTCTCTTCTTCGGATTCATAAACCCCAAACCCTCCTCAATTTCTTAGGTTTCCATTAACTTTCGCACATTCCCCCCAATGGACGTAAATTGGCCATATATGTCTAGTTTCCAATGCTCTTTACAGAGTTGAAATAAGTTAAGAAATCTCGAAGTTATTGCTGTTAAAGTAAAACAACTCTTTTATTAAAAATACTCATACGCACTAATGGCCGGAACTGAAATATTCAATTTATCGCCAATGGGGCAACAATTTGAAGGGTGTTAATCTTTGAAATGAAAATAAAATAAATTTGATATACCATTTTACAAATTTTTAACTGGAAAGTAGGTTATTAGAGCATTACAAAAGGGTTTTTTATGTTTCCTGATAAAGTACCTTAAGAAAATATTTTATATAACCGGTACACATGGCGTATACCTTATGACACCACTAATGCCCTCCATTGTACCACAGCTACTACTCAACTTTTATTTTTTTCTTATAAATAATAGAATATCTTTTGTTTATACTCACTCTTTTGTTCGAAATTTCTTCCTTCTTCTTGTCTTTTTGTGTGAAAACAAATTCGGTGCTATTGTATAATCCTCATCGAAATCCAATTCCGTTTTTATGAGACTCACTAAATTAACTTGGCAGTCCTGGAAAGAAAACCAAAAGAAAAGTGGATTTAATTTTAAATTTCAAATTACAACTCAAATTATCTTCTAATTAAAGAACAAAAGGAAGGTATTGATTTTAAAATACCAGGAAGGAACGCAAAACTCACAGCTGCTTATAGAAATCCTCTTTAGAGAATTGGCCAGATATGTCTTCCTACAAATTGCTTGAACTTCTCTACTTTCGAATGGTAAACGCATGCTGAAGACATTGATTAAATGTTTGAAGTTAACTTTGGTGATGTCTGGTGACGAAGGTAACCAAGTCAATGGTTAGTTTGTTGGTATGGTTTCTGACGACTAGAGGGGAGATAGACGGAAATCTCTTTTTTGTGTGCACTCAATGCAACAAAGATCAATGACGTCCATTTAACAAATGTAATGCGGTACAAATAAATGAAATGAATTGCATGATGACACTACACAAATGACATTGAGCAGTTAGTTCTGAAAAGCGAGAGGAAATACGACGTTAGGAGAATGTAAGTTAAGATGAGCTGACAAAGATATTTCTCAAGGATATTTACCCAAACACATAAAATAGTGTTGGTGATAAATGTCACCATAGCAACACGTAACCGAAATACCAGAGGAGAAAACTGCTCTGTAATTTTCAGACATACACAACCACATTCACAACACAACACATTAAGAAACCACATACATGTCGCTTTAGGTGCATCTTGTATCTATATATTTAAATGTCCTGACATACCACAATGGATTTCCTTTCAAAATGAATGTGTACGTTACTTGTACATGAAGATTTGAATTTTCCATAGGATATTTTGCTTGCTCAGCAGTTTGTAAATTTAAGGATAAGGATAATGAGAGTTGCAATTAATTGCAAGGAAGTGTGTGTGAAAGGATGAAGGTCTGCACAATGTGTGTATGCAATTTTATTAGTGCTCAACTTCTCAGGCTCGTATCTGCCAAACCATTGAATGTAAAGTATTTTTTTTAAATAAAGTTTGGTGTAAAAAATTGTATGCCTGAAAAATGATATCTTCTTAAAAATGTCGACATAAAGAGATTAGTTTACTTATTGCCGGAAATCTTGGCTTTAATTTCCAATAAATAAATTGTTCATATCTTTTAAATTACAAAAGTTATGAGGAATTTTCTGAAAATACCCATAATTATTAACAATCATACGCATGGCTGTACCAAAAATAGAAAATGCATTTCAGGAAAACTATGCAGAATTTCTCATTTTAAAGGTAGTAGAAGGTCAGCTGAGGGGCAAAATGTTACAAAAATACAGGCTTCTAGGAAACTTGGACCTTCTAAGGAATATTTTTAAGGCTTCTAGAAAACGTGGACCTTCTAAGGAATATTGTTTCGAATCCTCTGGAAAACGTGCATTTTTTGAAGAATATTTTTTTCGAATCTTAGACAAAGCGTAGATTGTTCAAAGAATATTTTTTTGAACCATAGACAAAACAAGGATTTTTTAAAGAATATTTTTCGAGCCTTAAAGAAAACGTGGATTTTTTTAAGAATATTTTTCCAAGCCTCAGAGAAAACGTGAATTCTTTTGAAGAATATTTTTCCAAGCCTCAGAAAAAACGTGGATTTTTTAAAGAATATTTTTCCAAGCCTCAGAAAAAACGTGGATTTTTTAAAGAATATTTTTCCAAGCCCCAGAAAAAACGTGGATTTTTTAAAGAATATTTTTCGAGCCTTAAACAAAACGTGGATTTTTTAAAGAATATTTTTCGAGCCTTAAACAAAACGTGGATTTTTTAAAAAATATTTTTCGAGCCTTACACAAAACGTGGATTTTTTTAAAAAATATTTTTTCGAGCCTTACACGAAACGCGGATTTTTTAAAAAATATTTTTTCGAGCCTTACATAAAACATGGATTTTTTAAAAAAATATTTTTTCGAGCCTTACACAAAACGTGGATTTTTTAAAGAATATTTTTCCAAGCCTCAAAGAAAACGTGGATTTTTTAAAGAATATTTTTCCAAGCCTCAAAGAAAACGTGGATTTTTTAATGAATATTTTTCCAAGCCTTAGAGAAAACGTGGATTTTTTAAAGAATATTTTTCCAAGCCTTAGAGAAAACGTGGATTTTTTAAAGAATATTTTTCCAAGCCTTAGAGAAAACGTGGATTTTTTAAAGAATATTTTTCCAATCCTTAGAGAAAACGTGGATTTTTTAAAGAATATTTTTCCAAGCCTTAGAGAAAACGTGGATTTTTTAAAAAATATTTTTTCCAGCCTTAGACAAAACGTGGATTTTTTAAAAAAATATTTTTCTCCAGCCTTAGACAAAAAGTGGATTTTTTAAAGAATATTTTTCCAAGCCTTAGAGAAAACGTGGATTTTTTAAAGAATATTTTTCCAAGCCTTAGAGAAAACGTGGATTTTTTAAAGAATATTTTTCCAAGCCTTAGAGAAAACGTGGATTTTTTAAAGAATATTTTTCCAAGCCTTAGAGAAAACGTGGATTTTTTAAAGAATATTTTTCCAAGCCTTAGAGAAAACGTGGATTTTTTAAAGAATATTTTTCCAAGCCTTAGAGAAAACGTGGATTTTTTAAAGAATATTTTTCCAAGCCTTAGAGAAAACGTGGATTTTTTAAAGAATATTTTTCCAAGCCTTAGAGAAAACGTGGATTTTTTAAAGAATATTTTTCCAAGCCTTAGAGAAAACGTGGATTTTTTAAAGAATATTTTTCCAAGCCTTAGAGAAAACGTGGATTTTTTAAAGAATATTTTTCCAAGCCTTAGAGAAAACGTGGATTTTTTAAAGAATATTTTTCCAAGCCTTAGAGAAAACGTGGATTTTTTAAAGAATATTTTTCCAAGCCTTAGAGAAAACGTGGATTTTTTAAAGAATATTTTTCCAAGCCTTAGAGAAAACGTGGATTTTTTAAAGAATATTTTTCCAAGCCTTAGAGAAAACGTGGATTTTTTAAAGAATATTTTTCCAAGCCTTAGAGAAAACGTGGATTTTTTAAAGAATATTTTTCCAAGCCTTAGAGAAAACGTGGATTTTTTAAAGAATATTTTTCCAAGCCTTAGAGAAAACGTGGATTTTTTAAAGAATATTTTTCCAAGCCTTAGAGAAAACGTGGATTTTTTATACCCTCAGCCTTTAGGCTAAAGAGGGTATTTACACTTTGATACGACCAAAAATGTGCCTCATCGAAATAATGGTTTTAGACCCCAAGTATGTTTGTACGATATCCGTTTCAGACAATTTTGAGTAGATCTAGCAATGTCCGTCCGTCTGTCTGTCTGTCCGTCTGTCTGTCTGGCTGGCTGGTGCGCACGATAACTCTCGAACGGATCAATCGATTCGGTTCAAATTTTGGGTATCGAAATATTTTGTCCAGATTCTATTTAAGTTCGAAGATGGGACATATAGGTCCACTCCTTCAGGTACCTCCCCCACAAATGTTCAAAAATTGTGCGCACGATAACTCTTGTAGGAAATAACCGATTTGGTCCATACTTTGATCATCGTGTAATTTCTACCAATCTTAGGTGAGGTTCCAATATGGACTCAATCGGTCCACACCTTCGGGTACCTCCCACATTAAATTTCGGAAAAGTTCAGTTTAGGACCTGGTCTCGAATCGCTTTGATTTTTGTTTACGCAAGTTGTATTCGCTGTCCTCTTTACGACGCTGTAAGTTTCATTAGGGGCAAATCCACACTTCCTGAGAAAATAGCCTGAAAGTTACAAAAAAAACCCTATGACACCGTGTGTAGTGGTTGGAGTGCAAGATAACTCTAGAACGGATCTGCTAATTCGTTCCAAAATTTGGCTTTCGTAATATTTTGTCCAAACTTAGTTCAAGTTCAAAGATGAATTATATCGGTCCACTCCTTCCGGTACCTCACCCACAAAAGTTCGAAAATGTTCGGAAAATTTGTGCGTACGATAATTCTTGAAGGGAGTAACCGATTTGGTCCATACTTTGCACATTATGAAATTTCTACCAGACTTAGATGAGGTTACAATATGGACTCAATCGGTAAACTCCTTCGAGTACCTCCCACACAAAATTTCGGAAAAGTTCAGTTTAGGACCTGCTCTCGAATCGCCTTGGTTTTTGTTGTAACATCTTGTATTCACTGTCCCTTATACGACGGTACAAGTTTCATCAGGGGCAACTCCATACTTCCTGAGAAAATAGCCTGAAAGTTGAAAAAGGCCCCTATGACCGTATGTAGAGGTTGGAGCGCAAGATAACTCTCGAACGGATCTGCCGATTCAGTCCAAAATTTTGCCTTTTGTCCAAACATAGTTTAAATTCGAAGATAAGCCATATCGGTCCACTCCTTCAGGTACCTCCCCCACAAAAGTTCAAAAATGTTCGGAAAAATTGTGCGCACGATAACTCTTAAAGGGAGTGACCGATGTAATCCATACTTTGCACATCCTAATATATCTACCAGACATAGATCAGGTTCGAATATGGACTATATTTGTCTACTCCTTCTAGTACCTCTCACACAAAATTTCGGATAAGTTCACTTTAAGACCTGCTCTCGAATCACTTTGATTTTTGTTGAAGCGATTTGCATTCGCTACCTCCATTACGACGGTAAAGTTTTTTTCAGGGCAAAACCATATTTCTTGCGAAAACAGCCCGAAAGGTTTAAAAAACCCCTATGTCACCATATATGGCGGTCGGAGAGCACGATAACTCTCGAACTGTTCAACCGGTTTGGTCCAACATTTGGCCTTCGTCATATTATATCCAAACTTAGTTTCATGGGGCAATACCGGTCCACAACTTCCGGTACTTCTCCCCAATATTTAAAATGATAGGACGATAACACTTGAATGGGCAACCAATTTGGTCTAAACTTTGGATCTCCAAATATTTTGTCAAAATTTAGTTTAACTACTAAAATGGCCCATATCGTGCCTCCATAAGGGTACCTCCCCGACAAAGGTTCAAGATTTGTGTCTTAGTGCAGTTAATTCCAAATCCACATTTTTGTCGGCAAATTCAAATGTCCAAAAAGGGCCACAAAATTTTGAAGAGACCTTAAATACATTCGATCTGTCCGAAGGTGAAAATTTCACTTCACATTGGCTGAGGGTATATATCGGTCGACAAAGCCGACTGACACTTTTTTACTTGTTAAAGAATATTTTTCCAAGCCTTAGAGAAAACGTGGATTTTTTAAAGAATATTTTTCCAAGCCTTAGAGAAAACGTGGATTTTTTAAAGAATATTTTTCCAAGCCTTAGAGAAAACGTGGATTTTTTAAAGAATATTTTTCCAAGCCTTAGAGAAAACGTGGATTTTTTAAAGAATATTTTTCCAAGCCTTAGAGAAAACGTGGATTTTTTAAAGAATATTTTTCCAAGCCTTAGAGAAAACGTGGATTTTTTAAAGAATATTTTTCCAAGCCTTAGAGAAAACGTGGATTTTTTAAAGAATATTTTTCCAAGCCTTAGAGAAAACGTGGATTTTTTAAAGAATATTTTTCCAAGCCTTAGAGAAAACGTGGATTTTTTAAAGAATATTTTTCCAAGCCTTAGAGAAAACGTGGATTTTTTAAAGAATATTTTTCCAAGCCTTAGAGAAAACGTGGATTTTTTAAAGAATATTTTTCCAAGCCTTAGAGAAAACGTGGATTTTTTAAAGAATATTTTTCCAAGCCTTAGAGAAAACGTGGATTTTTTAAAGAATATTTTTCCAAGCCTTAGAGAAAACGTGGATTTTTTAAAGAATATTTTTCCAAGCCTTAGAGAAAACGTGGATTTTTTAAAGAATATTTTTCCAAGCCTTAGAGAAAACGTGGATTTTTTAAAGAATATTTTTCCAAGCCTTAGAGAAAACGTGGATTTTTTAAAGAATATTTTTCCAAGCCTTAGAGAAAACGTGGATTTTTTAAAGAATATTTTTCCAAGCCTTAGAGAAAACGTGGATTTTTTAAAGAATATTTTTCCAAGCCTTAGAGAAAACGTGGATTTTTTAAAGAATATTTTTCCAAGCCTTAGAGAAAACGTGGATTTGTTAAAGAATATTTTTACAAGCCTTAGAGAAAACGTGGATTTCTTAAAGAATATTTTTCCAAGCCTTAGAGAAAACGTGGATTTTTTAAAGAATATTTTTCCAAGCCTTAGAGAAAACGTGGATTTTTTAAAGAATATTTTTTTCGAGTCTTAGACAAAACCTGAATTTTTTAAAGAATATTTTTTTCAAGCCTTAGAGAAAACGTGGATTTTTTATAGAATATTTTTTTCGAGTCTTAGACAAAACCTGAATTTTTTTAAAGAATATTTTTTCGAGCTTTAGACAAAACGTGGATTTTTAAAGAATATTTTTTTCGAGAGTATTTGTTTTACTCACCTCCAGCGTTTTGAAATGCCATCGTATAATTCTTGACCCCGAACCGGTGTTGACTTGATTTCGACACACCTTCAGCGTTGGCCAACAATGACAGCGCTTGTCGATGATTTCACATCCTTTCTTAATTCGTATCCTCTCTGATTTTGTACAATTTTGATGATGCAGATGGTTGTGATATGATGTTATTGTTGAGGTGCTGGAAAATGCTAAATCTGTAAAGAAAGGAAGAAAAACATATTTGCATTAAACATTTCGAACATTAAGGAAATTATTCTAAATTTTCTAAAAAGAGATGTGGCGTATACGTGGCGACATAAATTATACGCACCCGGAGATCAAATATGGAATATTTACATAGAAAGCATGAACTTTTAAAGAAAATTTGTTCGAGGCTTCTAGGAAGCGTGGATATTTAAAAAATTTATTTTCGTGGCTTGTAGGAAGCGTGGACTTTTAAGGAATTTTTTTCGAGAATTCTAGGAAGCGTGGATATTTAAAGATTTTTTTCTAAGCTTCTTAGTAGCGTTGATTTTTAAAGACAAAATTTTCGAGGCTTCTTGAACTTTTAAAGGCATTTTTCGAAGCTTTTAGGTAGCGTGGACTTTTAAAGAATTTTGTCTAGGCTTCTAGGAATCGTGGACTTTCAAAGAACATTTTTAGAAGCTTCTAGGAAGCGTTGATTTTTAAAAGTTTTTTTCTTAGGCTACTAGGAAGCTTGGACTTTTGATGAAACATTTTTGGAGGCTTCTAGGAAGCCTGGACTTTTAAAGAAAATATTTGCGAGGATCCAAGAAAGTGTGATTTTTTAAAGAAAAATTGTTTGAAGCATTTTAATAAAATTTTTTCTAGGCTTCTAGGAAGCGTGAAATCTCAAAGAAAAAATTTCTAGGCTTCTAGGAAGCGTGAACTTTCAAAGCAAATGTTTTCCCGGCTGCTTAGTGTGTCGTATAAGTGGTGTCCTCACGTATACGCTCTGTTGTACTTAATGACGAATAGTTAAATATTGTTTTAGTCAAGGATGAATAACACTGTGAACACAAATTTTGGGGCAGAGATAACACCTTTTGGAGATGAAAGCCCTTGGTGAGTATATTAAGAATCCCAAAATCGATTAATTGTCAATGAGAGCCGTACATAAAATGTTCTGAGCGACATTTTTGCAAAACATTTCGAAACTGAAAAACGTCAACTTGTGATACTTTTATAGCGGTTCTTAAAATAAAGGACGAAAATGACATTGAAGGAAGCGAGTTAAAAGGTCGAAGTGCTCTACGAAATTAATCCTCGTTCGATTCGACTGAAGACATGTCACCTCAAAAATAAGCTAAAGCAACAGTGAACAAAGATATAACGCTAAATCCTGACGGCTTACAGGGTCTCTTGCAAAAACTTAATTACGCCATAACGCAAAGTTCAACTGTTTGATCTGTCCTTCGGGGTTCTTAATATACTCATCAAGGCCTTTCTTTCCCAAGAGGAATTTTCCGAGCCCCAGACTTCACCTCCATTTTATTGCACAGAGTACCTAAACATTATTTCATAATTTTGAAAAACGAACCTTCAAATATGGAACTTTCAACAACGGTAAGTGTTTTTGTAACTCCCTAAATAATGTCCTGCAGACATTATTCATTTATTTCATTACACACAAAAACTATTGAAATTCATTGTTTTGTATTTTTACTGCACATAATTATTTATTTTCTTATGATTATTACTTCAAACACATATACAAAGTAAATATGCGTCAACAATAAGGACGCCAACAAAAACGCCACAAAAACCCAACAAATAGAAAATTGCTTACATAGTTTAATTAGTGCAGACAACAAGAAAAACAGAGAACAAATTATATTTGTGTCAGCATTATTAAATAATGGTGACGGTATGATTATAATAAGACATTAATTAAATATGCGGAACGTGACAAATTAGAGTTATGGCAAAAACCACAAAAGACAACAATATTATTACTTGTGGTGGATATAAATAATTGGAATCAAAAGTTGCTAAAATTTAAGGGAGGAATGAAAGCCGGCGGAAAATATTAACGTACAATTAAATTCATGGGAATAACTAGAATTTTCTCAGGTTTCCAATAATTTCTGAATTTTTTTGTCAAAGGATAACAATTGGCCCCATATCTCTAGTTTCATATGCACTTTACAGATCTGAATTTGGTTGAGAACTTTTGAAGTTATAACCGCTTAAGTAAAACAACTCTTCTATTAAAAATAATCATACGCACTAATGGTCGGAATTTAAAAATTTTATCGGCAATGGAGCTACAATTTGGATAAGGATAAAAATTTAAAATTAAAATAAATCTAATAATCAAATATAATAATTATCAAATTTGATGCCGAGATGGAATTTAAAGGTGTTATTAAGAGCTTTACAAAAGTGGAGGTTACTTTAAAACAGTTGGGAAGAGAACAGAACATTTTTCGAAGTTTTTAAAAACAAAGAGTTTTTAAGGGACATATTTTGAGGCTTGTAATAAACGTGGATTTTTATAGAACATCTTTCAATTCATCCACAAAATCGTGTATTTTAAAAATAAATATATTTTTTTAGACCTTTAGAAAATGTGTACATTTAAAGAGATTTTTAAGTAATTTTATGTTAATTATTGCAACTTGTGGACATATAAAATCTAAAAAAAGAAACAAAAAAAAACATTTTCGAAGTAGAAATTGATTTCAACAATTATCTCCAGTACGGGTCCATAAGTACTAAGCCACTCAAAATTCAAGGAAATGGCATTCAATTTTATGTTTTCATTAATTTTCAAATTTTCCTTACAATCTGTTATATTTGGCTAGTTTCAATTACTTAAATTTAAAGGGGTTTCCTTTAACTCAAGTATTTCTCTTACAAAATGTACCAATTGGCCAAATATGTCTAGTTTCCGGTGCAGTTTACAGATCTTAAATCGGTTGAGAACTCTTAAAGTTATAGCCGTTTAAGTAAAATAACTATTCTATTAAAAATTCTTATACGCACTAATGTACTAAATTTAAAAATTTGATTTACCGTCAATAGAGCAACAATTCGGAATAATTAAGGTTTTAAAATGAAGAAACATTAAATTTAATATACAATTTTAACAATGGCGGTACTGTGAAGGTTTTTAAAGGGGGTTATTAAGAGTTTTGCTACAGTTTTGGAACCAATTTTGATGAGGGTCTAAAAGTTCTTAAGAAATGATGCCGCTGTTATCATAAAGAACGAGCACATACTAACAAAAACTTGCCGTCATCATGAGGTCTTCTGTATTTCATATATTTCCTCAGAAAGTCTTCTGTCATCTATCACAAGACTTCATGAGGTCTAATGTAGTCTGTAGATCACCTAAAGTGGTATTTTGTCGTTCACAGAAAACTTCAATAGCGGTTGTGAAGTTCTTAGGAGGCCCCAACAGGTCATAGAAGTTTTCGAGAGACCCTCTGAGGGCCAAAAAACGTAGTCAATGGACTTTATTTTGTCCACTGAAGGCACCAATTGCTGTTCAGGTGTCCATTGAACACGGCAAGACCTCATGGTATCTACTGATGTCCACAAATGAAGAGCTCGAGATGTCTTCGATTCTCCAAAGAATACCTCAATAAGCTTTCTGTTGCTCAGAGAAGACTTTAAGAAGCCATATGTTGCCCATAGAAGAACGCGACTGAACTCAAGAAGCTTCTGCCGTTCATAGAAGTCCTCTAGAGGTATTCTACCGTCTAAAGAGGACTTCAAAATATCTTCATCAAGTTGTTCTGGATCCCATGGAATACCACAAGGCCTCATAATATCTTCTGATGTCCACAGAAGAAGACCTCGAGAGGTCTTCGGTTGTTAATAGAAGACTTCAAGTGTTTTCCTGGTGCCAAGACAAGAACCTAAGAGGCTTTCTGTTGCAAATAAAAGACATCGAGTGATCTCCTGTTGCTTAGAGAAATTCCGAAGAGGCCTTCTGTTGTCCATAGAAGACCTGGAGTGATATTATTTTGCACGGAGAAGACAGAGGTTCTCTGTCCCCAATGAAGACCACTCGAGGTTTTTTGTTGTCCATTGAAGATCTCAGGAGGTCTTTCTTTGTCCTTCTTGCGGCCATAGAAGACCCCGAGTGGCCTTCTGTTGCCTATAGAAGACACTGAGTGGCCTTCTGTTGTCCATAGAAGACCTCGAGTGATGTCCTGTTGCACAGAGCAGACTTCCGTTGTGTATTGAAAACCTCAAGAAACTTCTGTTGTTCATAGAAATACTCAAGAGGTAATCTGTCGTCTATATAAGACCTCGAAAGATCTTCTGTCGTCCATAGTAGACTTTAAGAAGTCTTCTGCTGTCCAGAAAAGTTTTACAGAGATCCTCTGTCAACAATGACGACCACACTTTTTTTTGTTGTCCATTGAAGGCTTCGAGAGGTCTTCGGTTGTCCAAACTAAATTGCAAGAGGCTCCCTGTTGCCCAGAGAAGATTTTAAGAGGCCATATGTTGTCCACAATAGACCTCGAGTCGTCTTCTGTTGCCTAGAGAAGACCGTAAGTGACCTCTTGTTGTCAATATAAGACCTCGACTGATTTTCTGTTGCACAGAGATTACTTCTGGTGTGCATTGATATCCTCAAGAAGCTCCTGTTGTTCATATATAAGTCCTTAAGATGTCTTCTGTCATTTAAAGAAGATCTCAAAAGGTCTTCTGTTGTCCATAGAAGACTCGAGTGATATTCTGTTGAACGAAGAAAACTTGTGTTATGCACTAAAAACTCAAGAAGCTTCTCTTGCTCATAGAAGTCCTCAAGAAGTCATCTGTACTACATAGACGACTTTAAAAGGTTTTGCTACCTCCATAGTAAACTTCACACAGGCTTCTTTTCTCTAGAAAAGTTTTACAGAGGCCATCTGTCACCAACGAAGACCACACGAGGTCTTTTGTTGTCCATTGAAGACCTCAGGAGGCTCTTCATTGTCCATTGAAGATCCAAGGAGGTACTCCATTGTCCATAGAAGACCTAGCGGTCTTCTGTTGTCCAGATCAGACCTCAGCAAGAGTACTGTTGTCCGTTGTGGACGTCATCTGTCGACTTTAGAAGAACTCATGAGGTCTTCCGTGGTCAAGAAGTCTTCTGTTGTCTAGAAAAGTTTTACTGAGGTTCCCTTTCGCCAACGAAGACCACACGAGATCTTTTGATGTAAATTGAAGACCTCTAGAGGACTTCTGTTGTCCATAGAAGCCTTCAAGAACACTCACGGTGCTCTTGAAACAATTTTAAATGGAAGGTGCTTACACCTTGGAAGTTTTTACGGATTCTGAAACTACAATGTTCATAGATGAGAAAAATCAAAAAGCAAAAAAAATCGCCGGAGCGCTTTTTAAATAAATCGTGATTTAAGTTGAAATTTTTAGGGGTTGTTCAGGTTTTCACGATTTTTCTTAGAAACCGCAAGTCGTATCAAAATGGCGCTAAAGAAAATGTTGTAGCTATGAAAATTCTCTACAAGATTGAGCTTTATGGTATTCTCGTCGTTTTTACCCTTTTTGAGGTATAGAAGTTCAAATTGGGACAATTCAAATTCAATTCAATTCTGTATCGCCCCCTTATAAAACAATGTCACGACTGCAAATTCACAACTTAAACTTATATATCTAAAACATGGTACAACTTAGGATAAATTATTAAAGCCAGTCTTGTACAGAATTTTCACAGCTTTAAGATTTTCTAAGGTCCCATATCGATAAGACTTACGGTATTCAAGCAAAATCGCGAAACCCTAACAAAAAAACCTAAAAATGTAAACTGAGCTTCTTTATCTCAAAAATGGTACAGGCTTGGAACAAATAATACACGTCAATCCTCTAGAGAATTTTCACAGCTACAACATTTTCTTTAGCTCCATTTCGATTGGACTTGCGGTTTCCAAGCAAAATCGTGAAACCCTAAAAAACACCTAAAAATTTGAATTTTGACCGCGATTTATTTAAAAATCCCTACAGCGATTTTTTCTTGTTTTTGGATTTTTCTCATCTATGAACATTGCTGTTTAAGAATTCACAAAAACTTCCCCTGTGTAAGCGGTTTTCATCAAAAGTTAGTTAAGGCGCACCCTTTATGACATTGTTTTATAAGGGGGCGATACAGTCAGTGCATTGTCCCAATTTGAACTTCTATATCTCAAAAATGGTAAAAACTACGAAAATATCATAAAGGTCGATCTTGTAGAGAATTTTCATAGCTACAACATTTTCTTTAGTCTCATTTCGATAGGACTTGCGGTTTTTAACCAAAATCGTGAAAACCTAAACAACCCATAAAAATGTCAACTTAAATCGCGATTTATTTAAAAAGCGCTCCGGCGATTTTTTTAGTTTTTTGATTTTTCTCATCTATAAACATTGTAGTATCAGAATCCCCAAAAACTTCCGAGGTGTAAGCACCTTCCATTTAAAATTGTTTCAAGAGCACCGTGCACTTCTGTCTTCCATGGAAGACGACAAGATATCATATGTTGCTAGGGTATATCTCTAAAAGCTTTCTCTTGTCCATAGAAGGCCACGAGAGTTTTACTGTTGTCCATAAAAGATGTTTGGAGGTCTTCCGTTATCCAGAGAAGACCTCAAGAGTTTTTCTGGTGTCCAGAGATTTTCCGTTATCTCTTGAGGACCTCAAGAGACTTTATGTCCAGATAAAACCTTAACAAGCTTTCTGTTGAGCAATGGAGACTTCCAGAGGTCTTCTGTTAACCAGAGGAAACCTTAAAAGTTTTTCCGTTGTCAAAAAAAAAAAAAAAAATAGAAGAAGTATACCAATTGGCGAAAAATGTCTAGTTTCCGATGCACTTTACATATCTTAAATCGGTTGAGAACTCTTGAAGTTATAGACGTTTAAGTAAAATAACTATTCGATTAAAAATACTTATACGCACCAATGCACTAAATCGAAAAATTTTATTTATCGTCAATGGAGCAACAATTCGGAATATTTTAGATTTTAAAATGAAAAAACAGTAAATTTTATATAAAATTTTAATTAAAGGCCGTACTGTGAAGGAGTTTAAAGTGGGTTTTTAAGAGTTTTGCTGAACTAGAGGCTACTATATGATGGTTGGAACCAATTTTGATGGCGGTCTAAAAGTTCTTAAGAAATGATGTTGCTGTTATCATAAAGAACGATCACATACAATGAAAAACTTTCCGAGGTCTTCTGTGTTTCATATAATTCTTCAGAAACTGCTCTGTAATCCATCAGAAGGCCTAATGAGGTCTAATGTAGTCTGTTGATCACCTAAAGTGGTAGTTTGTCGCTCTCAAAAATCTTCAATAGCACTTGTGGTGTTCATAGAAGGCCCCAACAGATCATAGAAGTTTTCGGAGGTCGTCTGTGTGATAAAAACGTAGCCAAGGGACTTTGTTTTGTCCACTGAAGGAAACAATTGCTGTTCTGGTGTCCATTGAACACGGCAAGTCCTAATGGTATCTTCTGATGTCCAGAAAAGGAGAATTCGTCAGTTATTCGGTTGTCCAAACAATACCTCAAGAAGCTTTCTGTTGCCCATGAAAGATTTTAAAAGGCCACATGTTGCCCATAGAAGACCGCGAGTAAATTTCTGTAGCCCCAAAAAATATTTCTGTTGTGCATTTTAAACTTCAAGACGCTTCTGTCAATCATAGAAGTCCTCTAGAAGTCTTCTGCAGTCTATAAAAGACTTCAAAATATCTTCTCCATGGAATACCGCAAGGCCTCATGACATCTTCTGATGGCCACATAAGAAGACCACGAGAGGTCTTCGGTTGTCCATAGAAGACTTCAAGTGGTTTCCTGGTGCCTAGACAAGAACCAGAGGCTTTCTGTTGTACATGAAAGACATCGAGTGATCTTCTGTTGCTTAGGGAAGACTCTAAGAGGCCTTCTGTTGTCCATAGATCTTCTGTTGCATGGAAACTACACAGGTCTTCTGTCACCAATGAAGACCACACGAGATCTTTTGTTGTCCATTGAAGATCTCAGGAGGTCCATTGAAGATATCAACAGGTCTTCTGGTGTCCAGGGAAGGCTTCTAGAGGCCATAGAAGGCCACGAGTGGCTATCTGTTGCCTATAGGACACCTTCTATTGTCCATAAAAGGCTTTGAATGATCTTTTGTGCACATAGAAAACTTCTGTTGTGCATTGAAAACCTCAAGAAGCTTATTTTGTTCATAAAAGTCCTCAAGAGGTATTCTGTCGTCTACAGAAGACCTCAAAAAGTCTTCTGTCGTCCGTAGTAAACTTTAAGAAGTCTTCTGCTGAAAAGTTTTACATTGAAGACTTTGACATGTCTTCAGTTGTCCAAAGAAGACCTCAAGAGGCTCCCCCTTGCCCAGAGAAGATTTTAAGAGGCCATATCTTGTCCATTGTAGACCTCGAGTGGTCTTCTGTTCCCGAGAGAAGACTTTAAGAGGCCTCTTGTTGTCAATAGAAGACCTCCACTGATTTTCTGTTGCACAGAATGGTGTGCATAGAAATCCTCAAGAAGCTCCTGTTGTTCATGTAAGCCCTCAAGATGTCTTCTGTCGTTTAAAGAAGATCTCACAAGGTCTTCTGTAGTCCATAGCAGACTCGAGTGATATTCTGTTGAACGAAGAAAACTAGTGTTATGCACTAAAAACTCAAGAAGCTTCTATTGCTCATAGAAGTCCTCAAGAAGTCATCTGTACTACATAGAAGACTTTAAAAGGTTTTTCTACCTCCATAGTAAACTTCACACAGGCTTCTTTTCTCTAGAAAAGTTTTACAGAGGCCATCTGTCACCAACGAAGACCACACGAGGTCTTTTGTTGTCCATTGAAGACCTCAGGAGGTCTTTCATTGATCATTGAAGATCTCATTGTCCATAGAAGGCCTAGCGGTCTTCCGTTGTCCAGATAAGTCCTCAGCAAGAGTACCGTTGTAAGTTGCGGACGTCATCTATCGACTTTAGAAGATTTCATGTTGTCTAGAAAAGTTTACCTGTCACCAATGAAGATCCTTTGTGGTCCATTGAAGACCTCTACAGGTCTTCTGTTGTCCATAGAAGCCTTCAAGAGCAGTTCTGTGGTCCATGAAAGACGACAAGATATCATCTGTTGCTATATATGTTGGGTATATCTCTAAAAGCTTTCTCTTGTCCATAGAAGGTCCAGAGAGGTCTACTGTTGTCCACAAAAGATTTCTGAAGGCCTTCCGTTATCCATAGAAGACCTCAAGAGTTTTTCTGTTGTCCACAGATCTTTCGTCGTCTATAGAGGACCTTAAGAGACTTTATGTCCAGATAACACCTTAACAAGCTTTCTGTTGAGCACTGAAGACTTCCAGAGGTCTTCTGTTAACCAGAGGAAACCTTAAAGTTTTTCCGTTGTCAAGAAGAACCATAAGACACCCTCCTTTTCCAGGAAAGATTTCAAGAAGCTCTATGTCGTCCGGGGAAGATTTCAAGAAACCTACTGTTGCCCACAGAAAACCTTAAGAGGCTTAAGTTTGACCAAAGAATATCAGCAGAGGTTTTCTTCTGTCCATAAGAGATCCCAAAATGTCTTCCGTTGTCCACCTTACCTTAAATGGTCTCATATTCTTCATAGAAGACTTCAAGGGATCTTATGTTGTCCGGCGAAGAATTCAAGTGGTTTTATGTCGACTACAGCAAACATCTATGACTTGAATGGTTCTCTATAGTCTAGAGAAGACTTCAAGAGGTTTCATGTTGTCCAGAGAAACCCCTAACAGGCCTTCTGTTGAGCATTCTAGACTTAAAGATGTCTTCTGTAACCTAGAGGAGACTTCGAAAGTTTTTCTGTTCTTAAAAAAACTTCAAGTCGTCTCCGGAAATATAATAGAATAGAAGACTTTTTTTCTGCTGTCCACGGGAGACCTCAATATTTCCTCTGATGTCCAGAGAGGACCTCATGGGATTTTATAGTGTTCATAGAAGACCTCAAGAAGTCTTCTGTTGTCTGGAGAAGAACACAAGAGGCTCCTATCATCTGAAGGGTCTTCTGTCGTCTGTAGAGGACCTCAAACAACTTCATGTTGTCCAGAGAAAACTTTAAGAGCCCTTCCGTTGTGCATTGAAGACTTCAACAGTCCTTCTTGTGTCCAAAGATGTGCTGAGGGGTCTTCTGTAATCTATAGCAGACCTTAAGAGACTTCGTATTCTCCAGAGATATCTTTAAGAGGTCTTCCGTTGGACATTAAAGACTTCAGGAAATTTTCTGTTGCCCAGAGTAAATCGGGATATTTTTTCTATTGTCAATAAAACCACCAAGACGCCTTATGTCCCCCAAGAGGTCTTCCGTTACCTAGGAAAGACTCCACGAGGCTTTATGTCGTAGGGAGAAGGCATCAAGAGGTCTAGTGTTGTCCATGGAAAACCTCACGATGCTTTCGGTTGTCCAAAGAAGACTTTAAGATGTGTTCTGTAGTCCGGAGAGGAATTCAAGACGTTTTATGTCGACTACAGCAGATTGCTAAGATCGGAAGGGTCTTCTGTCATCTATAGAAGACCTCAGGAGACTTTATTTTGTCCAAAGAAAACGGTAAGACATTTTTCGTTGAGCCTTGAAGACTTCAAGCGGTCTTCTGTTACCCAGAGTAGACCTGCACAATTTTTCTCTTGTCAATAAAAACATCAAGACCCGTTATGTTTTCTCTTCAAGACCTCAAGAGGTTTTCTGTTACGTAGGGAAGACTTCACGATCATTGATGTTATCCTGAGAAGACCTCTAGTGGACTAATATTGTCCAACGAAAACCTCAAGAGGCTTAAAGTTGTGCAAAGAAGATCTCAAGAGGTTTTCTGCTGTCCATAGGAGACCTCAAGAGGTCTTCTGTTGTCCAGACAAAAGCTCATGTGGTCTCATGTTTTCCATACAGCAGCTGTTTTATTGTCCATTGAAGACCTCAAGAGTCTTCATACAATACCGCAAGAGGTCTTCGGCTGTCTAGAAAAGACAAGAGGCTTTCTCTTGTTCATTGAAAACCTCAAGAAGTCTTCTGTTGCCCAAAGAAGATCTCAAGAGTTATCTGTTCTCCATAGAACATCTTAAGAGTATTCTGTTGTCCAAAGAATAAATCAAGAGGTCTTCGGTTGTCCAGAGAAGATCTTAAAAGTCCTTCTTATGTCCATTGAGGACCTCAAGAGGACTTCTGTTTTGGACGGAAGACCTGAAGATGGTTTATGTCGCTGCCTGCTCTTTTCCATTAAAAATTTCAATAGGTCTAATGTTGTTCATAAAGGCCTCGACACATAAGAAGCATGGCATTCTTGCTTAAGTCACATCTGGTAAATTACTAAAGTCCATGTTCGACCTAATTCAAATGTGATTCTGAAATCTTTTTATTAGGTCGAACTTGGTTTTTAGTCTTTTATCAGATATGACTTCAGCAAGAATGCCATGCTTTTTATGTGCCGAGGCCTTAAGAGACTTCATGAGGGTTTCTGGACTTCATAGAAGACCTCTAGTGGTCTTATTTCGCCTTAAGGCGACTTCAAGAAGCCCTTTATTGTTCCGAGAAGACCCCTTTAGTATTTCTGTTGCCTAGAAAAGAACTCAAGAGGTTACTCAAGAGGTATTTTCATCTTAGGATCTATAGAAAACCTCGAGAGGTCTCCCCTTGTTCACAGAAGCCACCAGGAGGTCTTCTGTTGTCCACAGGAGTCATTATGAGGTCTCATGTTTCCTCTGCATGACCTAGAAATGTAATATGATGCCCATAGAAGATCTCGAGAAGTTTTATGTCGCCCACAGATGGCTTCGATAGGTCTTCTATTATCCGCAAATTCATCAAAAGGGATTTTTTTCATCCAAGGAAGACCTCGCTAGGCCTGCGTTGGCTATTGAAGGCCTTGCAGGCAGCCTCAAGAGGTATTTATTGGCCAAATCAGACATCAGAGAAGACCTTCTGTTTTTCCATTGAGGTCTTCAAAAGGTCTTTCATTTTTATTTCTTTAATTCAGGTATCTGCATTCCCTTGATCTCGAATAAGCAAATAGAGTGTCTCTCTTCACTCACACAATTCAACCCATTGAAAAACCATGCACTCACACTATGACATGCCTAAAATAGGCAATAGAAAAATATGGTGCCGGTACAGGATGTAATTCCTTTATCAAAATAATTAAAATAAATCATACGCCCCTAAAGAACATTCAGCGTACATATGGCATAATTACAGCCTAAAAGTATACACCATTTATAAAACAAAAATTCCATTAACTATTTCTAATTACATTTCAAAGCCAATAATTATAAAGCAATTATGTGCAACTTTTGCTTAACGAAAATGCCTGAAAATAGGCACCCTTAAATTATGCCTCCCCCGCCAAATATGCCTCAAAGCCAAATGCAGCCAAGCATTTAATTTGTGCTTTGTTAATTTCCTAATGCCTCCCTTCGAATTTTTACAACAAATTAGTTAATTCCGTTTTGCATTTCCCGTTTGCAATCATTTATAATTTTACCATGATATTTTAGTTAATTACTTGTTTAGCCTTGGGTTCCATTTGCTTGAGGTGCAAAGAAGTTTTTTTTGGCAGAACTAAAAAAGCGAAGCTAATTTTCCTTGTTTCCAAATTAATTGTTATATTTTTTGGTTAGCCAAAGGTTTCCCTACTGCGTATTATTTTTGGTTCTCTTGTGTTGAAAAAAAAACTTTGGGGGAAAATCGTTCGTTTGTGGTGCCATGCTTTTACAACTTCCATACTCGTAAGAGGTTCCCCTAGGGTGTATACGTGTTATGAATTAATTAATAACACTTATACACCATGGTGATGAGGAGGCTGTCAGAAAAGTGTTTTGTTCCACCTAAATAAAAAAGGGTTAGATGCTGCCTTATCTTGTTTAATTCCACTTTTTGCCAGCTCAGGCTCATTAAATTCTACTCAGGTTTATATGTTACACCTTTAACCTGTCCGATTCTTTAAGCCAATACGAAATTTTCCAAAGAAGTTTGAGGAATGGTAAAGAACATACTTCACACTTTTCCCTAAAATAAGCCATGGCATGCATGGAAAACTCACATTTTTCCATGGCCTAAGGGCCCTCAACACAAGAAACCGTACAACCAATCTCGTTGTGTTTCCTTTTAATTCTCACTCCCGTATATTTGTTGGCACTTTAGCCAGGCGTGAGGGTTTCCATGGCAAGAATAAAAGAAAAAATTTTATTATCTGGTAGTTCTCCCTCACTACCCCTTCCAAACGCCTTTTCAAACTGTGTTTGAGCATCCTGTTATCTGACAGCTATAACAATTTGTTTGGTATTGTTTGAATGGATGATCATGCTCGGAGTAGAACGGTGTTGGAATATGGCATAAAAATAAGCATAAATTAGTATTCAGGATATGACAGGAAAACAAAGCGAATAATAGACATAGAAGAATCAAATTAACTAAATATAGTTAGGGTTATTGACATGAACAAACATGGAATGTAATATTCATGATAATATAAAGAAGGTAGGTGTGAGAGGGCGGCTTCTCTCAATTTCCTATTTTTCTATTTTCTTGTTGAGTCAGGATGATAATAAGGTTAGATTATTGCTTATATTTATTGTATGGTTGTTCACTTGAATGAAACAATGAAATGAAATTTTTGGTTGCTTAAAGATTAAGAGGTTCTCGCATCAATGTGTTGAAAGCGATAACAAGAAACACATAAGGGAAATTATTTTTTAATTCGAATACCTTAACGTCGTAATATACTCTTTAGGATATTGTGTGCTTTAAAATATTTAAAAAATTGTCCTGATTGTCCAATATTGACACCTTAATACGATGTTCTAAAAATTTATCTCAGCATAAAGCATTTGGAAAATGCATTAATTCTGATCTGAAATAACTTAAAAACTGCTTTTCTGTGACAATGGTGCGTATACATAGCGGCAATACTAATACGCCCCACTTATACAAGAGAAAATTTATTATTTAAATATAACTTTTGACTGTTCTTTAGTACACAAAAATTTTTAAAACCTCTTAAGGGCTTCAAGGGACAACAGAAGACCCCCTGAAAGCTTCTACAGATGACACCAGATTTTTCTGAGGCCTTCTAAAGACAACAAGGGCCTCCAGAGAGCTTCTACAAATGAAACTAAAATTGTCTAAGGCCTTATGCAGAAGATAAAAGTTATTTGTCTTCCTTAAAGCTTTAACTAACCCGAAAATATAACAGTTAAGAAAAATAAGCTTCAAAGGGATCTCCTGAGAGCTTCTACAGATGACACTAAAATTTTCGGAGGCTTTTTGCAGAAGAAAAAATACTTATTAGCCTTCCTAAAAGCTTTAACTAACCCGAAAATAAAACAATTAATTTGGAAACAAAGAAAAATAAGCTTCCCTTTTTAGTTATGCCAAACGAAATTTCCGCGGCCCGGCACCAAATGGGATCCTTAGGCTAAGCAAGTAGTTAACTAAAATATCATGGACAAATTATAAATGATTGTAAACGGAAAAAACAAAACGAAATTAACTACTTTCTTGTAAAAGTCTGCGGGGGAGAGTGGTGTTGGAAATTAACAAAGCATAAATTAAATGCATGGCTGCTTTTGGCTTTGAGGTATTTTGGGTAGGAAGGAGTTGAGGCTATTTTAGGTATTATCATTATCATTAGTATTAGGCATGACTTCCACATAATTGCTTTATAATTATTGGCTTTGAAATGTAATTAGAAATATGTAATGGAAGTACATATTGTTTTAGAAATGGTGCGTATTTTTAGGCTGTCATTATGTATCATGTGAGTGGAATGTTCCTGATTGGTGTATGATTTATTTTTATTATTTGGAAGCAGAATTTAAAGAAATCAAAATTAGATCGTGGTATTTTATGAACAATTGAATACATAAGGCCTCTTAAGGTCTGCTCTGCACATCATAAAGCTTCCCGATGTCTTGTCTGGACAATAAAGTATCTCTTTAGGTTGTTTATAGAAAACAGAAAGCATCGAGAGGTCTTTAATAGACAACCGGGGTCTATTGAGGTCTTTATTGATAACAAAAGCCCTCCTGAAGACTTTTGTGGGTAATGCAAGGCATTCTATGAGCCCTTCTATGGAAAACAGATGACTTTTGGAAGGCTTCTATGAACAACAGGAAATCTCTCGAGGTTTTCTATAGACAAGAGACGATCCTAAGATAACAAATACCTCTCGAATATTTCAATCGACAACAGAAGACTTCTTGAGGTCTTGTTTTGGCAACAGAAAGATTTTAGAGGTCTTTCCCGAACACAGAAGACCTCTTGAGGTCTTTTACAGGCCAGAAGACATCTCGAGGTCTTTTCTGAATAACATAAAACCGCTTAATGTATTCTGTGGACAGCACATATCTTCTTAAAATCTTCTGTGGATAACATTACGCCTCTTTAGGTGTGCTGTAGACAATAGAAGACCTCTCGAGATCTTCAATGGGAAAGATAGGACATCTTAGAGTATTTTCTGGACAACAGAGCACTCTTGAAGTCTTCTATGAATAACGAAAGATTCTTGAGGTCTTCTCTGTTCACCACAACAGTTCCTGAGGTTGTCGCTGGACAACATAAGGCCACTGAAGACCTCTCGAGGTCTTCTGTTAATAACATTAAACCTCTTATGGTCTTCTTTGGACAACATAAAGCTTCTTAAGGTCTTCTGTAGACAACGTAACCCCTCCTGAATTCTTCTGTGGACAACCAAAAGCCACTAAAGTTCTTCTATGGAAGCGTCTTGAAGTCTTCAGTGGGAAAGAGAGTGCCTCTTGTTGTCTTTTCTGGACAAGAGAAGACACTTGAGGGTTTTTATGAACAACGGTAGACTCTTGAGGACTTCTATGGACACCACAACAGTTACTGAGGTCGTCGATGGACAACATAAGGCCACTAGAGACCTCTCGAGGTCTTCTGTGAATAACATTAAACCTCTTATGGTGTTCGGTGGACAACATAAAGTTTCTTAAGGTCTTCTGTGAACAACGTAAAGCCTCCTGAGTTCTTCTGTGGACAACAGAAAGCCAATTGAGGTCTAATATGGACAACATAAAGCCTCTTGAAGTCTTCCGGCAAATGAACACCTTTTGAGATCTTTTTAAGGCGAAAGAATACCTCTAGATGTCTTCTATGGAAGCCACAAAACCTTTCGCGGTCTTCTATAAACAGCATAAGACCTCCTGAGGTCTTTCGAGAGCCTCAATGGACAAAGGGAGGTCGCTCAAGCTCTTCCATGGACAACAGAAGACATATTGAGGTCATCTGTTGTCAGTAGCAGACCTTTTGAGATCTCGTATGCAGAATAAAAGAGATCTTAATGTCGTCTATATAATCACAGAAGATATCTTTGGGTCTGTTTTGGCCAACTGAAAATATCCTGTGTACAATAAAAGATTCTTGAGGTCTTCTGAGATCTTCAGACCTCTCGAGGTCTTCTGTGGACAATGTAAAGCCTCCTGAGTTCTTCTGTGGACAACTGCAAGACACTGTGGACAACATAATGCCTCTTGAAGTCTTCAGTGGGAAAAAGAGAGCCTCTTTAAGTCTTATCTGGACAACAGAATACTCTTGAGGTTTTCTATGAAGAACGGTATACTCGTGACGTCTTCTCTGTACACCACAACAGTTCTCGATGTCGTCGCTGTTGGCGAGTTGAAGTCATCTATAGACAACAAAAGACTCTTGAAGTCTACCGTGGTGAACATAAGGTCTCCAGAGATCTTTAGACATCAGAGGACAATGTGACGTCTTCTATTGAAGAGAACTCTTGGAATCTTCTGTGGACACCAAAAGACTATAAGATTTTTTCTGTACAACAGAGGACAGCTTGATGACTTCTATGGGCAGCATAAGACCTCTTGGGATCTTCTATGGACAACAGAAGACCTCTCTGGATTTTCTATGGACAACAGAAGGCTCTTGAGGTCTTCGATAGGAATCGGAAGACTTATGGAAGTTCCCTAAAGGCATCGGAAGACTTACTGACGTCTTTTAGAGCCGACTGAAGAGCTCTTGATATCTTCTCTTGACAACAGACGACTTCTATGGACGAGAGAAGACCTCTGGTGATTTTCCAGGGACAACAGAAGGTTTGGATTTTCTATGGACAACAGAAGTCTCTTGAGGTCTTCGATAGGAAACAGAAGAAATAGGAAGACTGATTAAAGTCTTCTAGAGACGACAGAAGAGCTCTTGAGATCTTCTATTGACAACAGACGACTTGACGACTTCTGTGGACGAAAGAAGACATCTCGTGATTTTCCACGGACAACAGAAGACCTCTCGAGGTCATCTATGGAAAACAGAAGACTCTTGAGGTCTTCCGTTGTGAACATAAGGTCTCCTGAAGTCTTCTCTAGACATCAGAGGACAATGTGACGTCTTCTGTTGTTGTCTGGAGAACCCTTGGGATCTTCTTTGAACAACAAAATACCATTCGAGGTCTTCTATGAACAAGAAAAGAGAGAACCACAGAAGACAGTTTGATGACTTCTATGGCGGCAGAAGACCTCTTGGGATCTTCTATGGACAACAGAAGAACACTCGGGATTTTCTATGGGCAAAAGAAGACGTTAGAGGTCTTTCCTGAACACAGAAGACCTCTCGAGGTCTTTTGCAGGCAAGAAGACATATCGAGGTCTTTTTTGAATAACATAAAACCTCCTATGGTCTTCTGAGGACAACATACATCTTCTTACGATCGTCTGCGGACAACGCAAAGCCTCCTTAGGTCTTCTGTAGGCAATAGAAGACCTCTTGAAATCTTCAGTGGGAAAGACAGGGCATCTTGAACAACAGAAAACTCTTGAGGTCTTTCGTGGTGAACATAAAGTCTCGTGAGATATATTGAAGACAGGAGAACTCATGGGATCTTCTGTGTACAACAAAAGACCTTTCGAGATCTTCTATTGACAAGAAAAGACTATGTGATCTTTTCTGAACACAGGGGACAGCTTGATGACTTCTATGGGCTGCAGAAGACCCCTTGCGATCTACTATGGACAATAGAAGAACTCTCGAGGTCTTCTTTGGATTTTATATGGACAACAGAAGGCTCTTGGGATCTTCTATAGGAAACAGAAGACTTCTGGGTGCCCTCTAAAGGCATCGGAAGTCTTGTTAAGACAACAGAAGAGCTCTTGAGGTGTTCTCTGCAAAGCAGACAACAATGGACAACTGAATTCATCTTATATTTTCTCGGGACATCAAAAGACCTCCTTAGGATTCTATCTTCAACATAAGAAGTTTCGAGTTTTCTATGGACCTCTGAAGACCTCGTCTATGAACACCAGAACGCCTCTTGGGATCAATAGCCTACCAGAACGACACGAGACCTGTTTATAACAATAATATTTTTTTATTCTACACCGTGTGACAATGTGCGTATACATGTTGACAACACTAACACGCCCCATTTCCAATGCTAAAAAATCGTCATGTTAACGAAATTGTTTTTATTATTCTATTCTTTAATTTAATTTTCTATTCCATATTTTTAACATCATTTCTTGAACTTGATATAAATCTCTGTTTGTGGCTCCTCGCATTCCATCTTCATTTGAAAGATGCATAAAATATTCAAACTTTCCTCCTTCAAGGCCATATTTAAGAAATGATGATTGCCATTTTTCCTTTTAGATGCTTTTAGAAGCATCATAAATTCCGTTTAATAACATTTAACATAACGAAGTCATTCACAGAGCATTTCTTATGAATAAATTCGGCAAAACATATATTCAGCATGGCTGATATGCAATGCGCATAGCAGAATTAAATTAAATGCAAATCTGTATTTTTATTTCATGGGAATTTGAAAAGTTGGTGAAATGCTTTTTTTTCGTTTTTCAATTAAACTTGAGATCGAATGGTGATGGTGGTGAAGGAGCTTGTTGTCTTGTAGGAGAAAAAGGAAGCTATATTTGAGGTCTGCAATTATTCGAGAACATTCCATAACATTTAATTAATTCAAATGCATTGTGGGAGATAATTGAAAAAATTTTGAATTTAAATATTTAATGTGAATAGAACAATTATGAAAACACGATTTAACAAAATTCTTAGAACTTTTTAAGAAAATAATTCAAAAAATAGTAATTCCTCCCCAAAAAGTTTAAATCAAACCCTTAATGCTCCTCTGCCTATCTTCTAAGAACAAATTCTTCTAAATCAATTGCTCTTTTAAATTTCTTCAATGTTGAAAATTAAAAACAAATTCTTATCTCTTCTTTCGAAATGGTCTTCTAAACGTTCTTTTATATCTGCACTTTATACTTTCTATTAAAAAATACTCAATTTGTTTTCTTTCTTTTTTATTCCATGTAATCTAAGTCCATTTTATCTGCTTCTTTATTTTATGACCAGGATCATAAACAAAATGTTTTTCTTTTGCTTTTCTTTCATTGGAAAAAACAAGGAAGAAACAAATAATGGCAAATAGTTGAATACTTAAATCTAGGAAAAGCTGCCTGAGAAAACAATGAAGCCTTTTTTTGTATGGAGAACTCACTTGCGAGAAGTGAGCAATTTGCAAACAATACAATTGCAGGATAAAAAAGCGAATAGACAATAATAACGAACAAGGCTGATAAGTGGAAACAATAATGAAGGGCTGAAGAATGGATTAAAATTAAGTTTTGTTTACGAGATTCGTTTCCATTTTTTTTTTATTTTTTCTCTGAATTATTCTTACAGAAAAGATAAAATAACAATGAAGAATATGTGACGTATAATTCATGGCAGTATTCATACGGACCCATGGCCGCATGAATATTTTTTTTTAGTTTATAAGGTCTTCTGTCTGAAGAATATTTTTTCCAACAACGTGGATTTTTTAACGAATATTTTTCCAGCAATGGAATTTTAAAGGAATATATTTTTCTAAAACGTGGATTTTTTAAAGATTTTTTTTTCATAAGCATGGATTTTTTAAAGAATTTTTTTAAAATCGTGTATATTTTAAAGTTTTTTTTTTTCAAGCGCAGATATTTTTAAAGAATTTTTTCATAAGCGTAGATATTTTTAAAGATTTTTTCTGAGCGTGGATATTTTTAAAGAATTTTTGTGGCCGTTAGTGGACAACAGAAGAGCTTTTCAGGTCAATCCGGGACGACAGGAAACTTCTGGAGTTCTCCTATAAACTAGAGAAAAACTCTTGAACACATATGACCTCTTGCACAATAGAAGCCCTCGTTAGGTCTCCTATATACTACAGATGACCATTTGAGGTCTTCTATGTACAACAATAGACTTCGTATGGTCTTCTCTAAATACGAGAACACCTCTTGAATTCTTTCCTGAACAGCAGAAGACACTCAAGACCTCTAAGGGTCATCAAAACACCTCTTGAGGTCCAAAATAGGACCTCTTGATAACGCCTATTGACCTCTTGAAGACTTCTATGAACAACTGAAGACATCTTGATGTCTCCTATGAACAACAGAGTCGACTGAAGTCTTCAATTTACACCAGACTCTCTCCTAGAGAAACATATTGAGATCTTCTACTCATGTCAGAAGACCTCTTGAAAACTTCTTGAGATCTACTATATATAACAGAAAGCCTCTTCAAATCTTGAGAGGCTTGAGGCCTTTCATGGATATCAGAAGACCTCTTATGGACAATAGAACACTTCTAGGGGTCTTTTATAGACAGAAGAAGGCGCTGGAGTCCTTCCATGAGCTACAGAATACCTCTAGACACCAGAACACCTATTGACCACAGACCATAGGTGACCTCTTGATGTCTTTTGTCTATAACAGAAGAAATCATGTAATCTCTTATGGACAGCAGAGAATTCTCGCGACTTTTTTTCGGACACCAAAACAACTTTTGATTTCTTCTCTCGACAACAGAAAACCTCTTTATGCCTTTCTTTAGACAAAAGAAGACTTCTGGAGAAGACTTTTGCATGTCTTCCATAAACAATATAAACCTCTTGATGTCCACCACATACAATAAATGATCTCTGGAGTTGTTCTATGGACAACAGAAGATCTCTTGACGTCATTCTTTAGACAAGAGAAGACTTCTGGAGGTCTTTTTCCAACAACAGAAAATGGGCCATGGACACTTCAAGTTGTTTATTGGACAAGGGAAGACCTCATGAGATCTACTATGAACTACAGAAGCCCTCTTGAGGTCTTTTTTTAGACAACAGAAAAATTCTTGAGGCTGTTTTTTGGATGACAGAAAATTTCGTGATGTATTCCACAGACAATAGAAGACCTGTGGACAACAGGAATCCTCTTGAAGTCGTCTATGGACACAGAAGATCTCTTGAGGTCTTCTTCGGACAACCGAAGACTTTTGGAGGTCTTTTTGCAACAACAGAAATTCTGCCATAGACAACTCAAGTTGTTTATTGGACATCAGGAGACCTCTTGAGATCTACTATGGACTACAGAAGCCCTCTTGAGGTTTTTTAGGCAAACAAAAAAACTTCTTGAGGTTTTTTAGACAAAAAAAACTTCTTGAGGCTTTTTTAGATAACAGAAAATTTCGTGCAGTATTCCACAGACAATAGAAGACCTTTGGACAACAGGAGACCTCTTGAAGTATTCTATGGACAACAGAAGACATCTTGAGGTCTTCTTTAGACAACAGAAAGTTGTTGAGGTCTTCCATAGACAATAGAAACCACTTGTTTCATTCTATGGGAAAAAGAAGACCTCTTGAGGTCTTCTTTAGACAACAGAAAGCTTCTTGAGGTCCTTTGAGGACCTTGAGGCTTTTTTAGATAACAGAAAATTTCGTGCAGTATTCCACAGACAATAGAAGACCTTTGGACAACAGGAGACTTCTTGAAGTATTCTATGGACAACAGAAGACATCTTGAGGTCTTCTTTAGACAACAGAAAGTTGTTGAGGTCTTCCATAGACAATAGAAACCACTTGTTTCATTCTATGGGAAAAAGAAGACCTCTTGAGGTCTTCTTTAGACAACAGAAAGCTTCTTGAGGTCCTTTGAGACACCAGAAGACTTCTTGAGGACTTCCACTGACAACGAAAGCCTTCTTGAGGTCTTCCATAGGCAATAAAAGACCTCTTGAGGTGTTCTATGGACAACAGAAGACTAACAACTTTCTTCTGGGGACAACGTTACAACAGAAGACATCTTGAGGTTTTCTTTAGACAACAGAAGGTTCTTCAGGTCTTCCATAGACAAAAGAAACTACTTGTTTCGTTCTATGTAAAACAGAAGACCTCTTGAGGTCTTCTTTAGACAACAGAAAGCTTCTTGAGGTCTTTTTAGACAACAGAAAACTTCTTGAGGTCATTTTAGACAACAGAAGACTTCTAGAGGACTTTCACAGACAACGAAAGGCTTCTTGAGGTCTTCCATAAGCAATAGAAAACCCTTTGAGGTGTTCTATGGACAACAGAAGACTTACTACTTTCTTCAGGGGACAACGTTACAACAGAAGGCATCTTGAGGCCTTCTTTAGACAACAGAAAGTTGTTCAGGTCTTCCATAGGCAATAGAAACCACTAGTTTTGTTCTATGGAAAACAGAAGACCTATTGAGGTCTTCTTTAGACAACAGAAGGCTTCTTGAGGTCATTTTAGACAACAGAAGACTTCTAGATGACTTCCACAGACAACAAAAGGCTTCTTGAGGTCTTCCATAGCAATAAAAGACCTTTTGAGGTGTTTTATGGACAACAGAAGACTTACTACTTTCTTCGGGGGACAACGTTACAGCAGAAGACATCTTGAGGTCTTCTTTAGACAACAGAAGGTTATTCAGGTATTCCATAGACAAAAGAAACCACATGTTTCGTTCTATGGAAAACAGAAGACATCTTGAGGTCTTCTTTAGACAACAGAAAGCTTCTTGAGGTTTTTTTTGACAACAGAAAACTTCTTCAGGTTCTTTTGGACAACATAAGGCTTCTTAAGGTCTTCCACAGACAACGAAAGGCTTCTTGAGGTCTTCCATAGGCAATAAAAGACCTCTTAAGGTGTTATATGGACAACACAAGACTTCTTAATTTCTTCGTGGGACAACGTTACAACAGAAGACATCTTGAGGTCTTCTTTAGACAACAGAAAGTTGTTCAGGTCTTCCATATACAATAGAAACCACTTGTTTCGTTCTATGGAAAACAGAAGACCGCTTGGGGTCTTCTTTAGACAACAGAAAGCTTCTTGAGGTCCTTTTAGACAACAGAAGACTTTTTGAGGTCTTTTTTAGACAACAGAAAACTGCTTGAGGTTCTTTTAGACAATAGAAGACTTCTTGAGGTCTTCCACAGACAACGAAAGGCTTCTTGGGGTCTTTCATAGGCAATAAAAAGTCTCTTGAGGAGTTCTATGGACAACAGAAGACTTCTTAATTTCTTCAACGTTAGACCTTGAGTTTTCCTTTAAACGACAGAGTCATATTTGTGACAGCAGATCCCTTGAGACATTCAGTAGACCACAGATGACCTCTTGAGTTCTTCTATGAGGTCCTTTTGACAACGGAAAAACTTCTTGAGGTCTTCCACAGACAACGAAAGGCCTCTTGATGTCTTCCATAGGCAATAAAAGACCTCTTGCAGTCTTCTATGGACAACAGAAAACCTCTTGAGACTTTCTTTAGACAAAAGAAGGTTCTTCAGGTCTTCCTTAGACAATAGAAACCACTTGTTTTGTTCTATGGAAAACAGAAGACCTCTGGAGATCTTTTTAGGCAACAGAAGACCTCTTGAGGTCTTCTTTAGACAACAGAAAGCTTCTTGAGGTCGTTTTAGACAACAGTAGACTTCTTGAGGGCTTCCACAGACAACAAAATGCCTCCTTAGATCTTCCATAGGCAATAAAAGTCCTCTTGAGGTGTTCTATGGATATCAGACCCTGAGTTTTGCTATAGACGACAACGGAAATCTTGAAGTCATTTTTGTGACAGCAGACCTCTTGAGATATTCAGTAGACCACAGATAAGCTCTTGAGTTCTTCTATGTGCACAATTAGGCCTCTTTAAGTCTTTTCCGGAGAACGGATTGCCTCTTAAGGTCTTCTATGGTCAACAGAAGACCTCTAGACGGTAGAAGACATCTTGTGATTTTCTGTGGTCAAGTAAGGCCTCACGAGGTTTTGTATTGACATCAGGAGTCCCCTTGGCGTTGGACCACAGGATGTCTGCTGGAAATAGAAAACTTTCTGTAAACTATAGAAGCCTTTTTATACTGCCGGTGGCCTTGGGAATTCTGCAGAACTCCTAAAAAATTGTTTCCCAACATTTTTCCAAAAGAGTTTTTCTAGACTTCTTGCGGTCTTCCACAGACAACGAAAGGCTTCTTGAGATCTTCCACAGGGAATAAAAGACCTCTTGAGGTGTTCTATGGCAACAGAAGGCTTCTCAATTTCTTCGGGGACAAAGTTAGACCTTTTCCTGTAGACGACAGAGGAAATCTTGAAGTCAAATTTGTGACAGCAGACCTCTTGAAATATTCAGTAGACCACAGATGATCTCTTGAGTTCTTCTATGAGCACGATCATGCCTCTTTAAGTCTTTGCCGGAGAACGGATTGCCTCTTAAGACCTTCTATGGCCAACAGAAGACCTCTAGACGGTAGAAGACATCTTGTGAATTTCTGTAGTCAAGTAAGGCCTCAGGAGGTTTTCTATGGACAACAGGAGTCGGCTTGAAGTTGGACAACAGGATGTCTGTTGGCAACAGAAGACTTTCTGTAAACTATATAAACCTTTTTTACTATCGGTGGCCTTGGAAATTCTGCAGAACTTCTAAACTTTTTTTCCTAACATCTTTCTAAAAGATTTTATGTAGACTTGAACTTTTTTAAATTTTTCCAAGATTATTTAGGTTGTTCTTTTTTGTCCAATCGTAGATTTTGTTTTATTCTCATCGGACCTCATTTGGATCTCAAGAATGTTTTGACGAAATCGTTTCCGACAACTTGGAGCTCTGTCTGCCAGTCACACTGATGCGAAGATTTTCCATAGAAAATATGTCGATTACAGGTCTAGATTTTTTATGGAACATTTTACACCGGATCCCCCAGATCATGGTTTTCTATAGAAAACTTGTTACTCACTTCTCATAGGACCAGACTTTTATTCCCGATTTTTATACCAGATGTTTTGTTTTCAGTTTTCCAAGACCAGCTTTTCTGTAGAACAGCGACCAAACCACTGTTGTTGTAAAGTTCTGCGATAGAAAGAGCGTAGTCAACCTGTTATTTAAAATTTTCATTCTTCATTTTGCTTTTTAGTTTTATAGATTTTTGTCGGTTACTGAAAACGTGATAGAGAATCGCACTATTGAGGACCAAGAAACTTTTCTTCCTCAGTTCTTAAATTTTAAATTTAGGATCAATAAAAATAATGAAAAATGTGGCGTATACGTTCTGACAACAGTAATACGCAACCTCTTTTCCTTTGAAATTATCTATTTTATTTAATTTTCTAGTTCGGCATATTTTTGAATTTTTATTTTAAATTTGTTTGGGAAAAACTGATTTAATAGGCTAAAATATAAATTCTACAATATATACATGCCGAATGAAAAAGACTTTGTGAAGAAAAAAATTAAAGAAAATGTGGCGCATACTTTCTGACAGCACTAATATGCACCCTTATTTCATTTAAAGGCAAAAAAATAAATTATTGCGTGTGCGTTATTGAATAAAATTTAGGTTTAGCTTTAATGACATATTTTATCTAATTTTCAAAAATTCCCATATACCTCTTAAAATTTTTTGTTTTTTATATTTAATGTAAAAATTTGTCCTCAGTTTTTTGAGAGTAGATTTTCTAGAGAGTATGTTTGTCCTCAGTTTTCTGGGGTATCAGATTTACTATTGAAAATTTTGATCTATTTTCTTTGAGGACGATGGGTTTCTTTAAACAAATATAGGATCCTTAGTGCCAAAAGGAACCAATTTTTTTATCGAAAATAGTTTGTTTTCCAATTGAGGGAGAAGAACATAGTTGAGTTAAGGTGGCGTATACTATCTGACAAAACTAACACGCAACCTATGTTCCTTAAAATCGTTTATTTATTTTTTTTTTTTATTTTCAGTTTCAGCATATTGCTGCCATTTTCTACTTTTATTTATTTTTTAATTTATAGTGCCTAGGCCATTATTTGTTCTATTGTCTTCTTTACAAAACTATTGAATTGCAGAAATAAAAAAGGATTTCCTTCAAATTACGGTCACAAAATACATTTTCTGTCGAACGTTCTTTACATTGAAAATTGCTCACATAAAAATAAAGCACCATTACTTTTGCAAGGCCACCTAAATTTTATATTCGTCAATAAATCCGAAAGGTGTTCCTACTTTTTTATTTACTTAGGGTCCCTATTATCCCCATAAAGCAGTTAAATTCATTTCAATTCAATTGCATTGCCCATTAACCCTTTTTTAACAACTAATTAAAGTTTCAAGTTAAGAGCATTACGGCCCTTACCCCAAACGGTGTCGACAACTACGCTGTGAATATCCCTGGCGGACAACAAAAAGGTTGGCTGTCATTATACCAATTTGATGACAGCAACATTTGACAGCCCTAGTAACACGAAAACTTAATTTTTCTCTATTCAAATAACATTTGAAAAGCCCATTATAGGGAGCAGAGGAAATTAATCTCAGTAAAGTTGGGAGTGTGTAAAGTCAGCAAAGGATTTGTCTACTTCGCACTTATGTTTTTAAATAATTGACAATTTTTTCCCAAAACAATTTCCCAGCTAAAACTCTGCTACCAATGAGCAGGACATATTCAATCCAAAAAAAGGATATTTGCTAATGCCGATTTGTAGATAACCATTACACATATGGTAATGGAAGGGTAATCGTTAAGGGATTCAAGCAGTTTAAGGTTTTTGTGTTTTACATCTCCTCCTCCTCCCCTCCCCATAAATAGATTACGTTTTGCCATTTAATCCATTCTATATTTGTTGTCAATGGTGATATGTATGTCTTTCAAGGGATCATTTCAATATTTGTCCTTATAAAAAATATGTCCTAGGGCATAGTTTAACTTAAAACCTTTTCAAAAATCCCATTGCCTTTAATAGGTCTATCGTAACAGGTTTTTTGCTAACAAAATGTATGTGTGTCTTTATTTTTATATGTAAATAATTTTAAAGGAGTAATTTAATAAAGCTTAAGGGAATCGGAATTGCACATTTTCTACACAACCCAAAAAATATGCTTGAATAAACAAAATTTAAGTCAAATACGAGGGAGGTAATAAAAAGGCGGTATCAGTGGCGTATAACTAATGACAACAATTATACGACATAAAGTACGTTTGGCATATTCAAGTAAAGAAATGTCTCCTCAGTAGCCTGAGGAAATTTTTTCCATAGAGAACTGAGTGCACATTCGAGTGAGGAATAGCAAAATGTGTCCTCAGTAGCCTAAGGAATATTTTTCTATAGAAAACTGTGTCCTTAGCAGCCTGAGGAATATTTTTTTGTAGAAAAATGTGTCCTCAGTAGCCTGAGGAATATTTTTCTGTAGAAAAATGTGTCCTCAGTAGCCTGAGGAATATTTTTATATAGAAAAAGTGTCCTCAGTAGCCTGAGGAATATTTTCTATAGGAAAATTTGTCCTCTGTAACCTGAGGAATATTTTTCTATAGAAATATATGCCCTCAGTAGACTGAGGAATATTTTTCTATAGAAAAATGTGTCCTCAGTAGCCTGAGGAATATTTTTCTATAGAAAAATGTGTCCTCAGTAGCCTGAGGAATATTTTTCTATAGAAAAATGTGTCCTCAGTAGCCTGAGGAATATTTTTCTATAAAAAAATGTGTCCTCAGTAGCCTGAGGAATATTTTTCTATAGAAAAATGTGTCCTCAGTAGCCTGAGGAATATTTTTATATAGAAAAAGTGTCCTCAGTAGCCTGAGGAATATTTTTCTATAGAAAAATGTGTCCTCAGTAGCCTGAGGAAAATTTTTTTCTAGCCTGAGGAATATTCAGTAGCCTGAGGAATATTTTTCTATAGAAAAATGTGTCCTCATTAGCCTGAGAAATATTTTTTTTTGAAAAATGTCTCCTCAGTAGCCTGAGGAATATTTTACTATAGAAAAATGTGTCCTCAGTAGCCTGAGGAATATTTTTCTATAGAAAAATGTGTCCTCAGTAGCCTGAAGAATATTTTTCTATAGAAAAATGTGTCCTCACTAGCCTGAAGAATATTTTTCTATAGAAAAATGTGTCCTCACTAGCCTGAAGAATATTTTTCTATAGAAAAATGTGTCCTCACTAGCCTGAGGAAAATTTTTTTCTAGCCTGAGGAATATTCAGTAGCCTGAGGAATATTTTTCTATAGAAAAATGTGTCCTCATTAGCCTGAGAAATATTTTTTTTTGAAAAATGTCTCCTCAGTAGCCTGAGGAATATTTTACTATAGAAAAATGTGTCCTCAGTAGCCTGAGGAATATTTTTCTATAGAAAAATGTGTCCTCAGTAGCCTGAAGAATATTTTTCTATAGAAAAATGTGTCCTCACTAGCCTGAAGAATATTTTTCTATAGAAAAATGTGTCCTCACTAGCCTGAAGAATATTTTTCTATAGAAAAATGTGTCCTCACTAGCCTGAAGAATATTTTTCTATAGAAAAATGTGTCCTCAGTAGCCTGAGGAATATTTGGAAAAATGTCTCCTCAGTAGCCTGAGGAATATTTTTCTATAGAAAAATATGTCCTCAGTAGCTTGAGGAATATTCTTTCAAAGAATAATGTGTCATCAGTTGTCTAAGGAATATTTTTCTATAGAAAAATATGTCCTCAGTAGCTTGAGGAATATTCTTTCAAAGAAAAATATGTCCTCAGCAGCCTGAAGAATATTTTTCTATAGAAAAATGTGTCCTCAATAGCCTGAGGAATATTTTTCTATAGAAAAATGTCTCCTCAGTAGCTTGAGGAATATTTTTCTATAGAAAAATGCCTTCTCAGTAACCTGAGGAATATTTTTCTATAGAAAAATGTCTCCTCAGTAGCCTGAGGAATATTTTTCTATAGAAAAATGTCTTCTCAGTAGCCTGAGGAATATTTTTCTATATAAAAATGTCTCCTCAGTAGCCTGAGAAATATTTTTCTATAGAAAAATGTCTCCTCCGTAGCCTGAGGAATATTTTTCTATAGAAAAATGTCTCCTCCGTAGCCTGAGAAATATTTTTCTATAGAAAAATGTCTCCTCAGGAGCTTGAGGAATATTTTTCTATAGAAAAATGTCTCCTCAGGAGCCGGAGGAATATTTTTCTATAGAAAAATGTCTCCTCAGGAGCCTGAGGAATATTTTTCTATAGAAAAATGTCTCCTCAGGAGCCTGAGGAATATTTTTCTATAGAAAAATGTCTCCTCAGGAGCCTGAGGAATATTTTTCTATAGAAAAATGTCTCCTCAGGAGCCTGAGGAATATTTTTCTATAGAAAAGTGTATCCTCAGTGGCCTGAGGAATATTTTTCTATAGAAAAATGTGGTCTGACGAATATTTATCTATAGAAAAATGTGTCCTCATTAACCTGAGGAATATTTTTTTATAGATAAATGTCTCCTCAGTAGTCTAAGGAATATTTTTCTATAGAAAATTTTCTCCTCAGTAGCCTGAGGAATATTTTTCTATAGAAAAATGTCTCCTCAGTAGCCTGAGAAATATTTTTCTATTGAAAAATGTCTCCTCAGGAGCCCCAGGAATATTTTTCTTTAGAAAAAGGTCTCCTCAGTAGAATGAAGAATATTTTTCTATAGAAAAATTTCTCCTCAGTAGCCTGAGGAATATTTTTCTATAGAAAAATTTCTCCTCAGTAGCCTGAGGAATATTTTTTCTATAGAAAAATTTGTCCTCAGTAGCCTCAGGAAAAATAGAAAAATTTCTCCTCAGTAGCCTGAGGAATATTTTTCTATAGAAAAATTTCTCCTCAGTAGCCTAGAGAATATTTTTCTATAGAAAAATTTCTCCTCAGTAGCCTGAGGAATATTTTTCTATAGAAAAATTTCTCCTCAGTAGCCTGAGGAATATTTTTTTCTTCAGAAAAATGTCTCCTCAGTAGCCTGAGGAATTTTTTTCTATAGAAAAATGTCTCCTCAGTAGCCTGAGGAATATTTTTCTATAGAAAAATGTCTCCTCATTAGCCTGAGGAATATTTTTCTATAGAAAAATGTCTCCTCAGTAGCCTGAGGAATATTTTTCTATAGAAAAATTTCTCCTCAGTAACCCGAGGGATAATTTTTATAGAAAAATGTCTCCTCAGTCACGTGAGGAATATTTTTCTATAGAAAAATGTCTCCTCAGTAGCCTGAGGAATATTTTTCTATTGAAAAATGTCTCCTCAGTAGCCTGAGAAATATTTTTCTATAGAAGAATGTCTCCTCAGTAGCCTGAGGAATATTTTTCTATAGAAAAATGTCTCCTCATTAGCCTGAGGAATATTTTTCTATAGAAAAATGTCTCCTCAGTAGCCTAAGGAATATTTTTCTATAGAAAAATGTCTCCTCAGTAGCCTGAGGAATGTTTTTCTATAGAAAAATGTCTTCTCAGTAGCCTGAGGAATGTTTTTCTATAGAAAAATGTCTTCTCAGTAGCCTGAGGAATGTTTTTCTATAGAAAAATGTCTTCTCAGTAGCCTGAGGAATAGTTTTCTATAGAAAAATGTCTCCTCAATTAGCCTGATGTGGAATTTTCTATAGAAAATTTTCCATCAGGTCCCATGAGGTGGAATTTTCTATAGAAAATTTTCCATCAGGTCCCATGAGGTGGAATTTTCTATATAAAAAAATTTTCCATCAGGTCCCCTGAGGTGGAATTTTCTATAGAAAATGTTCCATCAGGTCCCCTGAGGTGGAATTTTCTATAGAAAATTTTCCATCAGGTCCCCTGAGGTGGAATTTTCTATAGAAAATGTTCCGCCAGTTGTCCTGAGGTGGAATTTTCTATAGAAAATTTTCCGTCAGTTGCCCTGAGGTGGAATTTTCTATAGAAAATTTTCCGTCAGTTGCCCTGAGGTGGAATTTTCTATCCCTTGAGGTGGAATTTTCTATTTAAAAGTTTTCCTCAGCTCCCCTGAGTTGGAATTTTCTATAGAAAATTTTTCCTCAGCTCCCCTGAGGTGGAATTTTCTATAGGAAAAAATTTGTCCTCAGGGGACCTGATGTTTTTCCATTCGCCTTTAAACATTTTTATTTCGACCCCTCGTCATTAGCCATTGACCCTTTCCTTTATTGAGAAAAAAATTTGTTTTACCCAACAAAACATCTGCTGACTTGTTGTGTTTTTTATGTCTATTGCCTGTTGTTGGTGGTTGCTTCCACCCTCTTCTCCAATTCCAATTGGTTTAACAAAACAAAGTTACTGTTGCCTTAGATTGCCCTTATGAAAGTTAGAAAAAAAAATGCTAACCAAAGCGGAAAAGGAAACAAAATTCAAAAGCCTACATATGTTTGATGTATGGACCCTTTACAAAAACCACACACACACCCTCTGCAGATAGACCCTTAAACAAAGATGCTAGTTGTAGTTCGGTTTTGGAAGCATAGAAAAACAGCCAAAGTATTTACATTTGGGTTCAATGTAGGAACAGGTTTTGTAAGGCTGTATGGAAGAAGTTTGTTTGCTGGCAGATGCATGTGTGTGGTTAAAATATATCAAGGAGGTATAAACAGTATTGGGATTGAATAAGTTGGTTAAGGATTTTAAAGAATTTTGACAAGAAACTTCAGTGTGTAATGCATACTGTTATTTATTTATTTATTTATATAATTTATCTTATATAAATATAAGATAAATTTTGGAGAATAGCATTAGCAGCTTAGGCCATCAGCTAGCATACTGTTAGGCACGAAAGGTTTGCATATGTTCAGCGAAGTTTTTTTTTAATTTAATGAGGAAGTTTTGCAAACGGGTTTAGGTATGGTATAGATGCTAGTGTCTCAAGGATTTAGATCCTCTCCTTAATAAAGCCTATAGTTCCGAGGTGGCTTAAGGCCTTCTGTAATATTTTTTGAATATTATCACCATTAAAATTATTTTAAAATTATGTATTGTTGGGTTAAGCCTGCGGCTTGGCCCCTGTGATAAGATGGAGGTCCCTTTCCCTGTTTAGTGTGAGCGAGGTTCCCCTAGCCCTTCCCCCTAGAATATACATCTGTCTTTGATATTGTTGTTGTGGTCTGCAATTGATTACCATGATTATTAGCTTAAAGACTTCCTTAGGTCTTATGTGTGGTGCATACTTTTAGGCACTCAGCTGTCATAATATCCACAACCTTTTACTGTTCACCACTTTGGAGATACCAATGTGTTAACTTAAGGCCTATTGAAATAAAAAAGAAATGAAAAACCTGGAAAAAAGCACACAACATCTATGCGTTTATGTATTTTATTATTAAATATATACACATATACATACATACATATGTATATATTTATGTGTTTTTTGCCAAGTTAGCACTAACGAACCGGCCCAGCCTGGCCTGGCATGCCTATAACTAAGGTGTTGTTTTTTGTTTGAAAATCAGTTTTTGTGTTTCTGTTATGTTGTAACTTTCTCCATTTCCTCGTTGTCGAATTGAAAAGAGACCTTTAAAAATTTGTTGTTGTTGTTTTTGTTGTTATAGCCACCACAATTTGTTGTGGCTACGAAAGGGATTTTTTGTTGAACATATGTTTTTGTGTGTGTCTCTCTCTCCCCGGGTTATGTTTTGTTGTCCGCCTGTAGATGCGTGTTTTTGGGTGAGTAGGTCTGTTGAAAAGTTTTGCTAACCTCAGTAGCCACATGAGGGTATTTAATTTTATATGTTTTTTTCGGAAAGTATTATTAAATCAGAATTTTGTAAGGATTTGTTTCCTGCTGCTTTAGGTGAAGTGTAGGATTTAGGCTGAAGGCTAGAATTTTATTTATAAAATTTAATAAAGACGAATTTATGATGAGTTTGTGAGAAGAAAAAGATCGCTCTTCAGAGGCAACAAGGAGGAATTACAGCAAATCGCATAATAAGAAAGATATTTCACACAACGATGTCCAAAACATCAGGTTATTTTGTAACATAAACCAACATTGAGAATAAAGTCATGCGTGGAGCATACTTTTAGGCAAATCATAATATATAACATTATGAAGGTTTAAATTTCACAGATTTGGGAATATTTTTTATTTAAAAAAATTTTAAAAATCGTTCCAGCACCAGTTTATGGTGAAGTTATCTTATCACTTACCAAGAAGTGAGGATTAACTGAAGTTTGATGCATACTTTTAGGAAAATCATAATATGTAACATTATTAAGGATTTACTATTCAAAATTTGGAACACTATGCTTTGAAAACCCTTTAGGAAAAATTAACAAAACATCCATTCTAACACCATCAAATCTCTTTTCATTATTTTTTGTTTCATTATTTGCGATAATTTTCTTTCTCTCCACCACCCAACAATATAATTCAAAACAAATTTATTTTTCATTATCATTTTATGCAAAACTTGTTTTCCAACTATTTACCCTATAGGGGTCATTGTCATAAATATCACCCAGTCAATGGCAAGAGGTCATACCAATTCCAGCGATTTGTTTTTCTTTGTTCGCCTTTGTTTATCCTTTATGGTTCGACATGGCTGTCTTTAGTGCAAAAAAAAAAACAAACAAACAACTTTTAAAACAAACTACAATTTTATGCAAAAGTTAAATGAATCATAATATTTAAATTGAATTTTTGGGTGTCAGGACTTGACGCAACATTTTCTATAAAAAATTGTGCCTCAGGGGACCTGACGCAACATTTTCTATAGAAAATTGTGCCTCAGGGGACCTGACGCAACATTTTCTATAGAAAATTGTGCCTCAGGGGACCAGCCACAAGATTTTCTATAGAAAATCCTGCCTCAGGGGACCTGACGCAAGATTTTCTATAGAAAATTCTGCCTCAGGGGACCTGACACAAGATTTTCTATAGAAAATTGTGCCTCAGGGGACCTGACGCAAAAATTTTCTATAGAAAATTGTGCCTCAGGGGACCTGACGCAAAAATTTTCTATAGAAAATTGTGCCTCAGGGGACCTGACGCAAAAATTTTCTATAGAAAATTGTGCCTCAGGGGACCTGACGCAAAAATTTTCTATAGAAAATTGTGCCTCAGGGGACCTGACGCAAAAATTTTCTATAGAAAATCCTGCCTCAGGGGACCTGACACAAGATTTTCTATAGAAAATCCTGCCTCAGGGGACCTGACACAAGATTTTCTATAGAAAATCCTGCCTCAGGGGACCTGACACAAGATTTTCTATAGAAAATCCTGCCTCAGGGGACCTGACACAAGATTTTCTATAGAAAATCCTGCCTCAGGGGACCTGACACAAGATTTTCTATAGAAAATCCTGCCTCAGGGGACCTGACACAAGATTTTCTATAGAAAATCCTGCCTCAGGGGACCTGACACAAGATTTTCTATAGAAAATCCTGCCTCAGGGGACCTGACACAAGATTTTCTATAGAAAATCCTGCATCAGGGGACCTGACGCAACATTTTCTATAAAAAATTGTGCCTCAGGGGACCTGATGCAACATTTTCTATAGAAAATTGTGCTTCAGGGGAGCTGACGCAACATTTTCTATAGAAAATTGTGCCTCAGGGGACCTGACACAAGATTTTCTATAGAAAATCCTGCCTCAGGGGACCTGACACAAGATTTTCTATAGAAAATCTTGCCTCAGGGGACCTGACGCAACATTTTCTATAGGAAATCTTGCCTCAGGGGACCTGACGCAACATTTTCTATAGAAAATCCTGCCTCAGGGGACCTGATACAAGATTTTCTATAGAAAATCCTGCCTCAGGGGACCTGACACAAGATTTTCTATAGAAAATCCTGCCTCAGGGGACCTGACACAAGATTTTCTATAGAAACTCCTGCCTCAGGGGACCTGACACAAGATTTTCTATAGAAAATCCTGCCTCAGGGGACCTGACACAAAATTTTCTATAGAAAATCCTGCCTCAGGGGACATGACACAAGATTTTCTATAGAAAATCCTGCCTCAAGGGACCTGACACAAGATTTTCTATAGAAAATCCTGCCTCAAGGGACCTGACACAAGATTTTCTATAGAAAATCCTGCCTCAAGGGACCTGACACAAGATTTTCTATAGAAAATCCTGCCTCAGGGGACCTGACGCTAGATTTTCTATAGAAAATCCTGCCTCAGGGGACCTGACACAAGATTTTCTATAGAAAATCCTGCCTCAGGGGACCTGACACAAGATAGAAAATTTTTTCCTCAGGTTCTCTGAGGACAAGATTTTCTATAGAAAATTTTTTCCTCAGGTTCTCTGAGGACAAGATTTTCTATAGAAAATTTTTTCCTCAGGTTCTCTGAGGACAAGATTTTCTATAGAAAATTTTTTCCTCAGGTTCTCTGAGGACAAGATTTTCTATAGAAAATTTTTTCCTTAGGTTCTCTGAGGACAAGATTTTCTATAGAAAATTTTTTCCTCAGGTTCTCTGAGGACAAGATTTTCTATAGAAAATTTTTTCTTCAGGTTCTCTGAGGACAAGATTTTCTATAGAAAATTTTTTCCTCAGGTTCTCTGAGAACAAGATTTTGTATAGAAAATTTTTTCCTCAGGTTCTTTGAGGACAAGATTTTTTATAGAAAATTTTTTCCTCAGGTTCTCTGAGGACAAGATTTTCTATAGAAAATTTTTTCCTTAGGTTCTCTGAGGACAAGATTTTCTATAGAAAATTTTTTCCTCAGGTTCTCTGAGGACAAGATTTTCTATAGAAAAATTTTCCTCAGGTTCTCTGAGGACAAGATTTTCATAGGAAATTTTTCCTCAGGTCCCCTGAGGCAAGATTTTCTATAGAAAAATTTTCCTCAGGTTCTCTGAGGACAAGATTTTCTTTACAAAATTTTTTCCTCAGGTTCTCTGAGGACAAGATTTTCTATAGAAAATTGTTTCCTCAGGTTCTTTGAGGACAAGATTTTTTATAGAAAATTGTTCCTCAGGTTCTCTGAGGACAAGATTTTCTTTACAACATTTTTTCCTAAGGTTCTCTGAGGACAAGATTTTCTTTACAAAATTTTTTCCTCAGGTTCTCTGAGGACAAGATTTTCTATAGAAAATTTTTCCTCAGGTCCCCCGAGGTATGATTTTCTATAGAAAATTTTTCCTCAGGTCCCCCGAGGTATGATTTTCTATAGAAAATTTTTCCTCAGGTCCCCCGAGGTATGATTTTCTACAGAAAATTTTTCCTCAGGTCCCCCGAGGTATGATTTTCTATAGAAAATTTTTCCTCAGGTCGCCTGAGGTATGATTTTCTATAGAAATTTTTTCCTCAGCTTCCCTGAGGTATGATTTTCTATAGAAAATTTTTCCTCAGGTCCCCTGAGGTATGATTTTCTATAGAAAATTTTTCCTCAGATCCACTGAGGCAAGATTTTCTATAGAAAATTTTTCCTCATGTCCACTGAGGCAAGATATTCTATAGAAAATTTTTCCTCAGCTCCCCTGTGGCAAGATGTTTTTTAGAAAATTTTTCCTCAGCTCCCCTGAGGCAAGATCTTCTATAGAAAATTTTTCCTCAGCTCCTCTGAGGTATGATTTTCTATAGAAAATTTTTCCTCAGCTCCCCTGAGGTATGATTTTCTATAGAAAATTTTTCCTCAGCTCCCCTGAGGTATGATTTTCTATAGAAAATTTTTCCTCAGCTCCCCTGAGGTATGATTTTCTATAGAAAATTTTTCCTCAGCTCCCCTGAGGTATGATTTTCTATAGAAAATTTTTCCTCAGATCCCCTGAGGTATGATTTTCTATAGAAAAATTTTCCTCAGGTCCCCTGAGGTATGATTTTCTATAGAAAATTTTTCCTCAGGTCCCCTGAGGTATGATTTTCTATAGAAAAATTTTCCTCAGGTCCCCTGAGGTATGATTTTCTATAGGATTTTTTTTTTCTATTGAAAATTGTCACCTTAGGTCTGCTGCGAAATCTCTCTCCTTTTACCTAATATTCAGTCATCTTTAAGCAGCATTGACACACATTCATACCCTTAACTTTGAATATTTTTCTAAACATAACATTATCCACTCACACATTCACACACACACGTACGAATCATAAAATCTCTATGTATTAGGATTTATTAGCTTATTCATTTGGCTGTTTGTTGTTGTTTTTGTTTTAGCAGCTTATTTGCTATGATGATATTTACTAAGTATGTACTTTGTCGTCGTCGCTGTTTATTGTTGTTGCTGCTGCTTAACTAGCGAAGAAAAGTGCTGAAAGCAAAATTATAGGATTAACATTGTGTTGAGTAAATGTTGAGCTGTGCTGTGACTAAATGTCCTTCAATATGGTAAAACTTTTCTGTTGTTGTTGTTATTGTTTGCATGGCTTATTGCCTTGAACTCGTTGATGTAGTTCAAATTACAAAAGTTGGGGTAATTTGAAGTGAAGAGGAAAAAAATATGTTGCAAAACTTCTGATAATAAAACAAAAACAAATACATGTGATAAATGAGTTTGTTTAGATGGTCGGTCTAGCCATTATAACCACAAACTGTTGTCCTTTATGGCATTGAAAGAGCTGTTAATTTTTTGTAAGTAATATTGACACTTTTCTAATGAGCTGGACTTCACTCAATCCCTCGGCCTTATTTCTAACCACAGTTAGATGTCATTGAAACCACCAGTATGTGAATAAAGAGAGGTCATTGTGTGCCATGTTTATGCAACATGGCTTCGTAGCCTGAAAGTAATGCTTGTATTAACTTGAACCCTTTTTGTTTACCAGCCTTTGGCATTTGACATAACAATTTCCATTTTCAAAAGTTTCTTTCTTTTCCACTTTACTTTGTCTGTAGCAGTTGTAAATCATTCGGATTCTTTTATGGCAATCTCATGTTTTTGTGCTTTGTTTGCAGTTGTGTTTCCTATTCTATTGTACTTTTCTGCTTAGTCAAACGGAAATCACAAAGTTCTTTTGCTTCTGCAGATAATAGAAATTGTATACTTTTTAAATGCAGTTTGAGTTGTTTGAGGAAATGGAAAGGGTGAATCGAAGGAAACAGAAAACTATCTTATTCATGGAAAATTCTCCCAACTATCCTTAAGCAAAATCATTTATAAAAAATATTATTAAGAAAATAATTACTCTAAAAAATGTCTAAAGAAACCCAGTTCCATAATCTCAAAAATTACCTGAAGATAATACGAGTGGATTTTTAAAGATTTTTTACTACGACCCAAAGAGGACAATAAGCGTGGATTTTAAAGATTTTTTACTACGTCCCAAAGAGGACAATAGACGTGGATTTTTAAAGATTTTTTACTACGACCCAAAGAGGACAATAGACGTGGATTTTTAAAGATTTTTTACTACGACCCAAAGAGGACAATAGACGTGGATTTTTAAAGATTTTTTACTACGACCCAAAGAGGACAATAGACGTGGATTTTTAAAGATTTTTTACTACGACCCAAAGAGGACAATAGACGTGGATTTTTAAAGATTTTTTACTACGACCCAAAGAGGACAATAGGCGTGGATTTTTAAAGATTTTTTACTACGACCCAAAGAGGACAATAGGCGTGGATTTTTAAAGATTTTTTACTACGACCCAAAGAGGACAATAGGCGTGGATTTTTAAAGATTTTTTACCACGACCCAAAGGGAACAATACGCGTGGATTTTTAACGATTTTTTACTACGACTGAAAGAGGACAATAGGCGTGGATTTTTAAAGATTTTTTACTACGACCCAAAGAGGACAATAGGCGTGGATTTTTAAAGATTTTTTACTACGACCCAAAGAGGACAATAGGCGTGGATTTTTAAAGATTTTTTACTACGACCCAAAGAGGACAATAGGCGTGGATTTTTAAAGATTTGTTACTACGACTCAAAGAGGACAATAGGCGTGGATTTTTAAAGATTTGTTACTACGACCCAAAGAGGACAATAGGCGTGGATTTTTAAAGATTTTTTACTACGACCCAAAGAGGACAATAGGCGTGGATTTTTAAAGATTTTTTACTACGACCCAAAGAGGACAATAGGCGTGGATTTTTAAAGATTTTTTACTACGACCCAAAGAGGACAATAGGCGTGGATTTTTAAAGATTTTTTACTACGACCCAAAGAGGACAATAGGCGTGGATTTTTAAAGATTTTTACTACAACCCAAAGAGGACAATAGGCGTGGATTTTTAAAGATTTTTTACTACGACCCAAAGAGGACAATAGGCGTGGATTTTTATAGATTTTTTCTACGACCCAAAGAGGACAATAGGCGTGGATTTTTAAAGATTTTTTACTACGACCCAAAGAGGACAATAGGCGTGGATTTTTATAGATTTTTTCTACGACCCAAAGAGGACAATAGGCGTGGATTTTTTAAGATTTTTTACTACGACCCAAAGAGGACAATAGGCGTGGATTTTTAAAGATTTTTTACTACGACCCAAAGAGGACAATAGGCGTGGATTTTTAAAGATTTTTTACTACGACCCAAAGAGGACAATAGGCGTGGATTTTTAAAGATTTTTTACTACGACCCAAAGAGGACAATAGGCGTGGATTTTTAAAGATTTTTTACTACGACTCAAAGAGGACAATAGGCGTGGATTTTTAAAGATTTTTTACTACGACCCAAAGAGGACAATAGGCGTGGATTTTTAAAGATTTTTTACTACGACTCAAAGAGGACAATAGGCGTGGATTTTTAAAGATTTTTTACTACGACCCAAAGAGGACAATAGGCGTGGATTTTTAAAGATTTTTTACTACGACCCAAAGAGGACAATAGGCGTGGATTTTTAAAGATTTTTTACTACGACCCAAAGAGGACAATAGGCGTGGATTTTTAAAGATTTTTTACTACGACCCAAAGAGGACAATAGGCGTGGATTTTTAAAGATTTTTTACTACAACCCAAAGAGGACAATAGGCGTGGATTTTTAAAGATTTTTTACTACGACCCAAAGAGGACAATAGGCGTGGATTTTTATAGATTTTTTCTACGACCCAAAGAGGACAATAGGCGTGGATTTTTTAAGATATTTTACTACAACCCAAAGAGGACAATAGGCGTGGATTTTTAAAGATTTTTTACTACGACCCAAAGAGGACAATAGGCGTGGATTTTTATAGATTTTTTCTACGACCCAAAGAGGACAATAGGCGTGGATTTTTTAAGATTTTTTACTACGACTCAAAGAGGACAATAGGCGTGGATTTTTAAAGATTTTTTACTACGACTCAAAGAGGACAATAGGCGTGGATTTTTAAAGATTTTTTACTACGACTCAAAGAGGACAATAGGCGTGGATTTTTAAAGATTTTTTACTACGACCCAAAGAGGACAATAGGCGTGGATTTTTAAAGATTTTTTACTACGACTCAAAGAGGACAATAGGCGTGGATTTTTAAAGATTTTTTACTACGACTCAAAGAGGACAATAGGCGTGGATTTTTAAAGATTTTTTACTACGACTCAAAGAGGACAATAGGCGTGGATTTTTAAAGATTTTTTTACCACGACTCAAAGAGGACAATAGGCGTGGATTTTTAAAGATTTTTTTACCACGAACCAAAGAGGACAATAGGCGTGGATTTTTAAAGATTTTTTACTACGACTCAAAGAGGACAATAGGCGTGGATTTTTAAAGATTTTTTACTACGACTCAAAGAGGACAATAGGCGTGGATTTTTAAAGATTTTTTACCACGACCCAAAGAGGACAATAGGCGTGGATTTTTATAGATTTTTTCTACGACCCAAAGAGGGCAATAGGCATGGATTTTTAAAGATTTTTTACTACGACCCAAAGACGACAATAGGCGTGGATTTTTAAAGATTTTTTACTACGACCCAAAGAGGACAATAGGCGTGGATTTTTAAAGATTTTTTACTACGACCCAAAGAGGACAATAGGCGTGGATTTTTAAAGATTTTTTACTACGACTCAAAGAGGACAATAGGCGTGGATTTTTAAAGATTTTTTACTACGACCCAAAGAGGACAATAGGCGTGGATTTTTAAAGATTTTTTACTACGACTCAAAGAGGACAATAGGCGTGGATTTTTAAAGATTTTTTACTACGACCCAAAGAGGACAATAGGCGTGGATTTTTAAAGATTTTTTACTACGACTCAAAGAGGACAATAGGCGTGGATTTTTAAAGATTTTTTACTACGACCCAAAGAGGACAATAGGCGTGGATTTTTAAAGATTTTTTACTACGACCCAAAGAGGACAATAGGCGTGGATTTTTAAAGATTTTTTACTACAACCCAAAGAGGACAATAGGCGTGGATTTTTATAGATTTTTTCTACGACCCAAAGAGGACAATAGGCGTGGATTTTTTAAGATATTTTACTACAACCCAAAGAGGACAATAGGCGTGGATTTTTAAAGATTTTTTACTACTACCCAAAGAGGACAATAGGCGTGGATTTTTAAAGATTTTTTACTACGACTCAAAGAGGACAATAGGCGTGGATTTTTAAAGATTTTTTACTACGACCCAAAGAGGACAATAGGCGTGGATTTTTATAGATTTTTTCTACGACCCAAAGAGGACAATAGGCGTGGATTTTTTAAGATTTTTTACTACGACTCAAAGAGGACAATAGGCGTGGATTTTTAAAGATTTTTTACTACGACTCAAAGAGGACAATAGGCGTGGATTTTTAAAGATTTTTTACTACGACTCAAAGAGGACAATAGGCGTGGATTTTTAAAGATTTTTTACTACGACCCAAAGAGGACAATAGGCGTGGATTTTTAAAGATTTTTTACTACGACTCAAAGAGGACAATAGGCGTGGATTTTTAAAGATTTTTTACTACGACTCAAAGAGGACAATAGGCGTGGATTTTTAAAGATTTTTTACTACGACTCAAAGAGGACAATAGGCGTGGATTTTTAAAGATTTTTTACTACGACTCAAAGAGGACAATAGGCGTGGATTTTTAAAGATTTTTTTACCACGACCCAAAGAGGACAATAGGCGTGGATTTTTAAAGATTTTTTACTACGACTCAAAGAGGACAATAGGCGTGGATTTTTAAAGATTTTTTACTACGACTCAAAGAGGACAATAGGCGTGGATTTTTAAAGATTTTTTACCACGACCCAAAGAGGACAATAGGCGTGGATTTTTATAGATTTTTTCTACGACCCAAAGAGGGCAATAGGCATGGATTTTTAAAGATTTTTTACTACGATCCAAAGAGGACAATAGGCGTGGATTTTTAAAGATTTTTTACTACGACCCAAAGAGGACAATAGGCGTGGATTTTTAAAGATTTTTTACTACGACCCAAAGAGGACAATAGGCGTGGATTTTTAAAGATTTTTTACTACGACTCAAAGAGGACAATAGGCGTGGATTTTTAAAGATTTTTTACTACGACCCAAAGAGGACAATAGGCGTGGATTTTTAAAGATTTTTTACTACGACCCAAAGAGGACAATAGGCGTGGATTTTTAAAGATTTTTTACTACGACTCAAAGAGGACAATAGGCGTGGATTTTTAAAGATTTTTTACTACGACCCAAAGAGGACAATAGGCGTGGATTTTTAAAGATTTTTTACTACGACCCAAAGAGGACAATAGGCGTGGATTTTTAAAGATTTTTTACTACAACCCAAAGAGGACAATAGGCGTGGATTTTTAAAGATTTTTTACTACGACCCAAAGAGGACAATAGGCGTGGATTTTTATAGATTTTTTCTACGACCCAAAGAGGACAATAGGCGTGGATTTTTAAAGATTTTTTACTACGACCCAAAGAGGACAATAGGCGTGGATTTTTAAAGATTTTTTACTACGACTCAAAGAGGACAATAGGCGTGGATTTTTAAAGATTTTTTACTACGACTCAAAGAGGACAATAGGCGTGGATTTTTAAATATTTTTTACTACGACTCAAAGAGGACAATAGGCGTGGATTTTTAAAGATTTTTTACCACGACCCAAAGAGGACAATAGGCGTGGATTTTTAAAGATTTTTTACTACGACTCAAAGAGGACAATAGGCGTGGATTTTTAAAGATTTTTTACTACGACTCAAAGAGGACAATAGGCGTGGATTTTTAAAGATTTTTTACCACGACCCAAAGAGGACAATAGGCGTGGATTTTTATAGATTTTTTCTACGACCCAAAGAGGACAATAGGCGTGGATTTTTATAGATTTTTTCTACGACCCAAAGAGGACAATAGGCGTGGATTTTTAAAGATTTTTTACTACGACCCAAAGAGGACAATAGGCGTGGATTTTTAAAGATTTTTTACTACGACCCAAAGAGGACAATAGGCGTGGATTTTTAAAGATTTTTTCTACGACCCAAAGAGGACAATAGGCGTGGATTTTTTAAGATTTTTTACTACGACCCAAAGAGGACAATAGGCGTGGATTTTTAAAGATTTTTTCTACGACCCAAAGAGGACAATAGGCGTGGATTTTTAAAGATTTTTTCTACGACCCAAAGAGGACAATAGGCGTGGATTTTTTAAGATTTTTTACTACGACCCAAAGAGGACAATAGGCGTGGATTTTTAAAGATTTTTTACTACGACCCAAAGAGGACAATAGGCGTGGATTTTTATAGATTTTTTCTACGACCCAAAGAGGACAATAGGCGTGGATTTTTAAAGATTTTTTTTACGACCCAAAGAGGACAATAGGCGTGGATTTTTATAGATTTTTTCTACGACCCAAAGAGGACAATAGGCGTGGATTTTTTAAGATTTTTTACTACGACCCAAAGAGGACAATAGGCGTGGATTTTTAAAGATTTTTTACTACGACCCAAAGAGGACAATAGGCGTGGATTTTTAAAGATTTTTTCTACGACCCAAAGAGGACAATAGGCGTGGATTTTTAAAGATTTTTTACTACGACCCAAAGAGGATAATAGGCGTGGATTTTTAAATATTTTTTACTACGACCCAAAGAGGACAATAAGCGTGGATTTTTAAAGATTTTTTACTACGACCCAAAGAGGACAATAGGCGTAAATTTTTAAAGATTTTTTGCTACGACCCAAAGAGGACAGTAGGATGGATTTTTAAAGATTTTTTACTACGACCCAAAGAGGACAATAGGCGTGGATTTTTAAATATTTTTTACTACGACCCAAAGAGGACAATAGGAGTGGATTTTTAAAGATTTTTTGCTACGACCCAAAGAGGACAATAGGCGTGGATTTTTAAAGATATTTTACTACGACCCAAACAGGAAATTGGCGTGGATTTTTAAAGATTTTTTACTACGACCCAAAGAGGACAATAGGCGTGGATTTTTAAAGATTTTTTACTACAACCCAAAGAGGACAATAGGCGTGGATTTTTAAAGATTTTTTACTACAAACCAAAGAGGACAATAGGCGTGGATTTTTAAAGATTTTTTACTACGACCCAAAGAGGACAATAGGCGTGGATTTTTAAAGATTTTTTACTACAAACCAAAGAGGACAATAGGCGTGGATTTTTAAAGATTTTTTACTACGACCCAAAGAGGATAATAGGCGTGGATTTTTAAAGATTTTTTACTACGACCCAAAGAGGACAATAAGCGTGGATTTTTAAAGATTTTTTACTACGACCCAAAGAGGACAATAAGCGTGGATTTTTAAAGATTTTTTACTACAACCCAAAGAGGACAATAGGCGTGGATTTTTAAAGATTTTTTACTACAACCCAAAGAGGACAATAGGCGTGGATTTTTAAAGATTTTTTACTACAACCCAAAGAGGACAATAGGCGTGGATTTTTAAATATTTTTTACTACGACCCAAAGAGGACAATAGGCGTGGATTTTTAAATATTTTTTACTACGACCCAAAGAGGATAATAGGCGTGGATTTTTAAATATTTTTTACTACGACCCAAAGAGGACAATAAGCGTGGATTTTTAAAGATTTTTTACTACAACCCAAAGAGGACAATAGGCGTGGATTTTTAAATATTTTTTACTACGACCCAAAGAGGACAACAGGCGTGGATTTTTAAAGATTTTTTACTACAACCCAAAGAGGACAATAGGCGTGGATTTTTAAATATTTTTTACTACGACCCAAAGAGGACAATAGGCGTGGATTTTTAAAGATTTTTTACTACAAACCAAAGAGGACAATAGGCGTGGATTTTTAAAGATTTTTTACTACGACCCAAAGAGGATAATAGGCGTGGATTTTTAAAGATTTTTTACTACGACCCAAAGAGGATAATAGGCGTGGATTTTTAAATATTTTTTACTACGACCCAAAGAGGACAATAAGCGTGGATTTTTAAATATTTTTTACTACGACCCAAAGAGGACAATAGGCGTGGATTTTTAAAGATTTTTTGCTACGACCCAAAGAGGACAGTAGGATGGATTTTTAAAGATTTTTTACTACGGCCCAAAGAGGACAATAGGCGTGGATTTTTAAAGATTTTTTACTACAACCCAAAGAGGACAATAGGCGTGGATTTTTAAAGATTTTTTACTACGACCCAAAGAGGATAATAGGCGTGGATTTTTAAATATTTTTTACTACGACCCAAAGAGGACAATAAGCGTGGATTTTTAAAGATTTTTTACTACGACCCAAAGAGGACAATAGGCGTGGATTTTTAACGATTTTTTACTACGACCCAAAGAGGACAATAGGCGTGGATTTTTAACGACTTTTACTACGACCCAAAGAGGACAATAGGCGTGGATTTTTAACGATTTTTTACTATGACCCAAAGAGGACAATAGGCGTGGATTTTTAACGATTTTTTACTACGACCCAAAGAGGGCAATAGGCGTGGATTTTTAACGATTTTTTACTATGACCCAAAGAGGACAATAGGCGTGGATTTTTAACGATTTTTTACTACGACCCAAAGAGGGCAATAGGCGTGGATTTTTAACGATTTTTTACTATGACCCAAAGAGGACAATAGGCGTGGATTTTTAACGATTTTTTACTATGACCCAAAGAGGACAATAGGCGTGGATTTTTAACGATTTTTACTACGACCCAAAGAGGACAATAGGCGTGGATTTTTAACGATTTTTTACTACGACCCAAAGAGGGCAATAGGCGTGGATTTTTAACGATTTTTTACTATGACCCAAAGAGGACAATAGGCGTGGATTTTTAACGATTTTTTACTACGACCCAAAGAGGGCAATAGGCGTGGATTTTTAACGATTTTTTACTATGACCCAAAGAGGACAATAGGCGTGGATTTTTAACGATTTTTTACTACGACCCAAAGAGGGCAATAGGCGTGGATTTTTAACGATTTTTTACTATGACCCAAAGAGGACAATAGGCGTGGATTTTTAACGATTTTTTACTATGACCCAAAGAGGACAATAGGCGTGGATTTTTAACGATTTTTACTACGACCCAAAGAGGACAATAGGCGTGGATTTTTAACGATTTTTTACTACGACCCAAAGAGGACAATAGGCGTGGATTTTTAACGATTTTTTACTACGACCCAAAGAGGACAATAGGCGTGGATTTTTAACGATTTTTTACTACGACCCAAAGAGGACAATAGGCGTGGATTTTTAACGATTTTTTACTACGACCCAAAGAGGACAATAGATTTTTTACTACGACCCAAAGAGGACAATAGGCGTGGATTTTCAAAGATTTTTTACTACGACCCAAAGAGGACAATAGGCGTGGATTTTTAAAGATTTTTTACTACGACCCAAAGAGGACAATAGGCGTGGATTTTTAAAGATTTTTTACTACGACCCAAAGAGGACAATAGGCGTGGATTTTTAAAGATTTTTTACTACGACCCAAAGAGGACAATAGGCGTGGATTTTTAAAGATTTTTTACTACGACCCAAAGAGGACAATAGGCGTGGATTTTTAAAGATTTTTATACTACGACCCAAAGAGGACAATAGGCGTGGATTTTTAAAGATTTTTTACTACGACCCAAAGAGGACAATAGGCGTGGATTTTTAAAGATTTTTTACTACGACCCAAAGAGGACAATAGGCGTGGATTTTTAAAGATTTTTATACTACGACCCAAAGAGGACAATAGGCGTGGATTTTTAAAGATTTTTTACTACGACCCAAAGAGGACAATAGGCGTGGATTTTTAAAGATTTTTTACTACGACCCAAAGAGGACAATAGGCGTGGATTTTTAAAGATTTTTATACTACGACCCAAAGAGGACAATAGGCGTGGATTTTTAAAGATTTTTATACTACGACCCAAAGAGGACAATAGGCGTGGATTTTTAAAGATTTTTTACTACGACCCAAAGAGGACAATAGGCGTGGATTTTTAAAGATTTTTATACTACGACCCAAAGAGGACAATAGGCGTGGATTTTTAAAGATTTTTATACTACGACCCAAAGAGGACAATAGGCGTGGATTTTTAAAGATTTTTATACTACGACCCAAAGAGGACAATAGGCGTGGATTTTTAAAGATTTTTATACTACGACCCAAAGAGGACAATAGGCGTGGATTTTTAAAGATTTTTTACTACGACCCAAAGAGGACAATAGGCGTGGATTTTTAAAGATTTTTACTACGACCCAAAGAGGACAATAGGCGTGGATTTTTAAAGATATTTTACTACGACCCAAACAGGAAATTGGCGTGGATTTTTAAAGATTTTTTACTACGACCCAAAGAGGACAATAGGCGTGGATTTTTAAAGATATTTTACTACGACCCAAACAGGAAATTGGCGTGGATTTTTAAAGATTTTTTACTACAACCCAAAGAGGACAATAGGCGTGGATTTTTAAAGATATTTTACTACGACCCAAACAGGAAATTGGCGTGGATTTTTAAAGATTTTTTACTACGACCCAAATAATTTATCGCATTTACAAATCCATCAGCCGCTAATCCGTAAAATGTTCGCCACGCCATTTATCTGTGTCAATTTGTCGCTTCATAGATATGTACTTTCAAGTTTTGTTTGTCACAAATATATTTTATTCATATCAACATTAATGTAAATGTGTGTGTAGTTTTGCTGAAGTTGTAGTCAACTGAAATCACATTCTTGGTCATAAAATGAAATAAAAGAAATGGGACCTGGTGAAGTGAGTTCCAATGAGGAAAAAGGCGATGCGTACGAAAGTGGAGTGATAGAAATTAGAGAATTAAATTGGGCGGTATGGCTGCTGAGAAATTTTAAAAAGTACACGCCTGGATATTAGATGAGCTTTGAATTTTTTTTTCAAAAAATCCAAGCCTAGAAGTCAGATAACTATTGGAAAAAAATTCTTTGAAAAAAAAACAAGCCTGGAAGTCAGATGACCTTTGAAAAAATTGTTTAAAAACCTTGAAGAAATTCTTTAAAAAATCCACGCCTGTATGTCAGATGACCCTTGAAAAAACTTCTTTAAAAATCCAAGCCTGGAAATCAGATGACCCTTGAAAAATTTCTTTAAAAAAAACCACGGATTTCAGAAGACTCTTTAAAAATACACGCGTGGATATCAAATGAACTATGAAAAAAAACTTAATAAATCCACGCCAGGATATCAGACGAAAAATATTTTAAGATATCGTCGTCTGAATATCAGATGCCCCTTTAAAAACAACGCCTGGATGAGTTTTGGGAAAAAAAACTTTAAAAACTCCACGCCTGAATATCAGATGAACCTTGAAAAATTATGCGACTGGACATCAGATGACCTTTCAAAAAATCCACGCCTAGACCATTGAAAAATCATTAAAAATCCAAGCCTGTATTCCGGATTAACAAATCAGGTGTTACTAAACAAAATATAATTTAAAAAAATCAGGCTCGGATGTCCTCGAAAGAAATTTTTTGAGTAATAATCCTCTAGTATACTATCCTTGAAGAAATATTCTTTAAAAAATTCAAGCCTGGTGGTCAGATGACCCTTGAAAAAAATGTTTAAAAAAATAACGATTTGAAGTCAAAGGGTCCTTGAAAAATTCCTACATTCATTTAGGTGACCCTTGAAAAATTTTTAGATCGTTACTTACTGTGTGTGCGCGCACAATTTTAAGAATTATTAATTTTAGTTTGAAAATCAATCAAGTGTGAGATCGATTTGAATGTGTAAATAATTTCCGTACCATTGATTAATGGATGGTTGTGAACACGTGGAGCGTAAGATTAATATTGATTTTAATTTCACCATCGGTACCCATTAAATAGTTACACGTTCACTTAAATAGAAGAACAAAAATTGATGTGCAATTGATTTGAAAGAAAAAGTTTAAATTGTGCGTATAAGCGAAACACAAGTATATAATCTTAGGCTGTATAATAGGGCATATAATTGATAGAGCCTATGATTGATTTAAAGAGATTAAGCAAGTCGTTCAAAAATTTCAAGTGTAGGATTCTATTTGATGTAATTTTTAAAATAATTACAAGCTTTTAAAATAATTTAAAAACATAAAGAATTTATTTTAATGAAATTAACCATTGATGTTCAGTACGTTACGTATTTCCAACGAATTATATATACATAAATAATCTTATTATCAAGCCATTGCAATATTTCTCTCATTCAAAATATTTTACCCTTTTGCAACACTGTAACTACCAACATAAATTCATATCCCGCGTCCATTACACACCAACAAAAAGTCCCCGAAGACAAGACAAAAACAAAACTACCAACACACAACAAAAGTTCATAAAATATTCACACAGCACAAATTCTATTGTGTTAATCCAAATGTTAGTCCGAGAAGTGGGAGAAGTTCTTGCTAGTAGAAATCGTAACTTAAGGACAACAAGTTTTTCCTTACCCAAACACATATATTCTTCATTCATTGGCTTACCGGATAACAACAAGAACAAATATACCCCAAATCTTGCTGACTAGAACTCACTTCATAATAGTCACGGTTACTAGAAAGTCAGTTGGGGCTATTTACAGGACTAAGTAACTTGGCACAGAATAAGTGTATGATATGATTTTTTTTCACTTATCATTGTATTGTTTCCATACACATGTGTGAGAGTGTGGGTGTGGAAGGAGGCAAAAAGGTGTCACTAACAGCAAGAGGGGCAGTTGAAAAGAAAAATATTTAATTTTTTATGAGCCACAATTTAGAAGAATAGGAGAAAAGTTCGTTGACAGCTTGTAGGTCAATGAATAAACTAGGAAAGCGAGGGAGTTTTTGTTGTTATTACATAATTTTGTAAAGTTAATTGTTAACAATAGTGTTACTATTTCCGTTAGCATTTGAATAAGTGCCGCATTGTCAAGGAAGTTATGAAAAATTGCAGGCAAATATAAGACGATAACTCTGAAGAATTTAACTTTAAAAAATATTTAAAAATATGCACGCCTTATATTATCCTGTAAAAAATATTTAAAAATATGCACGCCTTGTATTATCCTGTAAAAAATATTTAAAATTATGCACGCCTTGTTCTATCCTTGAAAAAAATATTTAGATATATACACGCCTTGTGTCATCCTTGGAAAAAATATTTAGATATATACACGCCTTGTGCCATCCTTAAAAAAAATGTTTAGATACATACACGCCTTGTGGACTCCTTAAAAAATTATTCAAAAATATCCACGCCTTGTGTTGTTCTTGAAAAAAATATTTAAAAATACCCACGCCTTGTGTTATCCTTCGAAAAATATTTAGAAATATCCACGCCTTGTGTTGTTCTTGAAAAAAATATTTAAAAATACCCACGCCTTGTGTTATCCTTCGAAAAATATTTAGAAATATCCACGCCTTGTGTTGTTCTTGAAAAAAATATTTAAAAATACCCACGCCTTGTGTTATCCTTCGAAAAATATTTAGAAATATCCACGCCTTGTGTTGTTCTTGAAAAAAATATTTAAAAATACCCACGCCTTGTGTTATCCTTCGAAAAATATTTAGAAATATCCACGCCTTGTGTTGTTCTTGAAAAAAATATTTAAAAATACCCACGCCTTGTGTTATCCTTCGAAAAATATTTAGAAATATCCACGCCTTGTGTTGTCCTTGGAAAAATTATTTAAAAATATCCACGCCTTGTGTTGTCCTTGGAAAAATTATTTGAAAATATCCACGCCTTGTGTTGTCCTTGGAAAAATTATTTAAAAATATCCACGCCTTGTGTTGTCCTTGGAAAAATTATTTAAAAATATCCACGCCTTGTGTTGTCCTTGGAAAAATTATTTGAAAATATCCACGCCTTGTGTTGTCCTTGGAAAAAATTATTTAAAAATATCCACGCCTTGTGTTGTCCTTGGAAAAAATTATTTAAAAATATCCACGCCTTGTGTTGTCCTTGGAAAAAATTATTTAAAAATATCCACGCCTTGTGTTGTCCTTGGAAAAAATTATTTAAAAATATCCACGCCTTGTGTTGTCCTTGGAAAAAATTATTTAAAAATATCCACGCCTTGTGTTGTCCTTGGAAAAAATTATTTAAAAATATCCACGCCTTGTGTTGTCCTTGGAAAAAATTATTTAAAAATATCCACGCCTTGTGTTGTCCTTGGAAAAAATTATTTAAAAATATCCACGCCTTGTGTTGTCCTTGGAAAAAATTATTTAAAAATATCCACGCCTTGTGTTGATCTTGGAAAAAATTATTTAAAAATATCCACGCCTTGTGTTGTCCTTGGAAAAAATTATTTAAAAATATCCACGCCTTGTGTTGTCCTTGGAAAAAATTATTTAGAAATATTCACGCCTTGTGTTGTCCTTGGAAAAAATTATTTAGAAATATTCACGCCTTGTGTTGTCCTTGGAAAAAATTATTTAAAAATATCCACGCCTTGTGTTGTCCTTGGAAAAAATTATTTAAAAATATCCACGCCTTGTGTTGTCCTTGGAAAAAATTATTTAAAAATATCCACGCCTTGTGTTGTTCTTGGAAAAAATTATTTAAAAATATCCACGCCTTGTGTTGTCCTTGGAAAAAATTATTTAAAAATATCCACGCCTTGTGTTGTCCTTGGAAAAAATTATTTAGAAATATTCACGCCTTGTGTTGTCCTTGGAAAAAATTATTTAGAAATATTCACGCCTTGTGTTGTCCTTGGAAAAAATTATTTAAAAATATCCACGCCTTGTGTTGTTCTTGGAAAAAATTATTTAAAAATATCCACGCCTTGTGTTGTCCTTGGAAAAAATTATTTAGAAATATTCACGCCTTGTGTTGTCCTTGGAAAAAATTATTTAAAAATATCCACGCCTTGTGTTGTTCTTGGAAAAAATTATTTAGAAATATTCACGCCTTGTGTTGTCCTTGGAAAAAATATTTAAAAATATCCACGCCTTGTGTTGTCCTTGGAAAAAATATTTAAAAATATCCACGCCTTGTGTTGTCCTTGGAAAAAATATTTAAAAATATCCACGCCTTGTGTTGTCCTTGGAAAAAATATTTAAAAATATCCACGCCTTGTGTTGTCCTTGGAAAAAATATTTAAAAATATCCACGCCTTGTGTTGTCATTGGAAAAAATTATTTAAATAGATCCATGCCTTCTATTGTCCTTGGAAAAAATTATTTTAAATATTCACGCCTTGTGTTGTCCTTGAAAAAATTATTTTAAATATTCACGCCTTGTGTTGTCCTTGAAAAAATTATTTTAAATATTCACGCCTTGTGTTGTCCTTGAAAAAATTATTTTAAATATTCACGCCTTGTGTTGTCCTTGAAAAAATTATTTTAAATATTCACGCCTTGTGTTGTCCTTGAAAAAATTATTTTAAATATTCACGCCTTGTGTTGTCCTTGAAAAAATTATTTTAAATATTCACGCCTTGTGTTGTCCTTGAAAAAATTATTTAAAAATATCCACGCCTTGTGTTGTCCTTGGAAAAAATTATTTAAAAATATCGACGCCTTGTGTTGTCCTTGGAAAAAATTATTTAAAAATATCCACGCCTTGTGTTGTCCTTGGAAAAAATTATTTAAAAATATCCACGCCTTGTGTTGTTCTTGGAAAAAATTATTTAGAAATATTCACGCCTTGTGTTGTCCTTGGAAAAAATATTTAAAAATATCCACGCCTTGTGTTGTCCTTGGAAAAAATATTTAAAAATATCCACGCCTTGTGTTGTCCTTGGAAAAAATATTTAAAAATATCCACGCCTTGTGTTGTCCTTGGAAAAAATATTTAAAAATATCCACGCCTTGTGTTGTCCTTGGAAAAAATATTTAAAAATATCCACGCCTTGTGTTGTCCTTGGAAAAAATATTTAAAAATATCCACGCCTTGTGTTGTCCTTGGAAAAAATATTTAAAAATATCCACGCCTTGTGTTGTCATTGGAAAAAATTATTTAAATAGATCCATGCCTTCTATTGTCCTTGGAAAAAATTATTTTAAATATTCACGCCTTGTGTTGTCATTGGAAAAAATTATTTAAATAGATCCATGCCTTCTATTGTCCTTGGAAAAAATTATTTTAAATATTCACGCCTTGTGTTGTCCTTGAAAAAATTATTTTAAATATTCACGCCTTGTGTTGTCCTTGAAAAAATTATTTAAAAATATCCACGCCTTGTGTTGTCCTTGGAAAAAATTATTTAAAAATATCCACGCCTTGTGTTGTCCTTGGAAAAAATTATTTAAAAATATCCACGCCTTGTGTTGTCCTTGGAAAAAATTATTTAAAAATATCCACGCCTTGTGTTGTCCTTGGAAAAAATTATTTAAAAATATCCACGCCTTGTGTTGTCCTTGGAAAAAATTATTTAAAAATATCCACGCCTTGTGTTGTCCTTGGAAAAAATTATTTAAAAATATCCACGCCTTGTGTTGTCCTTGGAAAAAATTATTTAAAAATATCCACGCCTTGTGTTGTCCTTGGAAAAAATTATTTAAAAATATCCACGCCTTGTGTTGTCCTTGGAAAAAATTATTTAAAAATATCCACGCCTTGTGTTGTCCTTGGAAAAAATTATTTAAAAATATCCACGCCTTGTGTTGTCCTTGGAAAAAATTATTTAAAAATATCCACGCCTTGTGTTGTCCTTGGAAAAAATTATTTAAAAATATCCACGCCTTGTGTTGTCCTTGGAAAAAATTATTTAAAAATATCCACGCCTTGTGTTGTCCTTGGAAAAATTATTTAAAAATATCCACGCCTTGTGTTGTCCTTGGAAAAAATTATTTAAAAATATCCACGCCTTGTGTTGTCCTTGGAAAAAATTATTTAAAAATATCCACGCCTTGTGTTGTCCTTGGAAAAAATTATTTAAAAATATCCACACCTTGTGTTGTCCTTGGAAAAAATTATTTAAAAATATCCACGCCTTGTGTTGTCCTTGGAAAAAATTATTTAAAAATATCCACGCCTTGTGTTGTCCTTGGAAAAAATTATTTAAAAATATCCACGTGTTGTCCTTGGAAAAAATTATTTAAAAATATCCACGTGTTGTCCTTGGAAAAAATTATTTAAAAATATCCACGTGTTGTCCTTGGAAAAAAATATTTAAAAATATCCACGTGTTGTTCTTAAAAAATTATTTAAAAATATCCACGTGTTGTCCTTAAAAAATTATTTAAAAATATCCACGTGTTGTCCTTGGAAAAAAATATTTAAAAATATCCACGTGTTGTTCTTAAAAAATTATTTAAAAATATCCACGTGTTGTCCTTAAAAAATTATTTAAAAATATCCACGTGTTGTCCTTAAAAAATTATTTAAAAATATCCACGTGTTGTCCTTAAACAATTATTTAAAAATATCCACGTGTTGTCCTTAAAAATTTATTTAAAAATATCCACGTGTTGTCCTTAAAAAATTATTTAGAAATATCCACGTGTTGTCCTTGGAAAAATATTTAAAATATATCCATGCCTTGTGTTGTCCTTGAAAAAATATATTTAAAAATATCCACGTGTTGTCCTTAAAAAATTATATAAAAATATCCACGTGTTGTCCTTAAAAAATTATTTAAAAATATCCACGTGTTGTCCTTAAAAAATTATTTAAAAATATCCACGTGTTGTCCTTAAAAATTTATTTAAAAATATCCACGTGTTGTCCTTAAAAAATTATTTAAAAATATCCACGTGTTGTCCTTGGAAAAATATTTAAAATATATCCACGCCTTGTGTTGTCCTTGAAAAAATATATTTAAAAATATCCACGCCTTGTGTTATCCATGAAAAAAATATTGAAAACTATCCACACCTTGTGTTGTCCTTGGAAAAATATTTAAAATATCCACGCCTTGTGTTTCCTTGGAATAATATTTGAAATATCACCGCCTTATGTTGTTCTTGAAAAATTATTAAAAAATGTCCACGCCTTCTGTTGTCCTTGAAAAGAATATTTAAAAAACATGCCTTGTGCTGTCCTTAAAAAGAATATTTAAAAATATACCCGCCTTGTGTTGTCCTTTAAAAAAAAAATATATATATATATATTTGAAAACATCCACGCCTTCTAGATATTTAAATATCTAGTCCGTCCAAAAAGACAAACAAACTTGCTCTTTAAAATTATATTTTTTATTCACGTACCACTTTGACGTATAATTAATATTTATTAATTTCTTAGGTTGGCGTATGATGAACATTGAACTCCACCAATAATTATACGACGCAGTGTCCCTCTTAGAAAAAGTTCATTGTCTGTAGCTAACTGCAAATAATTTTCCAAGATAATGACACTTTTTACACATCTTATCCTCGCCTTAGTGCCTTGTATTGCCTGCATATTAATTTCAAATTTTAATTAAGCAAATTTACAGCTAAGATCTGTCCTCATAAAAATGAAAAACCCACTTCAGAGAGAAATGAAAAACCACTTCATTCATAAATGGCTCACTTAATGTTTATCTTTTAGCCCGGTGGTGGGCAAGCCAATGGCAGATGGGGGAAGGGTGGAATTGGTCATTCTTATTCTTACCAACCAAGTAAAGACATCGGTTCAGTTTATCTTGGTGTGTTTGAGTTGTTAAGATTTATTAAAGGGTCTCCTTGTCTTGTAATTATTTTGTTGTGTGTGTGTTGGTGGCGTTGCTCGTCATCAAGCGTGTTTTATGTAATGAAAAAGAAGGGTTTATGGCACGTAATTCACATAAAGTTTATGTCTATCACTTTTAGCAAGAGAGAGAAACTGCTGCAATAAATAAATATTTGTTTATGAGGATAGAGGTAAATCAGATGGGGTTTCTTCTATGGTGCGTTGGCCAGGGTTTTTGAGGAGGATGATGGTTCTTCTAAGGAGCTTAGATAAGGCTTGTTGAGAATAAAGCTAAAAGACATTGGTTCTCCGTAGAAAGATGGAAGAGAAAGGGAGATAGATATAAGCGTTTAATAAAAAAACTTTGAACGTGACACAAAAATCCCAAAAACTGCCTGGCCATTTTTTTAAATATTTTTATTAAAATAAAAATTTTGAACATGTCCAGACAGTATCTCAAAAATAATTCTTTAAAATCATATCTTTGAGCGTTCCCAAGATTTTATCATAACTTTACTTTGTTATTTTTTTACTCGGTTTACATTGCAGCCCCCTTTTTGTCACTCACATTACCATGTAATATCGTTGACCTTTTGACATTACTTCTGCTGCAACCACAGTAACCACACTCTGCTTTTTTATTCTAATCAAATGTTCTGTAGATGACACCATTTAACAAGCAGAAAAAAGTACTTACAACAGAACAAAAACTTGGTAATAATATCTTCATTTATGAGCATGTCTATATGGGAACGAACCCTCATGTAAAGCATCATTTAAGTAGCATCAAACCCATACAATCACATCCCATCATCATCATCATCGCAAGTGCCAATGGCACTTTCCTAACAACAATTGGAAATGTCATTTCAAAAAGAATGGAATTCTAAAGCCATAGAGACAAAATCAAAAACCCAGAAAAACTTTTATGACAATTGGTCAGCCATAAAGAATGAAATGATAAAGCAAGCAAGAAGGAGAAAAAAGTTGAAAATGATTTTTTGTCCCCTTATGTGCGACGCAACAACTATCGGCAACAGTTCGTAAGAAGTCTTCTGTGTGTTGTGGGTTAACATTTGTAAAAAAAGTTTTAAAAAAGTCCATATAAAAAACTATAAAATTGAAATTTGATCAACTTATGATAAAGTTGACACTATCAATAAAGAAGTCATTGCATTGTCATTGGTAACACATACACACAAAAGAAGCAAAATGAGCTTGGAGCAGGCAACACAACGCTTCAATAGTAAGATAAGCGTTTTCCATAAATGAAACAGTTATGTTGGTTTTGATGCAGTAAAAAAGATAAAATGATTCTTCACACAAAAATGGCATACAAGTAAGTGAGAGAACATTTAAAGTAAATGGAGGCGTATACATTATATGATTAAATAGAAAAACTCATACGACACATGGCACAAAAATTAATATTAGTTATACGCATCATTATACCAACAGAAGAAAATAATAATAATTCTCTACAAAAAGAGATATTTTGCCAACAATTTAGATTCTTGTTATTATATTATGACTGAAAAAAATTATTTTTAAATTAAGCACGCCTTGTGTTGCCTTTAGAAAAATTATTAAAAATTAACCACGCCTTGTGTTGCCTTTAGAAAAATTATTTAAAATTAACCACGCCTTGTGTTGCCTTAAGAAAAATTATTTAAAATTAACCACGCCTTGTGTTGCCTTTAGAAAAATTATTTAAAATTAACCACGCCTTATGTTGCCTTTAGAAAAATTATTTAAAATTAACCACGCCTTGTGTTGCCTTTAGAAAAATTATTTAAAATTAACCACGTCTTGTGTTGCATTTAGAAAAATTATTTAAAATTAACCACGCCTTGTGTTGCCTTTAGAAAAATTATTTAAAATTAACCACGCCTTGTGTTGCCTTTAGAAAAATTATTTAAAATTAGCCACGCCTTATGTTGCCTTTAGAAAAATTATTTAAAATTAGCCACGCCTTATGTTGCCTTTAGAAAAATTATTTAAAATTAACCACGCTTTGTGTTGCCTTTAGAAAAATTATTTAAAATTAACCACGCCTTGCGTGGCCTTTAGAAAAATTATTTAAAATTAACCACGCCTTGTGCTGCCTTTAGAAAAATTATTTAAAATTAACCACGTCTTGCGTGGCCTTTAGAAAAATTATTTAAAATTAACCACGCCTTGTGCTGCCTTTAGAAAAATTATTTAAAATTAACCACGCCTTGCGTTGCCATTAGAAAAATTATTTAAAATTAACCACGCCTTGCGTGGCCTTTAGAAAAATTATTTAAAATTAACCACGCCTTGCGTGGCCTTTAGAAAAATTATTTAAAATTAACCACGCCTTGCGTGGCCTTTAGAAAAATTATTTAAAATTAACCACGCCTTGCGTGGCCTTTAGAAAAATTATTTAAAATTAACCACGCCTTGCGTGGCCTTTAGAAAAATTATTTAAAATTAACCACTCCTTGCGTGGCCTTTAGAAAAATTATTTAAAATTAACCACGCCTTGCGTGGCCTTTAGAAAAATTATTTAAAATTAACCACGCCTTGCGTGGCCTTTAGAAAAATTATTTAAAATTAACCACGCCTTGCGTGGCCTTTAGAAAAATTATTTAAAATTAACCACGCCTTGCGTGGCCTTTAGAAAAATTATTTAAAATTAACCACGCCTTGCGTGGCCTTTAGAAAAATTATTTAAAATTAACCACGCCTTGCGTGGCCTTTAGAAAAAATTTTTAAAATTAACCACGCCTTGTGTTGCCTTTAGAAAAATTATTTAAAATTAACCACGCCTTGTGTTGCCTTTAGAAAAATTATTTAAAGTTAACCACGCCTTGTGTTGCCTTTAGAAAAATTATTTAAAATTAAACACGCCCTGTGTTGCCTTTAGAAAAATTATTTAAAATTGACCACGCCTTGTGTTGCCTTTAGAAAAATTATTTAAAATTAACCACGCCTTGTGTTGCCTTTAGAAAAATTATTTAAAATTAAACACGCCCTGTGTTGCCTTTAGAAAAATTATTTAAAATTAACCACGCCATGTGTTGTCTTTAGAAAATTAAGCACGCCTTGTGTTGCCTTTAGAAAAATTATTTAAAATTAACCACGCCTTGTGTTGCCTTTAGAAAAATTATTTAAAATTAACCACGAATGGTGTTGCCTTTAGAAAAATTATTTAAAATTAACCACGCCTTGTGTTGCCTTTAGAAAAATTATTTAAAATTAACCACGCCTTGTGTTGCCTTTAGAAAAATTATTTAAAATTAACCACGCCTTGTGTTGCCTTTAGAAAAATTATGTAAAATTAACCACGCCTTGTGATGCCTTTAGAAAAATTATTTAAAATTAACCACGCCTTGTGTTGCCTTTAGAAAAATTATTTAAAATTAACCACGCCTTGTGTTGCCTTTAGAAAAATTATTTAAAATTAACCACGCCTTGTGTTGCCTTTAGAAAAATTATTTAAAATTAACCACGCCTTGTGTTGCCTTTAGAAAAATTATGTAAAATTAACCACGCCTTGTGATGCCTTTAGAAAAATTATTTAAAATTAACCACGCCTTGTGTTGCCTTTAGAAAAATTATTTAAAATTAACCACGCCTTGTGTTGCCTTTAGAAAAATTATTTAAAATTAACCACGAATGGTGTTGCCTTTAGAAAAATTATTTAAAATTAACCACGCCTTGTGTTGCCTTTAGAAAAATTATTTAAAATTAACCACGCCTTGTGTTGCCTTTAGAAAAATTATTTAAAATTAACCACGCCTTGTGTTGCCTTTAGAAAAATTATTTAAAATTAACCACGCCTTGTGTTGCCTTTAGAAAAATTATGTAAAATTAACCACGCCTTGTGATGCCTTTAGAAAAATTATTTAAAATTAACCACGCCTTGTGTTGCCTTTAGAAAAATTATTTAAAATTAACCACGCCTTTAGAAAAATTATTTAAAATTAACCACGCCTTTAGAAAAATTATTTAAAATTAACCACGCCTTGTGTTGCCTTTAGAAAAATTATTTCAAATTAACCACGCCTTGTGTTGCCTTCAGAAAAATTATTTAAAATTAACCACGCCTTTAGAAAAATTATTTAAAATTAACCACGCCTTTAGAAAAATTATTTAAAATTAACCACGCCTTTAGAAAAATTATTTAAAATTAACCACGCCTTGTGTTGCCTTTAGAAAAATTATTTAAAATTAACCACGCCTTTAGAAAAATTATTTAAAATTAACCACGCCTTGTGTTGCCTTTAGAAAAATTATTTAAAATTAACCACGCCTTTAGAAAAATTATTTAAAATTAACCACGCCTTGTGTTGCCTTTAGAAAAATTATTTAAAATTAACCACGCCTTTAGAAAAATTATTTAAAATTAACCACGCCTTTAGAAAAATTATTTAAAATTAACCACGCCTTGTGTTGCCTTTAGAAAAATTATTTAAAATTAACCACGCCTTTAGAAAAATTATTTAAAATTAACCACGCCTTTAGAAAAATTATTTAAAATTAACCACGCCTTTAGAAAGATTATTTAAAATTAACCACGCCTTTAGAAAAATTATTTAAAATTAACCGCGCCTTTAGAAAAATTATTTAAAATTAACCACGCCTTTAGAAAAATTATTTAAAATTAATCACGCTTTTAGAAAAATTATTTAAAATTAACCACGCCTTTAGAAAAATTATTTAAAATTAACCACGCCTTTAGAAAAATTATTTAAAATTAACCACGCCTTTAGAAAAATTATTTAAAATTAACCACGCCTTTAGAAAAATTATTTAAAATTAACCACGCCTTTAGAAAAATTATTTAAAATTAACCACGCCTTTAGAAAAATTATTTAAAATTAACCACGCCTTTAGAAAAATTATTTAAAATTAACCACGCCTTTAGAATAATTATTTAAAATTAACCACGCCTTTAGAAAAACTATTTAAAATTAACCACGCCTTTAGAAAAATTATTTAAAATTAACCACGCCTTTAGAAAAATTATTTAAAATTAACCACGCCTTTAGAAAAATTATTTAAAATTAACCACGCCTTTAGAAAAATTATTTAAAATTAACCACGCCTTTAGAATAATTATTTAAAATTAACCACGCCTTTAGAAAAATTATTTAAAATTAACCACGCCTTTAGAAAAATTATTTAAAATTAACCACGCCTTTAGAAAAATTATTTAAAATTAACCACGCCTTTAGAAAAATTATTTAAAATTAACCACGCCTTTAGAAAAATTATTTAAAATTAACCACGCCTTTAGAAAAATTATTTAAAATTAACCACGCCTTTAGAAAAATTATTTAAAATTAACCTCGCCTTTAGAAAAATTATTTAAAATTAACCACGCCTTTAGAAAAACTATTTAAAATTAACCACGCCTTTAGAAAAATTATTTAAAATTAACCACGCCTTTAGAAAAATTATTTAAAATTAACCACGCCTTTAGAAAAATTATTTAAAATTAACCACGCCTTTAGAAAAATTATTTAAAATTAACCACGCCTTTAGAAAAATTATTTAAAATTAACCACGCCTTTAGAAAAATTATTTAAAATTAACCACGCCTTTAGAAAAATTATTTAAAATTAACCACGCCTTTAGAAAAATTATTTAAAATTAACCACGCCTTTAGAAAAATTATTTAAAATTAACCACGCCTTTAGAAAAATTATTTAAAATTAACCACGCCTTTAGAAAAATTATTTAAAATTAACCACGCCTTTAGAAAAATTATTTAAAATTAACCACGCCTTTAGAAAAATTATTTAAAATTAACCTCGCCTTTAGAAAAATTATTTAAAATTAACCACGCCTTTAGAAAAATTATTTAAAATTAACCACGCCTTTAGAAAAATTATTTAAAATTAACCTCGCCTTTAGAAAAATTATTTAAAATTAACCACGCCTTTAGAAAAATTATTTAAAATTAACCACGCCTTTAGAAAAATTATTTAAAATTAACCACGCCTTTAGAAAAATTATTTAAAATTAACCACGCCTTTAGAAAAATTATTTAAAATTAACCACGCCTTTAGAAAAATTATTTAAAACTAACCACGCCTCTAGAAAAATTATTTAAAATTAACCACGCCTTTAGAAAAATTATTTAAAATTAACCACGCCTTTAGAAAAATTATTTAAAATTAACCACGCCTTTAGAAAAATTATTTAAAATTAACCACGCCTTTAGAAAAATTATTTAAAATTAACCACGCCTTTAGAAAAATTATTTAAAATTAACCACGCCTTTAGAAAAATTATTTAAAATTAACCACGCCTTTAGAAAAATTATTTAAAATTAACCACGCCTTTAGAAAAATTATTTAAAATTAACCACGCCTTTAGAAAAATTATTTAAAATTAACCACGCCTTTAGAAAAATTATTTAAAATTAACCACGCCTTTAGAAAAATTATTTAAAATTAACCACGCCTTTAGAAAAATTATTTAAAATTAACCACGCCTTTAGAAAAATTACTTAAAATTAACCACGCCTTTAGAAAAATTATTTAAAATTAACCACGCCTTTAGAAAAATTATTTAAAATTAACCACGCCTTTAGAAAAAATATTTAAAATTAACCACGCCTTTAGAAAAATTATTTAAAATTAACCACGCCTTTAGAAAAAATATTTAAAATTAACCACGCCTTTAGAAAAAATATTTAAAATTAACCACGCCTTTAGAAAAATTATATAAAATTAACCACGCCTTTAGAAAAATTATTTAAAATTAACCACGCCTTTAGAAAAATTATTTAAAATTAACCACGCCTTTAGAAAAATTATTTAAAATTAACCACGCCTTTAGAAAAATTATTTAAAATTAACCACGCCTTTAGAAAAATTATTTAAAATTAACCACGCCTTTAGAAAAATTATTTAAAATTAACCACGCCTTTAGAAAAATTATTTAAAATTAACCACGCCTTTAGAAAAATTATTTAAAATTAACCACGCCTTTAGAAAAATTATTTAAAATTAACCACGCCTTTAGAAAAATTATTTAAAATTAACCACGCCTTTAGAAAAATTATTTAAAATTAACCACGCCTTTAGAAAAATTATTTAAAATTAACCACGCCTTTAGAATAATTATTTAAAATTAACCACGCCTTTAGAAAAACTATTTAAAATTAACCACGCCTTTAGAAAAATTATTTAAAATTAACCACGCCTTTAGAAAAATTATTTAAAATTAACCACGCCTTTAGAAAAATTATTTAAAATTAACCACGCCTTTAGAAAAATTATTTAAAATTAACCACGCCTTTAGAATAATTATTTAAAATTAACCACGCCTTTAGAAAAATTATTTAAAATTAACCACGCCTTTAGAAAAATTATTTAAAATTAACCACGCCTTTAGAAAAATTATTTAAAATTAACCACGCCTTTAGAAAAATTATTTAAAATTAACCACGCCTTTAGAAAAATTATTTAAAATTAACCACGCCTTTAGAAAAATTATTTAAAATTAACCACGCCTTTAGAAAAATTATTTAAAATTAACCTCGCCTTTAGAAAAATTATTTAAAATTAACCACGCCTTTAGAAAAACTATTTAAAATTAACCACGCCTTTAGAAAAATTATTTAAAATTAACCACGCCTTTAGAAAAATTATTTAAAATTAACCACGCCTTTAGAAAAATTATTTAAAATTAACCACGCCTTTAGAAAAATTATTTAAAATTAACCACGCCTTTAGAAAAATTATTTAAAATTAACCACGCCTTTAGAAAAATTATTTAAAATTAACCACGCCTTTAGAAAAATTATTTAAAATTATCCACGCCTTTAGAAAAATTATTTAAAATTAACCACGCCTTTAGAAAAATTATTTAAAATTAACCACGCCTTTAGAAAAATTATTTAAAATTAACCACGCCTTTAGAAAAATTATTTAAAATTAACCTCGCCTTTAGAAAAATTATTTAAAATTAACCACGCCTTTAGAAAAATTATTTAAAATTAACCACGCCTTTAGAAAAATTATTTAAAATTAACCTCGCCTTTAGAAAAATTATTTAAAATTAACCACGCCTTTAGAAAAATTATTTAAAATTAACCACGCCTTTAGAAAAATTATTTAAAATTAACCACGCCTTTAGAAAAATTATTTAAAATTAACCACGCCTTTAGAAAAATTATTTAAAATTAACCACGCCTTTATAAAAATTATTTAAAATTAACCACGCCTTTAGAAAAATTATTTAAAATTAACCACGCCTTTAGAAAAATTATTTAAAATTAACCACGCCTTTAGAAAAATTATTTAAAACTAACCACGTCTCTAGAAAAATTATTTAAAATTAACCACGCCTTTAGAAAAATTATTTAAAATTAACCACGCCTTTAGAAAAATTAACCACGCCTTTAGAAAAATTATTTAAAATTAACCACGCCTTTAGAAAAATTATTTAAAATTAACCACGCCTTTAGAAAAATTATTTAAAATTAACCACGCCTTTAGAAAAATTATTTAAAATTAACCACGCCTTTAGAAAAATTATTTAAAATTAACCACGCCTTTAGAAAAATTATTTAAAATTAACCACGCCTTTAGAAAAATTATTTAAAATTAACCACGCCTTTAGAAAAATTATTTAAAATTAACCACGCCTTTAGAAAAATTATTTAAAATTAACCACGCCTTTAGAAAAATTATTTAAAATTAACCACGCCTTTAGAAAAATTATTTAAAATTAACCACGCCTTTAGAAAAATTATTTAAAATTAACCACGCCTTTAGAAAAATTATTTAAAATTAACCACGCCTTTAGAAAAATTATTTAAAATTAACCACGCCTTTAGAAAAATTACTTAAAATTAACCACGCCTTTAGAAAAAATATTTAAAATTAACCACGCCTTTAGAAAAATTATTTAAAATTAACCACGCCTTTAGAAAAAATATTTAAAATTAACCACGCCTTTAGAAAAAATATTTAAAATTAACCACGCCTTTAGAAAAATTATATAAAATTAACCACGCCTTTAGAAAAATTATTTAAAATTAACCACGCCTTTAGAAAAATTATTTAAAATTAACCACGCCTTTAGAAAAATTATTTAAAATTAACCACGCCTTTAGAAAAATTATTTAAAATTAACCACGCCTTTAGAAAAATTATTTAAAATTAACCACGCCTTTAGAAAAATTATTTAAAATTAACCACGCCTTTAGAAAAATTATTTAAAATTAACCACGCCTTTAGAAAAATTATTTAAAATTAACCACGCCTTAGAAAAATTATTTAAAATTAACCACGCCTTTAGAAAAATTATTTAAAATTAACCACGCCTTTAGAAAAATTACTTAAAATTAACCACGCCTCGTGCTGCCTTTAGAAAAATTAATTAAAATTGACCATTCCTTGTGTTGTCTTTAGAAAAATTATTTAAAATTAACCGCGCCATATATTGCTTTCAGAAAAAAATATTTAAAATTATCCGCGCCTTGTGTTGCGTTTAGAAAAATTATTAAAATTTAACCACGCCTTGTGTTACCTTTAGAAAAATTATTTAAAATGAACCACGGCTTGTGTTGTATTTGAAAAAAAAATATTTAAAATTAACTACGCCTTATCTGGTCCCTGAAAATATCTATATATATAAAAATGGTGTAAAAAATGTATAGTAATTCATAAAATGAGAACGGCTAGGCCGATTTCTGTAAAATTTTTTGTCAGTTATTCGTATTTGCGAGAAGAAGGTTTTTACGTAAGAAAATTTTGGAAAGTATCTCTGGAAAAGTCGGAAAATTGGAAAAATCGAAAATTGAGTTTTTGTATGAAATGTTATTCCTTAATAGCGAGACGAAGTTCGCCGGGTCCGCTAGTTATTTTATATTAATCTTGCCTTATTTGGTTTCCTGAAAAAGTTATTACACAATTCTTTTCAAAACTTTGTTAGAAATCTATATATGACAATTAACCCTCTTAATAAGGGACCTTACCATTTTGCAAAAATAGTCATTTACGCTCATTTTTTATGACTTTCAATTGTTATTTCTTTATATTTTATGCCCTTTTCCCCCTGCCGAAAGTGTTTATTGTTTCGTTTACAGTGCAAAAATTTACATAAAACATAAATTGTATAGTCTCTCCGTTCTCCGATAATCATCTGCGTATGTCAATTTTCCAAAACGTGTCTCAGAAAATCCTTTATCTTCAGCAGAAAAAATATTCATCAATTTTGGCAAACGATTGGACAAATTTTAGCAAAAAATACTGCGTATGACTATTTTAGCGCATTTTTATGATAGGCCATAAAAACGATGAAAACATACAAAACGCCTACAAATAGGCAACGCATCGCCAAAATTATGACAATAACACAAAAAGACAAAGACATTTAGCCCTATGGTTATGATAGCACCAGCTATAAATAGCAGACAACAGAAGCTTCAAGCCTTCACCCACCACCAAAAAGAAAGAAAGTCACTAAAAGGCAACAAAAAATAAAATGACAAAATGAAATGCTCATCCCCCCCGAAAACTATGCCCTACCATATTTGATATGTTTGGGTTAAAAAACATTGATGCAGAACGTCTATAAAAAACGAAACAAACACATTATGGGGTAATGCATATGTCAATGGTAATTTCGGAAACAGAATTATTGCCAGAAGCATTTTTGGCAATGGCAGCTGGTATGACGAAATCCATGTTGAGGGAGGGTAGGCGGCGTGTGAGTGGCGGACAAAAAAGGGTTATATCATGACCCAAGGCATTTTTGTGGCAATCACAAAACCACATTTCAAAAACATATTTCAACTACACATAAATACTTATGAATATATAGAAAGTACATACATACATATGGTTGTATGGCTTTGGGGAATATACAGATAATAGGCTGGAGCGTGGTAAATTTTATATAATTTTTCCAAGGACCACACACGGCGTGTTTAATTTTAAATAATTTTTCAAGGACCACACAAGGCGTGGTTAATTTTAAATAATTTTTTCAAGGACCACACAAGGCGTGGTAAATTTTAAATAATTTTTTCAAGGGCCACACAAGGCGTGGTTAATTTTAAATAATTTTTTCAAGGACCACACAAGGCGTGGCTAATTCTAAATAATTTTTTCAAGGACCACACAAGGCGTGGTTGATTTTAAATAATTTTTTCAAGGACCACACAAGGCGTGGTTAATTTTAAATAATTTTTTCAAGGACCACACAAGGAGTGGTTAATTTTAAATAATTTTTTCAAGGACCACACAAGGCGTGGTTAATTTTAAATAATTTTTTCAAGGACCACACAAGGCGTGGTTAATTTTAAATAATTTTTTCAAGGACCTCACAAGGCGTGGTTAATTTTAAATAATTTTTTTAAGAACCACACAAGGCGTGGTTAATTTTAAATAATTTTTTAGGAACCACACAAGGTGTGGTTAATTTTAAATAATTTTTTTAGGAACCACACAAGGTGTGGTTAATTTTAAATAATTTTTTTAGGAACCACACAAGGCGTGGTTAATTTTAAATAATTTTTTTAAGGACCAAACAAGGCGTGGTTAATTTTAAATTATTTTTTTAGGAACCACACAAGGCGTAGTTAATTTTAAATTATTTTTTTAGGAACCACACAAGGCGTGGTTAATTTTAAATAATTTTTTCAAGGACCACACAAGGCGTGGTTCATTTTAAATAATTTTTTCAAGGACCACACAAGGCGTGGTTCATTTTAAATAATTTTTTCAAGGACCACACAAGGCGTGGTTAATTTTAAATAATTTTTTCAAGGACCACACAAGGCGTGGTTAATTTTAAATAATTTTTTCAAGGACCACACAAGGCGTGGTTAATTTTAAATAATTTTTTCAAGGACCACACAAGGCGTGGTTAATTTTAAATAATTTTTTCAAGGACCACACAAGGCGTGGTTAATTTTAAATAATTTTTTCAAGGACCACACAAGGCGTGGTTAATTTTAAATAATTTTTTTAGGGACCACACAAGGCGTGGTTAGTTTTAAATAATTTTTTCAAGGACCACACAAGGCGTGGTTAATTTTAAATAATTTTTTTAGGGACCACACAAGGCGTGGTTAGTTTTAAATAATTTTTTTAGGAACCACACAAGGCGTGGTTAATTTTAAATAATTTTTTAGGAAAAAAATCAAAGACCCATTATATTGTTTCGAAATCCACCCTATTATTCCATCATTTTGATGATATCAAATTTTATTTTCCATGATATGTGTAAAAGCTCTCATTTAACGGATACATGCCAAGTTTTTTTGTCTCCCAGCTACTATCAAGATGGAAATTGTTTTTTTTTTTTTCAACGCATAGAGCCAAGGGGCAACATGAGGGGAGAAAATAAAATGAAAGAAAATAGGCAAAAAAAATGGTAGGGTTAATGGCCCTTGAAAAGGATGGAAATTTGACATTTAAATTGTCATAATTCCATTCAAATGATAAGTCTATGTTGTCTATGTTTTGTGGTATTGGGTCTGAGGGTGCCACAATTTAAGCCACAACTTCCGTTGTTTCCGTTTCAGACAAATTTCTGACTTAACACTTTACATTTTCTACAAAACGTTTTGTTCTAGCTGATTTTTGTTCTTGTTTTTTGCGGACGTGATAAAGATATTGCTGCAAATTATACGCGCCGACTGTATGAAGCATGTCACATATCTGCTGTTGCGATTTGGCGTATTTATTTATTTTTGTCAACGACTGGCATATCATGTTCTTCCAAGAATAGGGGGAAGAAATGCCAAAGCAAATTTTTGCAAGATTTTTTAGCAAATATTTGTCAAATCTTATCTCAGATGTCATGTAAAATAAACATTATTTTAAATTATACCATGAAAATGTATGAGATTATTCTTTATTACTGCTGGCAAAATTTTATTTTTGCATTTAAAATTTAAGATTTTTCAACCAATATAATTTTTTAAAAATTTGAAATTTTTCGAAAATCTTTTTAGACTTACCCATACACACTCCTAGCGCATTGGCTGTTGGTAATTTTGCCACACATTTCAACGGTGGTTCACAGCGTCCTGAAAAATCGCCCGGACCGCCACATACCTCACCAACTGTTTTGGCGCAGATTGGACAGCAGCTGTAAGAAAAATAATAAAAAAATAATTGTCAGTAAATAATTTTTTTAAAGTGTTTCAAAGGCCATTAGGCGTGGATTTTTTAATGAATTTTTCTGGGTCCTTTAAAGGCCTTTAGGCGTGGATTTTTTAATGAATTTTTCCAGGACTTTTAAAGGCCTTTAGGCGTGGATTTTTTAATGAATTTTTCCAGGACTTTTAAAGGCCTTTAAGCGTTGATTTTTTAATGAATTTTTCCAGGACTTTTAAAGGCCTTTAGGCGTGGATTTTTTAATGAATTTTTCCAGGATTTTTAAAGGCCTTTAGGCGTGGATTTTTTAATGAATTTTTCCAGGACTTTTAAAGGCCTTTAGGCGTGGATTTTTTAATGAGGACTTTTAAAGGCCTTTAGGCGTGGATTTTTTAATGATTTTTTCTACGCTTTTAAATGCCTTTATCCGTGGATTTTTTAATAAATTTTTCTACGACTTTTAAAGGCCTTTAGGCGTGGATTTTTTAATGAATTTTTCTACGACTTTTAAAGGCCTTTAGGCGTGGATTTTTTAATGAATTTTTCTACGCTTTTAAATGCCTTTATCCGTGGATTTTTTAATAAATTTTTCTACGACTTTTAAAGGCCTTTACGCGTGGATTTTTTAATGAATTTTTCTACGACTTTTAAAGGCCTTTAGGCGTTGATTTTTTAATGAATTTTTCAAAGACCTTTAAAGGCCATTAGGCGTGGATTTTTTAATGAATTTTTCAAAGACCTTTAAAGGCCATTAGGCGTGGATTTTTTAATGAATTTTTCAAAGACCTTTAAAGGCCATTAGGCGTGGATTTTTTAATGAATTTTTCTGGGTCCTTTAAAGGCCTTTAGGCGTGGATTTTTTAATGAATTTTTCTGGGTCCTTTAAAGGCCTTTAGGCGTGGATTTTTTAATGAATTTTTCTGGGTCCTTTAAAGGCCTTTAGGCGTGGATTTTTTAATGAATTTTTCTGGGTCCTTTAAAGGCCTTTAGGCGTGGATTTTTTAATGAATTTTTCTGGGTCCTTTAAAGGCCTTTAGGCGTGGATTTTTTAATGAATTTTTCTGGGTCCTTTAAAGGCCTTTAGGCGTGGATTTTTTAATGAATTTTTCTGGGTCCTTTAAAGGCCTTTAGGCGTGGATTTTTTAATGAATTTTTCTGGGTCCTTTAAAGGCCTTTAGGCGTGGATTTTTTAATGAATTTTTCTGGGTCCTTTAAAGGCCTTTAGGCGTGGATTTTTTAATGAATTTTTCTGGGTCCTTTAAAGGCCTTTAGGCGTGAATTTTTTAATGAATTTTTCCAGGACTTTTAAAGGCCTTTAGGCGTGGATTTATTAATGAATTTTTCCAGGACTTTTAAAGGCCTTTAGGCGTGGATTTTTTAATGAATTTTTCCAGGACTTTTAAAGGCCTTTAGGCGTGGATTTTTTAATGAGGACTTTTAAAGGCCTTTAGGCGTGGATTTTTTAATGAATTTTTCTACGCTTTTAAATGCCTTTATCCGTGGATTTTTTAATAAATTTTTCTACGACTTTTAAAGGCCTTTAGGCGTGGATTTTTTAATGAATTTTTCTACGACTTTTAAAGGCCTTTAGGCGTGGATTTTTTAATGAATTTTTCTACGCTTTTAAATGCCTTTATCCGTGGATTTTTTAATAAATTTTTCTACGACTTTTAAAGGCCTTTACGCGTGGATTTTTTAATGAATTTTTCTACGACTTTTAAAGGCCTTTAGGCGTTGATTTTTTAATGAATTTTTCAAAGACCTTTAAAGGCCATTAGGCGTGGATTTTTTAATGAATTTTTCAAAGACCTTTAAAGGCCATTAGGCGTGGATTTTTTAATGAATTTTTCAAAGACCTTTAAAGGCCATTAGGCGTGGATTTTTTAATGAATTTTTCTGGGTCCTTTAAAGGCCTTTAGGCGTGGATTTTTTAATGAATTTTTCTGGGTCCTTTAAAGGCCTTTAGGCGTGGATTTTTTAATGAATTTTTCTGGGTCCTTTAAAGGCCTTTAGGCGTGGATTTTTTAATGAATTTTTCTGGGTCCTTTAAAGGCCTTTAGGCGTGGATTTTTTAATGAATTTTTCTGGGTCCTTTAAAGGCCTTTAGGCGTGGATTTTTTAATGAATTTTTCTGGGTCCTTTAAAGGCCTTTAGGCGTGGATTTTTTAATGAATTTTTCTGGGTCCTTTAAAGGCCTTTAGGCGTGGATTTTTTAATGAATTTTTCTGGGTCCTTTAAAGGCCTTTAGGCGTGGATTTTTTAATGAATTTTTCTGGGTCCTTTAAAGGCCTTTAGGCGTGGATTTTTTAATGAATTTTTCTGGGTCCTTTAAAGGCCTTTAGGCGTGAATTTTTTAATGAATTTTTCCAGGACTTTTAAAGGCCTTTAGGCGTGGATTTATTAATGAATTTTTCCAGGACTTTTAAAGGCCTTTAGGCGTGGATTTTTTAATGAATTTTTCCAGGACTTTTAAAGGCCTTTAGGCGTGGATTTTTTAATGAATTTTTCCAGGACTTTTAAAGGCCTTTAGGCGTGGATTTTTTAATGAATTTTTCCAGGACTTTTAAAGGCCTTTAGGCGTGGATTTTTTAATGAATTTTTCCAGGACTTTTAAAGGCCTTTAGGCGTGGATTTTTTAATGAATTTTTCCAGGACTTTTAAAGGCCTTTAGGCGTGGATTTTTTAATGAATTTTTCCAGGACTTTTAAAGGCCTTTAGGCGTGGATTTTTTAATGAATTTTTTCCAGGACTTTTAAAGGCCTTTAGGCGTGGATTTTTTAATGAATTTTTTCCAGGACTTTTAAAGGCCTTTAGGCGTGGATTTTTTAATGAATTTTTCCAGGACTTTTAAAGGCCTTTAGGCGTGGATTTTTTAATGAATTTTTCCAGGACTTTTAAAGGCCTTTAGGCGTGGATTTTTTAATGAATTTTTCCAGGACTTTTAAAGGCCTTTAGGCGTAGATTTTTTAATGAATTTTTCCAGGACTTTTAAAGTCCTTTAGGCGTGGATTTTTTAATGAATTTTTCCAGGACTTTTAAAGGCCTTTAGGCGTAGATTTTTTAATGAATTTTTCCAGGACTTTTAAAGGCCTTTAGGCGTGGATTTTTTAATGAATTTTTTCCAGGACTTTTAAAGGCCTTTAGGCGTGGATTTTTTAATGAATTTTTTCCAGGACTTTTAAAGGCCTTTAGGCGTGGATTTTTTAATGAATTTTTCCAGGACTTTTAAAGGCCTTTAGGCGTGGATTTTTTAATGAATTTTTCCAGGACTTTTAAAGGCCTTTAGGCGTGGATTTTTTAATGAATTTTTCCAGGACTTTTAAAGGCCTTTAGGCGTAGATTTTTTAATGAATTTTTCCAGGACTTTTAAAGTCCTTTAGGCGTGGATTTTTTAATGAATTTTTCCAGGACTTTTAAAGGCCTTTAGGCGTAGATTTTTTAATGAATTTTTCCAGGACTTTTAAAGGCCTTTAGGCGTAGATTTTTTAATGAATTTTTCCAGGACTTTTAAAGGCCTTTAGGCGTGGATTTTTTAATGAATTTTTCCAGGACTTTTAAAGGCCTTTAGGCGTGGATTTTTTAATGAATTTTTCCAGGACTTTTAAAGGCCTTTAGGCGTGGATTTTTTAATGAATTTTTCCAGGACTTTTAAAGGCCTTTAGGCGTGGATTTTTTAATGAATTTTTCCAGGACTTTTAAAGGCCTTTAGGCGTGGATTTCTTAATGAATTTTTCCAGGACTTTTAAAGGCCTTTAGGCGTGGATTTCTTAATGAATTTTTCTGGCAATTTTAAAGGCCCTTAGGCGTGGATTTCTTAATGAATTTTTCCAGGACTTTTAAAGGCCTTTAGGCGTGGATTTCTTAATGAATTTTTCTGGCAATTTTAAAGGCCCTTAGGCGTGGATTTTTTAACGACCTCTTCTGGCACTTTTAAAGGCCTTTAGGCGTGGATTTTTTAATGAATTTTTCTGGGTCCTTTAAAGGCCTTTAGGCGTGGATTTTTTAATGAATTTTTCTGGGTCCTTTAAAGGCCTTTAGGCGTGGATTTTTTAATGAATTTTTCCAGGACTTTTAAAGGCCTTTAGGCGTGGATTTTTTAATGAATTTTTCTGGCAATTTTAAAGGCCCTTAGGCGTGGATTTTTTAACGACCTCTTCTGGCACTTTTAAAGGCCTTTAGGCGTGGATTTTTTAATGAATTTTTCTGGGTCCTTTAAAGGCCTTTAGGCGTGGATTTTTTAATGAATTTTTCCAGGACTTTTAAAGGCCTTTAGGCGTGGATTTTTTAATGAATTTTTCTGGCAATTTTAAAGGCCCTTAGGCGTGGATTTTTTAACGACCTCTTCTGGCACTTTTAAAGGCCTTTAGGCGTGGATTTTTTAATGAATTTTTCTGGGTCCTTTAAAGGCCTTTAGGCGTGGATTTTTTAATGAATTTTTCCAGGACTTTTAAAGGCCTTTAGGCGTGGATTTTTTAATGAATTTTTCCAGGACGTTTAAAGGCCTTTAGGCGTGGATTTTTTAATGAATTTTTCCAGGACTTTTAAAGGCCTTTAGGCGTGGATTTTTTAATGAATTTTTCCAGGAATTTTAAAGGCTTTTAGGCGTGGATTTTTTAATGAATTTTTCCAGGACTTTTAAAGGCCTTTAGGCGTGGATTTTTTAATGAATTTTTCCAGGACTTTTAAAGGCCTTTAGGCGTGGATTTTTTAATAAATTTTTCCAGGACTTTTAAAGGCCTTTAGGCGTGGATTTTTTAATGAATTTTTCTGGGTGCTTTAAAGGCCTTTAGGCGTGGATTTTTTAATGAATTTTTCTGGGTGCTTTAAAGGCCTTTAGGCGTGGATTTTTTAATTAATTTTTCTGGGTGCTTTAAAGGCCTTTAGGCGTGGATTTTTTAATGAATTTTTCTGGGTCCTTTAAAGGCCTTTAGGCGTGGATTTTTAAATGAATTTTTCTGGGTCCTTTAAAGGCCTTTAGGCGTGGATTTTTTAATGAATTTTTCTGGGTCCTTTAAAGGCCTTTAGGCGTGGATTTTTTAATGAATTTTTCTGGGTCCTTTAAAGGCCTTTAGGCGTGGATTTTTTAATGAATTTTTTCTGGGTCCTTTAAAGGCCTTTAGGCGTGGATTTTTTAATGAATTTTTCTGGGCGTGGATTTTTTAATGAATTTTTCTGGGTCCTTTAAAGGCCTTTAGGCGTGGATTTTTTAATGAAATTTTCTGGGTCCTTTAAAGGCCTTTAGGCGTGGATTTTTTAATGAATTTTTCTGGGTCCTTTAAAGGCCTTTAGGCGTGGATTTTTTAATGAATTTTTCTGGGTCCTTTAAAGGCCTTTAGGCGTGGATTTTTTAATGAATTTTTCTGGGTCCTTTAAAGGCCTTTAGGCGTGGATTTTTTAATGAATTTTTCTGGGTCCTTTAAGGCCTTTAGGCGTGGATTTTTTAATGAATTTTTCTGGGTCCTTTAAAGGCCTTTAGGCGTGGATTTTTTAATGAATTTTTCTGGGTCCATTAAAGGCCTTTAGGCGTGGATTTTTTAATGAATTTTTCTGGGTCCTTTAAAGGCCTTTAGGCGTGGATTTTTTAATGAATTTTTCTGGGTCCTTTAAAGTCCTTTAGGCTTGGATTTTTTAATGAATTTTTCCAGGACTTTTAAAGGCCTTTAGGCGTGGATTTTTTAATGAATTTTTCCAGGACTTTTAAAGGCCTTTAGGCGTGGATTTTTTAATGAATTTTTCCAGGACTTTTAAAGGCCTTTAGGCGTAGATTTTTTAATGAATTTTTCCAGGACTTTTAAAGTCCTTTAGGCGTGGATTTTTTAATGAATTTTTCCAGGACTTTTAAAGGCCTTTAGGCGTAGATTTTTTAATGAATTTTTCCAGGACTTTTAAAGGCCTTTAGGCGTAGATTTTTTAATGAATTTTTCCAGGACTTTTAAAGGCCTTTAGGCGTGGATTTTTTAATGAATTTTTCCAGGACTTTTAAAGGCCTTTAGGCGTGGATTTTTTAATGAATTTTTCCAGGACTTTTAAAGGCCTTTAGGCGTGGATTTTTTAATGAATTTTTCCAGGACTTTTAAAGGCCTTTAGGCGTGGATTTTTTAATGAATTTTTCCAGGACTTTTAAAGGCCTTTAGGCGTGGATTTCTTAATGAATTTTTCCAGGACTTTTAAAGGCCTTTAGGCGTGGATTTCTTAATGAATTTTTCTGGCAATTTTAAAGGCCCTTAGGCGTGGATTTCTTAATGAATTTTTCTGGCAATTTTAAAGGCCCTTAGGCGTGGATTTCTTAATGAATTTTTCCAGGACTTTTAAAGGCCTTTAGGCGTGGATTTCTTAATGAATTTTTCTGGCAATTTTAAAGGCCCTTAGGCGTGGATTTTTTAACGACCTCTTCTGGCACTTTTAAAGGCCTTTAGGCGTGGATTTTTTAATGAATTTTTTCTGGGTCCTTTAAAGGCCTTTAGGCGTGGATTTTTTAATGAATTTTTCTGGGTCCTTTAAAGGCCTTTAGGCGTGGATTTTTTAATGAATTTTTCTGGGTCCTTTAAAGGCCTTTAGGCGTGGATTTTTTAATGAATTTTTCCAGGACTTTTAAAGGCCTTTAGGCGTGGATTTTTTAATGAATTTTTCTGGCAATTTTAAAGGCCCTTAGGCGTGGATTTTTTAACGACCTCTTCTGGCACTTTTAAAGGCCTTTAGGCGTGGATTTTTTAATGAATTTTTCTGGGTCCTTTAAAGGCCTTTAGGCGTGGATTTTTTAATGAATTTTTCCAGGACTTTTAAAGGCCTTTAGGCGTGGATTTTTTAATGAATTTTTCCAGGACGTTTAAAGGCCTTTAGGCGTGGATTTTTTAATGAATTTTTCCAGGACTTTTAAAGGCCTTTAGGCGTGGATTTTTTAATGAATTTTTCCAGGAATTTTAAAGGCTTTTAGGCGTGGATTTTTTAATGAATTTTTCCAGGACTTTTAAAGGCCTTTAGGCGTGGATTTTTTAATGAATTTTTCCAGGACTTTTAAAGGCCTTTAGGCGTGGATTTTTTAATGAATTTTTCTGGGTGCTTTAAAGGCCTTTAGGCGTGGATTTTTTAATGAATTTTTCTGGGTGCTTTAAAGGCCTTTAGGCGTGGATTTTTTAATTAATTTTTCTGGGTGCTTTAAAGGCCTTTAGGCGTGGATTTTTTAATGAATTTTTCTGGGTCCTTTAAAGGCCTTTAGGCGTGGATTTTTAAATGAATTTTTCTGGGTCCTTTAAAGGCCTTTAGGCGTGGATTTTTTAATGAATTTTTCTGGGTCCTTTAAAGGCCTTTAGGCGTGGATTTTTTAATGAATTTTTCTGGGTCCTTTAAAGGCCTTTAGGCGTGGATTTTTTAATGAATTTTTTCTGGGTCCTTTAAAGGCCTTTAGGCGTGGATTTTTTAATGAATTTTTCTGGGCGTGGATTTTTTAATGAATTTTTCTGGGTCCTTTAAAGGCCTTTAGGCGTGGATTTTTTAATGAAATTTTCTGGGTCCTTTAAAGGCCTTTAGGCGTGGATTTTTTAATGAATTTTTCTGGGTCCTTTAAAGGCCTTTAGGCGTGGATTTTTTAATGAATTTTTCTGGGTCCTTTAAAGGCCTTTAGGCGTGGATTTTTTAATGAATTTTTCTGGGTCCTTTAAAGGCCTTTAGGCGTGGATTTTTTAATGAATTTTTCTGGGTCCTTTAAGGCCTTTAGGCGTGGATTTTTTAATGAATTTTTCTGGGTCCTTTAAAGGCCTTTAGGCGTGGATTTTTTAATGAATTTTTCTGGGTCCATTAAAGGCCTTTAGGCGTGGATTTTTTAATGAATTTTTCTGGGTCCTTTAAAGGCCTTTAGGCGTGGATTTTTTAATGAATTTTTCTGGGTCCTTTAAAGTCCTTTAGGCTTGGATTTTTTAATGAATTTTTCTGGGTCCTTTAAAGGCCTTTAGGCGTGGATTTTTTAATGAATTTTTCTGGGTCCTTTAAAGGCCTTTAGGCGTGGATTTTTTAATGAATTTTTCTGGGTCCTTTAAAGGCCTTTAGGCGTGGATTTTTTAATGAATTTTTCTGGGTCCTTTAAAGGCCTTTAGGCGTGGATTTTTTAATGAATTTTTCTGGGTCCTTTAAAGGCCTTTAGGCGTGGATTTTTTAATGAATTTTTCTGGGTCCTTTAAAGGCCTTTAGGCGTGGATTTTTTAATGAATTTTTCTGGGTCCTTTAAAGGCCTTTAGGCGTGGATTTTTTAATGAATTTTTCTGGGTCCTTTAAAGGCCTTTAGGCGTGGATTTTTTAATGAATTTTTCTGGGTCCTTTAAAGGCCTTTAGGCGTGGATTTTTAATGAATTTTTCTGGGTCCTTTAAAGGCCTTTAGGCGTGAATTTTTTAATGAATTTTTCCAGGACTTTTAAAGGCCTTTAGGCGTGGATTTATTAATGAATTTTTCCAGGACTTTTAAAGGCCTTTAGGCGTGGATTTATTAATGAATTTTTCCAGGACTTTTAAAGGCCTTTAGGCGTGGATTTTTTAATGAATTTTTCCAGGACTTTTAAAGGCCTTTAGGCGTGGATTTTTTAATGAATTTTTCCAGGACTTTTAAAGGCCTTTAGGCGTGGATTTTTTAATGAATTTTTCCAGGACTTTTAAAGGCCTTTAGGCGTGGATTTTTTAATGAATTTTTCCAGGACTTTTAAAGGCCTTTAGGCGTGGATTTTTTAATGAATTTTTCCAGGACTTTTAAAGGCCTTTAGGCGTGGATTTTTTAATGAATTTTTCTGGGTCCTTTAAAGGCCTTTAGGCGTGGATTTTTTAATGAATTTTTCTGGGTCCTTTAAAGGCCTTTAGGCGTGGATTTTTTAATGAATTTTTCTGGGTCCTTTAAAGGCCTTTAGGCGTGGATTTTTTAATGAATTTTTCTGGGTCCTTTAAGGCCTTTAGGCGTGGATTTTTTAATGAATTTTTCTGGGTCCTTTAAAGGCCTTTAGGCGTGGATTTTTTAATGAATTTTTCTGGGTCCATTAAAGGCCTTTAGGCGTGGATTTTTTAATGAATTTTTCTGGGTCCTTTAAAGGCCTTTAGGCGTGGATTTTTTAATGAATTTTTCTGGGTCCTTTAAAGTCCTTTAGGCTTGGATTTTTTAATGAATTTTTCTGGGTCCTTTAAAGGCCTTTAGGCGTGGATTTTTTAATGAATTTTTCTGGGTCCTTTAAAGGCCTTTAGGCGTGGATTTTTTATTGAATCTTTGTAGGATTTTTTTCTCTTCTACTTACTTGCATGGATCCAAAACGATCAGCCCCTTCCCAGGACAATCCAGTGAACTGATAACATCACATTCCTTGGGATTGCAGTAACATTTCAAACCATTGACCACCCGGGAACCAGCTGCCACCACCACCAGCAGATAGCAGCATAAATATATTAGGTAGGTTCGTAGATTTAAAAAACAAAATTCTGTTTTTGAGCTCATTCTGGTTTTTTGGTGATTTTGAGCAAATGCAAACTTATGGTTGCACCCGTATATGTTTATAAATATCTATACGTGTGTGTGTTTGAGGGTTCTGCAGTATTCAACACTGCAGTTATTGAGCTTTATGACACCATAGAGCAATGAGCAAACTCCAAATGAAAATGAAATTGAAGTTAAAATAAATACAACGAATCGTTACTCCTCTTTAAAGGGGTGAAGGAGAAAGGGAGAGGAAGAAAGGTAAATTGGACTACTGCTGGCAAAACTTAAAACAAAACAGAAAAAAAGTATTTTGTGTTTTGCAATTGTCTGTTGTTATAAAGTTTTATCTTAAGCAAAATTTATGTCTCTGTAGCAATTGAAGCAACTGTGGTGGCTGCAGGTGCATTTCCTGGCAAATGGAAGAATGCATTTTCAAGTTGAGCTCGCCGAGCGGGCCAGCTGTATGGTAGGGGGAGGTGTGGAACAATAGTTATGTGCGTCGTATGATTTCGTTTATTGCTGGCATTTCAAATGTGGAACATTATTTTGCTGTTCAGATATTCCTTGCTCTCCTTGCAATTTTGATAATGGCCGTGGCGATGCCGTTGCTGCTGCTGTTCTGAAAAAGATATCAAAAAGAAAGAGAAAACACACAAAAAAAGAGTTAGTAAAAACTTATTGTTTTTGTTTTTTGTTTAAGCTGCAAACAGATTTTTATGGCAAAACTTCGTTTTTTGTTTGGCCAAGAATGCAATAAGAAAGGCAAACTGTTCAAAAGAAGTCATTCCTAGTGGGGAGTTGAGTTCGTTTTTCTTTGGTTTGAATTTTTTCTCTTCGTTTCTTTTTTCCTCTGATGTGGATTCCAACAGAGTTTGAGACTTTTATGATATGGTTAGACTTACTGCAATGCAGTGAGATTTTCCATTCAACTTTGAATAATAAATAAGTTTTAAGAATTGTAAAAAGAAGTGTCGTGTATGTGAAAGTGGTGTTTTATTTTTTTTTTTTTATTTTGAGGCTCACATATTAAGGTTATTATGGAAATTTAATAGTTTTGAAAAAAAGAGTATTTTTTAAGGCAAGGTGTCATGAATCATCGATAAAGTTTGTGATACAGAAAAAATAACTAAAAAATTACAATATCATAAAATTTGGAAAAAGGGTAAGGGAGATGAAGGCATCGCACGGGTGGATTTTTTAGTAAATTTTTAAAAGACATTTAACAACCATCAGGCTGGAATTTTTTAATGATTTTTTCAAAGAATTTTAGAGGCCATAAGGTGAATTTTTTATTGAATTTTTCAAAGAACCTTAGAGGCCATAAGGCGTGGATTTTTTAATGATTTTTTCAAAGAATATTGACTCCATAAGGCGTGGATTTTTCAAAGAATTTTTGACCCCATAAGGCGTGGATTTTTCAAAGAATTTTTGACCCCATAAGGCGTGGATTTTTCAAAGAATTTTTGACCCCATAAGGCGTGGATTTTTCAAAGAATTTTTGACCCCATAAGGCGTGGATTTTTCAAAGAATTTTTGACCCCATAAGGCGTGGATTTTTCAAAGAATTTTTGACCCCATAAGGCGTGGATTTTTCAAAGAATTTTTGACCCAATAAGGCGTGGATTTTTTAATGAATTTTTGACCCCATAAGGCGTGGATTTTTCAAAGAATTTTTGACCCAATAAGGCGTGGATTTTTTAATGAATTTTTGACCCCATAAGGCGTGGATTTTTCAAAGAATTTTTCAATGAATTTTTGACCCCATAAGGCGTGGATTTTTCAAAGAATTTTTCAAAGAATTTTTGACCCCATAAGGCGTGGATTTTTTAATGAATTTTTGACCCCATAAGGCGTGGATTTTTCAAAGAATTTTTGACCCCATAAGGAGTGGATTTTTCAAAGAATTTTTCAAAGAATTTTTGACCCCATAAGGCGTCGATTTTTCAAAGAATTTTTGACCCCATAAGGCGTCGATTTTTCAAAGAATTTTTGACCCCATAAGGCGAGGATTTTTCAATGAATTTTTCAAAAAATTTTTGACCCCATAAGGCGTGGATTTTTCAATGATTTTTTCAAAGAATTTTTGACCCCATAAGGCGTCGATTTTTTAATGAATTTTTGACCCCATAAGGCGTGGATTTTTTAATGAATTTTTGACCCCACAAGGCGTCGATTTTTAATGAATTTTTGACCCCATAAGGCGTAGATTTTTTAATGAATTTTTGACCCCATAAGGCGTGGATTTTTTAATGAATTTTTGACCCCATAAGGCGTGGATTTTTTAACGAATTTTTGACCCCATAGGGCGTAAATTTTTTAATGAATTTTTCAATGAATGTTTGACCCCATAAGGCGTGGATTTTTCAATGAATTTTTCAAAGAATTTTTGATTCCATAAGGCGTGCATTTTTCAATGAAATTTTCAAAGAATTTTTGACCTCATAAGGCGTGGATTTTTCAAAGAATTTTTGACCCCATACGGCGTGGATTTTTCAATGAATTTTTCAAAGAATTTTTGACCCCATAAGGCGTGGATTTTTCAATGAATTTTTCAAAGAATTTTTGACCCCATAAGGCGTGGATTTTTCAATGAATTTTTCAAAGAATTTTTGACCCCATAAGGCGTGGATTTTTCAATGAATTTTTCAAAGAATTTTTGACCCCATAAGGCGTGGATTTTTCAATGAATTTTTCAAAGAATTTTTGACCCCATAAGGCGTGGATTTTTCAATGAATTTTTCAAAGAATTTTTGACCCTATAAGGCGTGGATTTTTCAATGAATTTTTCAAAGAATTTTTGACCCCATAAGGCGTGGATTTTTCAATGAATTTTTCAAAGAATTTTTGACCCCATAAGGCGTGGATTTTTCAATGAATTTTTCAAAGAATTTTTGACCCCATAAGGCGTGGATTTTTCAATGAATTTTTCAAAGAATTTTTGACCCCATAAGGCGTGGATTTTTCAATGAATTTTTCAAAGAATTTTTGACCCCATAAGGCGTGGATTTTTCAATGAATTTTTCAAAGAATTTTTGACCCCATAAGGCGTGGATTTTTCAATGAATTTTTGACCCCATAAGGCGTGGATTTTTCAATGAATTTTTCAAAGAATTTTTGACCCCATAAGGCGTGGATTTTTCAATGAATTTTTCAAAGAATTTTTGACCCCATAAGGCGTGGATTTTTCAATGAATTTTTCAAAGAATTTTTGACCCCATAAGGCGTGGATTTTTCAATGAATTTTTCAAAGAATTTTTGACCCCATAAGGCGTGGATTTTTCAATGAATTTTTCAAAGAATTTTTGACCCCATAAGGCGTGGATTTTTCAATGAATTTTTCAAAGAATTTTTGACCCCATAAGGCGTGGATTTTTCAATGAATTTTTGACCCCATAAGGCGTGGATTTTTCAATGAATTTTTCAAAGAATTTTTGACCCCATAAGGCGTGGATTTTTCAATGAATTTTTCAAAGAATTTTTGACCCCATAAGGCGTGGATTTTTCAATGAATTTTTCAAAGAATTTTTGACCCCATAAGGCGTGGATTTTTCAATGAATTTTTCAAAGAATTTTTGACCCCATAAGGCGTGGATTTTTCAATGAATTTTTCAAAGAATTTTTGACCCCATAAGGCGTGGATTTTTCAATGAATTTTATAGTATAGTCCATATTTAAAATCGATCTATATCTGGTATATGTATTAGGATGCATAAAGTAGATGCCCTAAAAATATTTTTTAATATCCACGAGCCTTTCTATTGCCTTAAAAATATTTTTAGAAATCCGCGAGCCTTCCCATGTTCCCTTAAAAATGTTTTTTTAAATACACAAGTGTTTTTAGGTGCTCAAAAAAATTTATAAAAATTCACGAGCCGTTCTAGATGCCCTAAAAATATTTTTAAAAATCACAAGTCTTTCTGGATGCCCTAAAAATATTTTTAAAAATCCAGGAGCCTTTCTGGATGCCTTAAAAATATTTTTAAAAATCCACGAGCCCTTCTGGATGCCCTAAAAATATTTTTAAAAATCCAAGAGCCTTTCTGGATGCCCTGAAAATATTTTTAAAGATCCACGAGCCTTTCAATGTGCCCTAAAATATTAAAAAGACGTGTATTTTCAGTGAAAATTATATATGAAGTTCTCTAAAGAGAGGTTTTTGAGAAACTTTCAGAAAACCCCTCCAAGACCTATTATTTTCAAGGCAACCTCATTGGCCTTGATTGCATTTGTAAAGAATATACATATTTTCAATAAAAAAAAAAAACTATCAAAGAAACTAAAAAAAACTATTTAATTCCCACTCTATTTTGGGGTACATTGACGTATACATTACGACAGTACTTATACGCACACAAATAACTTATTTCAAAACTACTTTATATTCCCGTTTTAGTGATTAAATTACAGCTTAAGAAAACAATAACCTCTCCTTGTCTTTTTCTTCTTCTTTGTTAAGAACACAATCTTTTATAAAGCTATTCATTTTCTTTTCATTTTAAAGATACCAATTAGAAGAAGATGCCTTTCTTGTCCAACCATTCTTTTCTTGCACTTCATTCCGTTTTTTAACGCTCAGCTATAATTAAAGAATATTTTTTGAAGCTGACTGGTTGTGTCTGTAGTCATGTCGTTACGCTTTTTTGTCTTATCTTATCTTCGTTGTAGAAAAAAATCGTCTTTCTATTTCTTTATCTGGGACTAATTTCATGGCTAAGGCAATGTAAAAGGTCCATAAGTCTTGTTGAAAATATCCTTAGCAACACCATATCCTCCAAACGAGAAAAATATTCCTTTGTAAAATTTTTTTGGGTTATTGCTACGTTGCCTTTGTCGTTTATACTTGAAAAGGACTTTTACGTGTAACTACAAAGGCACGTGACACAATTAACTGTTGGATAGACAAAAATAATGATGGCATGCCAAGTCATGTTGTTGTCCATGTTGTCTATTAACGGGAAGGCAGACGGGCACACAGACCAGTTACTTGGCAATGTTTTGTGTTTCCAAATCAGTTTATCCTTGTCTCATTATGCTTTCCCATAGCTTCGTTTTTTCGGTGTTATGGCTACATAAAAAAATGGTTTGCTGAAATATCTGTTCTTTAGTCTATAGTTTGAGGTTTCCCTCTTTGCGTTTGTGTTTTAATTTTTCCTTGCTTACATTTTATTTCTTATTTCTCTCATGTTCTTTATAAGAATTTTTATGTTTTGTTGGCCTTCATGTCTTCCTTTTTGTGTGTAGTTTTATTAAGAACCACAAAACAGGATATGAAGAAGAAATAAAATAAAAATTAAACAACGAAAATACCATAGCAAGAGAATACTAGTCCGTTTCTTTCTTACAGCTTGTTGTCTATGGAATGTCTTGAACGTGAGCATGACCGACAGACCGAGTAAAAAAATGCTTGCCACACATGCCATCCCATGGCCCATAGTTGCTGGTATTTTTCCATATTGAGAGCCATGAATTTAAGTGTTAATCACGTTAATTTGTTAGTTGTCCGAACGTGAGAAATTTCCCCAAAAATGGAAAGTGTGAGGTTTGCGTTTTTGTTCCTCTCTTTTGTAACTTAGATGAACATGAAGACCATAAAAGCGATTTTTTTATATTGTGTCAACTCTGGACATAATAGTCGAGGTCGGGTTCCATGGATAGCACGTTTCATTGTTGTAAAAATAAATTAATATAATTTCGTTTCTTCATTTCGTTTTGTGTTTTTTTATGAATTGTGAAAATAAATAAAAGTCGAGAGATAGAAGATAAAAGGCCGTAAAAATGTATACCATATTGTCATGTAATTTTGTTTCGGGGTTATTGGGTGCGTATAAGTATTGTCACTGCGTATACGACCTGGGTATTCAAGGGGGAGAAGTTGCTTTTGTGCCGCCTACAGAAGGGGTTTTTCTTGGTTTGAAGGCCATAGTCATAGGTAAATATTATAAGGCCTTTATTGTCAATTGGTACGCCTTCTCGGGACGTAAGGTACGTGACTGTTTTTATTCACCCCACAGAAATACTTTCCAAATGATCTTCGTACAGAGCGTTTATTTAAGGATATTCTTTTATCTATTACGATGGCTAATTCGAGGTGAATTCTTACTAGCGGGCCTGCTTGGGTCATTCAGAAGCTTTAAGACCTATTGCAGTATAACTAACGCCATTATGTATACGCCCTATGATAACTTGGTGAAAACATTATCACTGGCTGTCTGCGAAGACTTCCGTTGAGTTTTCTATGGGCATAGAGTACCTTTCAAAATATACAAACGCTGTTTCCCAGTACTTCGTAACTGTAAACCACTTCGTTGGAGAACTCATAACTTTGGTCAAGTCTTTGGGCCTTTTGGCGTATAATTTGTGCCAATATATATACGCCTTGGTGATGCAAATGAAATTTCTCTTTTTGTTGTTCCTATATACGCTCTTTCCTGTATGTATATGGACGTACAGCTGTCTTAGTCGGAGGAGTCATGACCTATGCGTCGTCTTAGAACGCTTTGGCGTATAACTATTGTCAATATGTATACGTCCTATGGAAAATAAATTATATCGGTTATCTACAGAGACGTTTCCGAAGTTTCCGTCGAAATAAGAACACTTTTTAAAGTCTATATTGGCGACTCATATCCTGCGCGAAATTTTAGTAACGTGTTTTCTTTGAAGAAATCATCACCTATACAAAGTTTTAAGTCCTTTGGTCGTATAATTACTGTCAGTATGTATTCGATCTTAAGGACGAAAAGCTTTAGAACATTTGGTCGTATAGCTACTGGGAACCACTGGGAACGAGATGAAAAAAATATAATTGATTGTCTGCGGAGTTTTGCGGAGAATTTCCTAAGCGTATAGAGAACATTTCGAAATATATGAACGCTGCTACCCAGTACCTAATAACTTTAATGGACTTCTTTGGAGAACTCATAACTTTTACCCAGTCATTGGGCCTTTTACCGTATAATTTGTGTCATTATGTATACGCCCTTGGTGATTAAAATGAATTCATTGCCTTTGTTCACGTACAGATTTTTCTTTTATTTATATGGACGATTTATCCTACACGAAGTCTTAATAGAGATGCTGTTTGGAAAATACATAACCTATTTAATAATTTAAAGAATCTGTTGGCGTATAACTATTGTCAAATGTATACGCCCTTTGGTAAACCAATGAAAAATCTGTACTTTATCGTCTACAGAAATTAATTCCTGGTTTTCTACGAAAATAGAGCACATTTTAAAATATATGGAGAATTCTTTCGGTGTGCGAAGTCCATTGTATAACTGAGATTTTTGTAACATTTTTAAATGCTTAAACCAACGGGGACAGTAATATATGGACCTAATGCTAAAACTACCTCTATTCATTTTGTCAGCTGTGGCTCTTCTGTGGCTAGAGGTATAGTTCTATTGCCTAGATGACTAAAACAGGGTGGTTGCTTTACAAACCTTCTTAAGCCCGCTATAAATATTTTTTTAAAAATCCACGCCTAAGGTTGGCCTTTTGAAAAAAAAAATTAAAAATCAACGCCTAAGTTTGGCCTTTTGAAAAAATATTTTTTAAAAATCCACGCCTAAGTTTGGCCTTTTGAAAAAAATATTTTTTAAAAATCCACGGTTAAGTTTGGCCTTTTGAAAAAATATTTTTTTAAAAATCCACGCCTAAGTTTGGCCTTTTGAAAAAATATTTTTTAAAAATCCACGCCTAAGTTTGGCCTTTTGAAAAAAATATTTTTTAAAAATCCACGGTTAAGTTTGGCCTTTTGAAAAAATATTTTTTTAAAAATCCACGCCTAAGTTTGGCCTTTTGAAAAAATATTTTTTAAAAATCCACGCCTAAGGTATGCCTTTTGAAAAAATATTTTTTAAAAATCCACGCCTAAGGTTGGCCTTTTGAAAAAATATTTTTTTAAAAATCCACGCCTAAGTTTGGCCTTTTGAAAAAATATTTTTTAAAAATCCACGCCTAAGACTGGCCTTTTGAAAATTTTTTTTTAAAAATCCACGCCTACCTTAGGCCTATTGAAAAAATATTTTTTTAAAAATCCACGCCTACCTTAGGCCTATTGAAAAAATATTTTTTTAAAAATCCACGCCTACCTTAGGCATATTGAAAAAATATTTTTTAAAATCCACGCCTAAGACTGGCCTTTTGAAAAAATATTTTTTAAAAATCCACGCCTACCTTAGGCCTATTGAAAAAATATTTTTTTAAAAATCCACGCCTAAGGTTGGCCTTTTGAAAAAATATTTTTTAAAAAATCCACGCCTAAGGTTGGCCTTTTGAAAAAATATTTTTTTAAAAATCCACTTCTAAGGTTACCATTTTAGAAAATATTTTTTAAAAATCCACGCCAAAGGTGGGCCTCTTGAAAAAATATTTTTTAAAAATCCACGCCTAAGGTTGGCCTTTTGAAAAAAATATTTTTTAAAAATCCCATGCCTTTGACTGGCCTTTTGAAAAAAAATATTTTTAAAAAATCCACGCCTAAGGTTAGCATTTTGAAAAAATATTTTTTAAAAATCCTCGCCTAAAGTTGACATTTTGAAAAAAATATTTTTTAAAAATCCATGACTAAAGTTGGCATTTTGATAAAATATTTTTTAAAAATCCACGCCTAAGATTGGTTGGTTTGAAAAAATATTTTTTTAAAATCCACACCTAAGGTTGGCCTTTTGAAAAAATATTTTTTAAAAATCTACGCATAAGGTTGGCCTTTTGAAAAAATATTTTTTTATAATCCACGCCTAAGGCTGGCCTTTTGAAAAAATATTTTATAAAAATCCACGCCTAAAATGGGCCTTTTGCAAAAATTTTATAAAAATCCACGCCTAAGGTTGGCCTTTTGAAAAAATATTTTTTAAAAATCCACGCCTAAGGTTGGCCTTTTGAAAAAATATTTTTTAAAAATCCACGCCTAAGGTTGGCCTTTTGAAAAAATATTTTTTAAAAATCCATGACTAAAGTTGGCATTTTGATAAAATATTTTTTAAAAATCCACGCCTAAGATTGGTTGGTTTGAAAAAATATTTTTTTAAAATCCACACCTAAGGTTGGCCTTTTGAAAAAATATTTTTTAAAAATCTACGCATAAGGTTGGCCTTTTGAAAAAATATTTTTTAAAAATCCACGCCTAAGGAAGGCCTTTTGAAGAAATATTTTTTTACAAATCCACGACTAAGGTAGGCCTTTTGAAAAAATATTTTTTAAAAATCTACGCATAAGGTTGGCCTTTTGAAAAAAATATTTTTTAAAAATCCACGCCTAAGGCTGGCCTTTTGAAAAAATATTTTATAAAAATCCACGCCTAAAATGGGCCTTTTGCAAAAATTTTATAAAAATCCACGCCTAAGGTTGGCCTTTTGAAAAAATATTTTTTAAAAATCCACGCCTAAGGTTGGCCTTTTGAAAAAATATTTTTTAAAAATCCACGCCTAAGGTTGGCCTTTTGAAAAAATATTTTTTAAAAATCCACGCCTAAGGTTGGCCTTTTGAAAAAATATTTTTTAAAAATCCACGCCTAAGGTTGGCCTTTTGAAAAAATATTTTTTAAAAATCCACGCCTAAGGTTGGCCTTTTGAAAAAATATTTTTTAAAAATCCACGCCTAAGGTTGGCCTTTTGAAAAAATATTTTTTAAAAATCCACGCCTAAGGTTGGCCTTTTGAAAAAATATTTTTTAAAAATCCACGCCTAAGGTTGGCCTTTTGAAAAAATATTTTTTAAAAATCCACGCCTAAGGTTGGCCTTTTGAAAAAAATATTTTTTAAAAATCCACGCCTAAGGTTGGCCTTTTGAAAAAATATTTTTTAAAAATCCACGCCTAAGGTTGGCCTTTTGAAAAAATATTTTTTAAAAATCCACGCCTAAGGTTGGCCTTTTGAAAAAATATTTTTTAAAAATCCACGCCTAAGGTTGGCCTTTTGAAAAAATATTTTTTAAAAATCCACGCCTAAGGTTGGCCTTTTGAAAAAATATTTTTTAAAAATCCACGCCTAAGGTTGGCCTTTTGAAAAAATATTTTTTAAAAATCCACGCCTAAGGAAGGCCTTTTGAAGAAATATTTTTTTACAAATCCACGACTAAGGTTGGCCTCTTGAAAAAAATATTTTTTAAAAATCCACGCCTAAGGTTGGCCTTTTGAAAAAATATTTTTTAAAAATCCACGCCTAAGGTTGGCCTTTTGAAAAAATATTTTTTAAAAATCCACGCCTAAGGTTGGCCTTTTGAAAAAATATTTTTTAAAAATCCACGCCTAAGGTTGGCCTTTTGAAAAAATATTTTTTAAAAATCCACGCCTAAGGTTGGCCTTTTGAAAAAATATTTTTTAAAAATCCACGCCTAAGGTTGGCCTATTGAAAAAATATTTTTTAAAAATCCACGCCTAAGGTTGGCCTTTTGAAAAAATATTTTTTAAAAATCCACGCCTAAGGTTGGCCTTTTGAAAAAATATTTTTTAAAAATCCACGCCTAAGGTTGGCCTTTTGAAAAAATATTTTTTAAAAATCCACGCCTAAGGTTGGCCTTTTGAAAAAATATTTTTTAAAAATCCACGCCTAAGGTTGGCCTTTTGAAAAAATATTTTTTAAAAATCCACGGCTAAGGTTGGCCTTTTGAAAAAATATTTTTTAAAAATCCACGCCTAAGGTTGGCCTTTTGAAAAAATATTTTTTAAAAATCCACGCCTAAGGTTGGCCTTTTGAAAAAATATTTTTTAAAAATCCACGCCTAAGGTTGGCCTTTTGAAAAAATATTTTTTAAAAATCCACGCCTACGGTTGGCCTTTTGAAAAAATATTTTTTAAAAATCCACGCCTAAGGTTGGCCTTTTGAAAAAATATTTTTTAAAAATCCACGCCTAAGGTAACCCTTTTGAAAAAATATTTTTTAAAAATCCACGCCTAAGGTAACCCTTTTGAAAAAATATTTTTTTAAAAATCCGCGCCTAAGGTTGGCCTTTTGAAAAAATGTTTTTTAAAAATCCGCGCCTAAGGTTGGCCTTTTGAAAAAATGTTTTTTAAAAATCCACGCCTAAGGTTGACCTTTTGAAAAAATATTTTTTAAAAATCCACGCCTAAGGTTGGCCTTTTGAAAAAATATTTTTTAAAAATCCACGCCTAAGGTTGGCCTTTTGAAAAAATATTTTTTAAAAATCCACGCCTAAGTTTGGCCCCTTGAAAAAATATTTTTAAAAATCCACGCCTAAGTTTGGCCTTTTGAAAAAATATTTTTTTAAAATCCACGCCTAAGTTTGGCCTTTTGAAGAAATATTTTTTAAAAATCCACGCCTAAGTTTGGCCTTTTGAAAAAATATTTTTTAAAAATCCACGCCTAAGTTTGGCCTTTTGAAAAAATATTTTTTAAAAATCCACGCCTAAGTTTGGCCTTTTGAAAAAATATTTTTAAAAATCCACGCCTAAGTTTGGCCTTTTGAAAAAATATTTTTTAAAAATCCACGCCTAGGTTTGGCCTTTTGAAAAAATATTTTTTAAAAATCCACGCCTAAGTTTGGCCCCTTGAAAAAATATTTTTAAAAATCCACGCCTAAGTTTGGCCTTTTGAAAAAATATTTTTTAAAAATCCACGCCTAAGTTTGGCCTTTTGAAAAAATATTTTTTAAAAATCCACGCTTAAGTTTGGCCTTTTGAAAAAATATTTTTTAAAAATTCACGCCTAAGTTTGGCCTTTTGAAAAAATATTTTTTAAAAATCCACGCCTAAGTTTGGCCTTTTGAAAAAATATTTTTTAAAAATCCACGCCTAAGGCTGGCCTTTTGAAAAAATATTTTTTAAAAATCCACGCCTAAGTTTGGCCTTTTGAAATATTTTTTGAAAATCCACGCCCAATTTTCAATGATTTTTTCGACAGGCCACAAAATAATCAAGCATGGATTTTAAAGAATATTTTCTCAAGAGGCCACAAAAATTCAAGTTTAAATATTTAATATTTTTTTGAGAGTCCACAATATATTCAAGAATGGATTTTTAAAAAATATGTTTTTTTTTTCGTTTTATAGGATGTGGAAATTGAGGGTAAATTTCCATCAGCAAAGCCGAATGGCAGGTAAGATACTTTCTTTCCTATTCCTTCCCTCTTTAGACAGAATTTTTTCTGTTAAGAGTTTTTAAATAACATTTCTTGCTTTAAGATTGATTCTTCGCACAATTTTTGCCCTATCAAAATTCTAATTTTAGTCATGACGTATAAGTATTGACACTACTTATACGCAGATATGTTCCAAAAAACAATACAATTATTTAAAAATATTTTAAATGGAAGATTTCGCATCATCTTTGTTTTATTGCTGCTATAGATTGTTGGCTATATTGTCTCCTATTTGTTCTTGTTAATTTATGATGTCAATGTTTTTCTCTGAAGTATGATTTCTATGGAAAATTATTACCTTGTCTTTCATAACTACTTCAACAGCTATACATAAAATATTTATATGCTACGCACACACACACCACGTTATATATGTCCAAATATAATATTCATAGACATATTCATTGAAGTGAATGGTACTTAGACTTGACCTTCAACAATATTCCAATGCTGGGTTTTTATGGGTCAAAGTTTTTCTTGGCAAGCAAGAAAAACAAAACAAAAAACGCAAGCAGAAGAACAAGAATGAATTGCAAAAAAACGACAACAATGATGATAACCTTTTTTCCATGGAAAAACAACGATAGTTAGTAGCTAGACATCATGCAATACATGCCAAATGTTGTTGTTGTTGTTTTTATTTCATTACCAAGAAAAAAATTCAATTTGCCAGTGAATCCTTTTGGCAAAGTTTTCGATTGCTGATGTTGTTGTTGTTGTTGTTTCGACAAAGTTGCCTTTAACAATACATAATATTTCATTACAGAAAATTGTGGTCTTAAATTAAATTATTTATGTGTCACATTTGTAACAACATTTTGTCTAGAACTGAAATTCAATAATAAAGTGTTGTTGGTAATGGAAAGTTTTATTTGATTAGACAATTTTGGGTGCTAGAAAATATGTAATGATGGAAAATTGAATTTGCGTCTATCTAAATTGGATTAAAGAGAGAAAAAGTGAAGAACAGCTCACAAATAGACAAGAAATAAATGTAGTTATTCGAGGCGTATTAGTTGTGACAGTATGTATACGTCACATGTTCCCCAGAAGATCATTGTTATTGAACAGGAATTATTGTACTCCTATATTATTTGACTTATTGCTTAGCTTGCTCGCTTTCTTTTTCTTTCATAACTGTAATAAGAGATGAAAAAACCAGTGAAATAACCTCCCATTAAACAATAAACAAATTCAGTAATTTATGGCGTATAAGTGATGTCAATATGTATACGCCAGAATTTTCTTAGGAAGTCATTTAATCACTCTAGAATTATAACATTCCCATATTATTTAATTTATAGCTTGGAAATTTATTTACTTCATTAATTCATTATTTCTGAAATTCTTTGCAAGCTTTTCAATGCATCCCTTCAAATTCAACCCTTTATCTTTTAACTCTAAAAATCCTTTTATGCCAGCAATTTTCAGTGAAATCTTACATTTCATGATTTTCGAGTTTGCTATTATTAAATTTCACTTTAAATAAAATCTCGAAGAAAATACAATTTGGTAAATGAAATAAAATCCTCTCCACTAAGAGAAGTAGGAAGCACATGGCTAAAAGAAATAAATTTCAAATGAGGAAACGGCCTTTGAAATTATGAAATATAATGCCTTGAAAAATTATGCTGAAGGCATTTCAAAGAGGAACAAAAATGTTAGAATTTGGAGCAGCAACAAAAACAATCAGAGGTTTTCGGCTGCCTGCAAAATGGCGTCTACATACGAGGAATATTTTCAATAAAATTTAATTTATTTAATACTATCTCCCAGAAAAGCATGGCAGAATTTTTTATGTTTCTATTTCCTTTTAGCAGCTGAAAATTTCCCAAAACCCAAAACATTAAAAATTTAATAAAGCTTCATTCATGAATTTTGTATTGATTTCATCCAGTCCTAATGACCTCACCTGTGGGTTTTCTTAAAAGTAGTTTCTTTAAATGGCTAGATCTTCGCTGCGTATAAGAGATGACAATATGTATACGCCCCTTCTTCTCAACATATTAACAAGAAATATTAGAGCCTTCGGAGGCCTTCTGAAGGCAACTGAAGGGCTTTGGAGGTAACTGAAAACCTTTGGAAGCTTTCTAAAGCCAACCGAAGACCTATGGAGGTCTTCTATAAACAGCAGAAGACCTTTGGAGGTATTTTATAGACAATAGAAGATCTCTTGATGTTTTCTAGATAACAGAAGACCATTAGAGGTCTCCCATAAACAGCAGAAGATCTTTGGAAGTATTATATAGACAACAGTATATCTCTTGAGATCTTCTAGATAACATCAGACATCATGAGACCTTCCAAAGACAACAGAAGACATTTGGAGGTACCTGAAGAACTTTGGAGGTCTTCTAAAGCCAACAGAAGACCTTTGGATGTCTTCTAAAGAGAACCGAAGACCCTTATGGTCCTTTGGAAGTATTATATAGACAACAGAAGGTCTCTTGAGATCTTCTAGATAACAGTAGACATCTTGAGGTCTTCCAAAGACAACAGAAAACCTTTGGAGGTACCTGAAGATCTTTTGGGGTCTTCTAAAGCCAACAGAAGACTTTGGATGTCTTCTAAAGAGAACCGATGGCCTTTATATGTCTTCTATAGACAGCAGAAGACCTTTGGAAGTATTTTATAGACAACTGAAGATCTGTTGAGGTCTTCTAGATAACAGAAGACCTCTCGGGGTCCTCTAAAGACAACAGAAGAGCTTTTGAAGTATTCTAAAGCCAACAAAAGACTTTTGGATGTGTTCTCAATCCAACAGAAGGCCTTTGGAGGTCTTCTAAAGCCAACAGAAGACCTTTGGATGCCTTCTAAAAAGAACCGAACACCTTTAGATGTCTTCTATAGACAGCGGAAGATCTTTGGAGGTATTGTATAGACAACAGAAGATCTCTTGAGATCTTCAAGATAACACAAGACCTCTTGAGGTCCTCCAAAGAAAACAGAAAACCTTTGGAGGTACCTGAAGACCTTTGGAGGTCTTCTACAACCAACAGAAGACCTTTGGATGTCTTCTAAAGAGAAGCGAAGACGTTTAGAGGTCTTCTATAAATAGCAGAAGACCCTTGGAGGTATTGTTTAGACAACAGAAGATCTCTTGAAGTCTTCTAGATAACAGAAGACGTCTTCAGGTCTTCTAAAGACAACAGAAGAACTTTTGAAGTATTCTAAAACCAACGAAATACCTTTGGATGTCTTCTTAATCCAACAGAAGGCCTTTGGAGGTCTTCTTAAGGCAAACGAAGACCTTTGGAAGTTTTCTAAAGAAAACCGAAGAACTTTAGAGATCTTCCATAAACAGCAGAAGACCTTTGGAGGTATTATATAGACAACAGAAGATTTCTTGAGGTCTTCTAGATAACAGAAGACCTCTTGAAGTCTTCTAAAGACAACAGAAGAACTATTGAAGTATTCTAAAGGCAACAAAAGACCTTGGGATGTCTTCTTAAACCAACGGAAGGCCTTAAGACAACAGAAGACCTTTGAAAGTCTTCTATAGAGAAGAGAAGGCCTTTAGATGTCGTCCACAAACAGCAGAAGACCTTAGGAAGTATTTTTAAGACAACAAAAGATCTCTTGAGATTTTCTAGATAACAGCAGGCATCATCTTCCATAGACAACGGAAGACCTTTGGAGGTACTTGAAGACCTTTGGAGGCCTTCTAAATCCAACAGAAAACCTTTGAATGTCGTCTAAAGAAAACCGAATCTTTAGATGCCTTCTATAAACAGCAGAAACCTTTGGAGGTATTGTATAGGCAACAGAAGATTTCTTGAGGTCTTCTAGATAACAGAAGACATTTTGAGGAGTTCTAAAGACAACAGAAGGCCTTTGGAGGTACCTAAAGACCTTTGGAGTTTTTCTAAAGCCAACAGAAAACCTTTTGAAGTATTCTAAAGGCAACAAAAACCCTTTGGATGTCTTCTTAATCCAACAGAAGGCCTTTGGAGGTCTTCTTAAGACTACAAAAATCTTTGGAAGTCTTCTATAGAAAAACGAAGACCTTTACATGTCTTCCATAAACAGCAGAAGACCTTTGGAAGTATTATATAGACAACAGAAGATCTCTTGAGATCTTCTAGATAACAGCATGCATCTTGAGGTCTTCCAAAGGCAACAAAAGACCTTTGGAGGTCTTCTAAATCCAACAGAAGACCTTTGGATGTCTTTCAAAGTGAACGGAACCTTTAGATGCCTTCTATAAACAGCAGAAGACCTTTGGAGGTATTGTATAGGCAAAAGAAGATTTCTTGAGGCCTTCTAGATAAAAGAATATCTCTTGAAGTCTTCTAAAAACAACAGAAGAACTATTGAAGTATTCTAAAGGCAACAAAAGACCTTGGGATGTCTTCTTAAACCAACGGAAGGCCTTAAGACAACAGAAGACCTTGGAAGTATTCTATAGAGAAGCGAAGGCCTTTAGATGTCGTCCATTAACAGCAGAAGACCTTAGGAAGTATTATAAAGACAACAAAAGATCTCTTGAGATCTTCTAGATAATAGCAGGCATCTTAAGGTCTTCCATAGACAACAGAAGACCTTTGGAGGTACCTGAAGATCTTTGGAGGTATTCTAAATCGAACAGAAAACCTTTGAATGTCTTCTAAAGAAAACCGAATCTTTAGATGCCTTCTATAAACAGCAGAAGACCTTTGGAGGTATTGTATAGGCAACAGAAGATTTCTTGAGGTCTTCTATATAACAGAAGACCTCTTGAAGTCTTCTAAAGACAACAGAAGAACTATTGAAGTATTCTAAAGGCAACAAAGGACCTTGGGATGCCTTCTTAAACCAACGGAAGGCCTTAAGACAGCAGCAAAAGATCTCTTGAGATCTTCTAGATAACAGCAGGCATCTTCAGGTCTTCCATAGACAACAGAAGGCCTTTGGAGGTACCTGAAGACACTAGGAGGTCTTCTAAATCCAACAGAAGACCTTTATATGTTTTCTAAAAAGAGCCGAAGGGCTTTAGAGGTCTTCCTTAAACAGCAGAAGACCTTTGGAGGTATTATATACACGACAGAGTATTTATTGAGGTTTTCAGATAACAGAAGACCTCTTGAGGTCTTCTATAGAGAACAGAAGAACTTTTGAAGTATTCTAAAGGCAACAAAAGACCTTTGGATGTGTTCTTAATCCAACAGAAGGCCTTTGGAGGTCTTCTTAAAACAACAGAAGACCTTTTGCGGTCTTCTATAGAGAAGCGAAGACCTTTAGAGGTCTTACATAAACAGCAAAACCCCTTTGGAAGTATTATATAGACAACAGAAGATCTTTTGAGATATTCTAGATAACAGCAGACATCTTGAGGTCTTCCAAAGAGAACTAAAGACCTTTGGAGGTACCTGAAGAGCTTTGGATATCTTCTAAAGAGAACCGAAGACCTTTAGATGTCTTCTATAAACAGCAGAAGACATTTGGAGGTATTGTATAGACAACAGAATATCTCTTGAGGCCTTCTAGATAACAGAAGACCTTTTGATGTCCTCTAAAGACACCAGAAGACCTTTTGAAATATTCTAAAGGCAACAAAAAACATTTGGATGTCTTCTTAATCCAACAGAAGGCCTTTGGAGGTCTTCTAAAGACAACGGAAGACCTTTGGAAGTCTTTTAAAGAGAACCGAAGACCCCCAAAGTCTTCCATAAACAGCAGAAGACTATTGGAAATATTATATAGACAAGAGAAGAGCTCATGAGATCTTCCAGATAACAGCACGCATATTGAAGTCTGAAGACCTTTGTAGATCTTCTAAAGCCAACAGAAGACCTTTGGATGTCTTCTAATGAAAACCGAAGACTTTTAGATGTCTTCTATAAACAACAGAACACCTTTGGAGGTATTATATACACAATAGAATATCTGTTGAGGTTTTCTAGATAACAGCAGATCTCTTGAGGTCTTCTAAAGACAACAGAAGAACTTTTGAAGTATTCTAAAGGCAACAAAAAACCTTTGAATGTGTTCTTAATCCAACAGAAGGCCTTTGGAGGTCTTCTTAAGACAACAGCAGACCCTTGGAAGTCTTTTAAAAATAACCGAAGACCTTTAGAGGTCTTCCATAAACAGCAAAGACCTTTGGAAGTATTATATAGACAACAGAAGATCTATTGAGATCTTGTAAATAAAAGCAGACATCTTGAGGTCTTCTAAAGCCAACAGAAGACCTTGGGATGTCTTCAACAGAGAACTGAAGGCCTTTACAGGTCTTCCGTAAACAGCAGAAGACCTTTGTAAGTATTATATAGACAACAGAAGATCTCTCGAGGTTTTCTAGATACCAGACGACATCTTGAGGTCTTGTAATGACACCAGAAGACCTTTTGAGGTATTCTAGAGTCAACAGAAGGCCGTTGGAGATCTTCTATAGCCAACAGAAGACCTTTTGAGGTCTTCTATAGCCAACAGAAGACCGTTGTAGGTCTTCAAATGGCAACAGAAGGCCTCTGGAGATTTTCTAAAGACATCCGAAAATCTATACGACACAAGAACACCTGTTTCTGCCTAGGGTTTCTTCATTTCGTTTGATTACATAGGTATTCACATGTATTCGTAAAACAAAGTAAAAATATTTTGTTTTCAGTCCACTAAACTTGGAATTTCACGAAAATGTAGTACCTGAGGATAAATAAAAGGGCTCACTTCGTGTAAACGGAACGGTTAAAGGTAACAATCCTACCTACCTCACAAAAAGACAATGAACGCAATATGGAATATAGTTTCTGGGAAATAGCTGTTTCTTTCTCCAGAAATGTGCAAAAATGACATATTTTCCAAAATTGAGAAAAAATTTTGTCTTTAACAGCACACCACATCCACACCTCCCAAAATGTTGACCTAATTTGTTGGTTTCCGTAGAATCCCATATGGAAATTAATAATCAGTGTCTACAAAAAATTGTGGTTTGGCCAGGAAAATCGAATCATGAACCACTGTGCGCCGGTTTTTATGAAATGACTTTCCAAACAGCGTGGATTTTTGAAGAATAGATTTTTTTGAGATCGTCGCAGCTTAAATGGTGAACTCTAAGAATATATTTTACTCGAAGCCATTACAACTTCAGACGTGAATTTATAAAGAATATCTTCTAAGAAAACATCAAATATTCAAGCGTGGAAGTTTCAAAATATTTTCTAAGAGAACATCAAATATTTAAGCGTCGAATTTTAAGAATATTTTCTGAGGGACCATCAAATTTTAAGAAGAAGTATTTTAAGAGTATTTCTTCAAGCGTGAATATTTTCTATGAGGCCAAACAATATTCAAGCTTGGATTGAAAAAAAAAATTATCTGTGAGGCCACCAAATATTCAGGAGTGGATTAAAAATGTTTTATAAAACATCCAAAAATATTATTTTTTTTTAAATGCTCATGGGCCAATTTTTTTAATTTAAGTTTTTCTTAAAATATTTCTTAGAAATCTACGTGTCAACAAAAATGATTAAAAATCTAAAAAAAAAATAATTTTTTAATTCACTTGGCTTAAAAATTACAAAAATTCCTATTTTTTAAATCACGAGGATTAAAATTTATTTTAACAAAACTCTTAAAATATGTTTTTATAAATTCACGTGTCTAAGCAAATTATAAAAAATTCAAGGTAATTTTTCTTAATTCACGCGGCGTAAAAAAATTACAAAAATCCGAAACTGTTGTTTTTAAATATACGTGGCTTAAAAAAAATTAATTTACTTTCATAAAAAAAATATTTCAAATTAATTCAAATATCGTTTATCGTGGATTTCTAAAGAATAGTTTTTGGGAAGAACATCCCTTGAATATTCTCTTCGCAAGCTTTAGTGTTACTTTATTAATAGGTCACCATAACGTATGACGAACGTCAACACTTATACGCCACAAAGTTCAATTACAATATTTAAACGAGTTTACTGTTGTTGTAAACATTCACATGAAATACAGAAAAACAACTTGCCTTTCCACAAATAACCAACTACCTATAATTTCAATATACTATTCTCAGAATCCAATTTTTCCATTTAAATTTATGATTACTTTCAATTATTGTCAATTTCAATTACCATTTAAAAATTAATAAATTTATTATTGAAAATTGTTTCCTTTCCATTTTAAATATATTTTCTAGCACATGTGTCTATAATTTGCAAATGAATTTTAAATGTCAACAAGAAAAGTGGTTTTTCAAACTATTTTTTCCAGAAGAAAATAATTTTGTTATATTGAACAAAATGCCAGGCATTCACATTGAAATATGAAGAAAGTGTCTCAAAATGTATTTGTGGTGAATTTTCTTGGTGTGACAATGTAAACAACATTGACAAATGGGTTTTTAATGACATCGGGAATTCCACGGAAATGAACTTGCCAGTACATACATTTGTAGTTTGCTTAACTGGGTGAAATGTATGTCAAACATAAAATGCTGTTCTATTTTGGCATGACATGTCACTAAACCTCACACACACACAAACACAGGCAGACAGGATCTATGAAAGGAAGTCGTGTGGTTAAATGATTGTGATTTACTCTTTCTTACAACACTTTACACACTGCTGCCTCCCTAGAGAGGTTGTGTGAAGAACAGAAGCCGCAGAGAAGGAAAAAACTTATTTGTTTAGGTTGATGATGAAGAAAAAAGACGAAAAATAAATCATGATTTTTCATCCACTCTATTAAGAAGAGGATTTAAGTTCCCATTTTTTATTGCTCCTTCATATATCTTTGACTACATATATGAGGGCTTAGTGCTTTATCGTGTCTTGGTTAAGCTTCTATCAGAGCTCATATCTTCACAAATTGCTTTTGGCTTAAGTGACTTTGTTGTTTAAAAGATATTTTGTTTTTGGGAAACACTTTCTTTCTTCTTGATGTTGTGTGTTTTTATCCTTGCCTGCCTAGCAAAGTTTTTCAACAATATATTTTGTTACAAATCATTATTTAAAGCTGTCTTCTTCTTCTTCAACGAAGAATTGGGAGATTGTTGAAATTTGATAATCTGTTTTTTACGATGCCACCTTGAGATGTTATGGCAGACATTAAAATGTAACTGTTATAAAGACATTTTCATTTTGAACAAAATATCTCATGTAATTTTTATAAAATTCATCATAAAAGGACTTTTAAAGCTGTCAGCTTTTAATTATGAATTCTTAGCGAACATCTAGATAAATGACAAGAGAAATTAATTATCTTTAGCCAGGAGATTGTGCGTGCCTGTGTATGTGAATGCTTAGATTACAAACCCATTTAACTGTCTGCTGCATAAGTGAGTCTGCGAATATTATGATTATTAATATGTTGCATATTTAAAAATTAATCTTACTTCAAAATCACTTTAAATGGGTATTATTATAATGAATTTCTTTGAGACAAATCAAATCCCAAGATTTTAAATTTTGTCAAGCGTTCGAATCAAAATAATTTGAATGCAAATGAAATCGTTTAATAGTAAATTTTATTTTAAATTTTTGTATTGTGCAACAGGGGGGCGTATACGTTGTGTTAACAGTCATACGCCCTCTAATAAATTTTTTTTACTAAACGAGATGCAAGGCTGATTGATGACGTATTGATACTCTATTTAGCCAGCTTATTGTCATAAAAACTATTTTTTTAATATATTTTTAGAATATTTTCTAAAAAACTTTTTAAATTTTCTAAAAATATTTTTATGAATATTTTCTTATTTTTAAAGTATATATTTTTTCTAAATATTTTCAAAGCGTGGAGACTTAGAAAATATTTTTTAAATATTTTCTAAAAAAATTTCTAAGCGTGGATATTTGAAAGATATTTTCCAAGTGTGTATTTTTAAAAAAATATTTTTCATTTCATTTATTATTCATACATTACAATGCCAGAAGTCTTTCAGACCAAATTTAGCATTACATAGACTACAAAAATTCAGCATATGTACATGACCAAATATAATTCTTCTAATATTTACTAAGCGTAATTTTTAAAAAAAAAAATATATTTAAGTATTTTCTAAGCGTGGATTAAAAAAAAATTCCAATATATTTCCTATGTGTTTTTTTTTATATATTTACTTACTTACTTACTTACTTAGCTGGCCCATTACAGAACATTTGTTCTATAGGCCGAACTAAGAAGAGATCTCCATTCCTCTCTATTTGTTGCTTTGCTCTCTGGAATACCGCGCCTTTTCATCTCAACATCCACTTGTTTGCGCCATCTATTCCTTGGCCTGCCAATTCTGCGTGCACCGCCATGTGGCATGTATTCATACGCCTTTTTAGCGGGTTCATCATCGCTCATTCTTATGATATGGCCTAGCCAACGCAATCGCTGCATCTCGATACGTTTAACAATATTCATGTCGTTGTATAGCAGATACAGCTCGTGGTTCATGCGACGTCGATATTCACCGTCAACGCAGATTGGTCCGTAGATCTTTCGAAGAATTTTTCTCTCAAACACACCAAGCACTGCCATGTCTGCTTGCGCAAGTACCCAGGCTTCGGAGCCATACATCAGCACGGGTAGTATCAGTGTTTTGTAGAGCGTTATTTTTGTTTGACGAGATGTGGCATTGTTTTTAAACTGCTTACTTAATCCAAAGTAGCATCTGTTGGCCAATACAATTCTTCTTTTTATTTCACAACTGATGTCGTTTGTTGTGTTGACGGAGGTGCCGAGGTAGACGAAGTCTTTTACTACCTCAATATTATAGGAACCAACTTCCACAGTCGGTCCGAGCTCAATGGACGCATTGCGCGTCGACACCATCAACTTGGTCTTCTCACCGTTTACCGCCAGACCCACTTTAGCAGATTCTCCTTCGACCTTTATAAAGGTATCAGTTACTTCTTTTACTGATCGACCCATGATGTCTATATCATCAGCATAAGCAAGTAACATGTGACTATTGGTGTAGATTGTGCCACTTCTTTTGACGTTTGCCTCTCGTATAACCTTTTCTAGCAGGATGTTGAAGAGGTCACACGAAAGGCTGTCTCCTTGTCTGAAACCTCTTTTGGTACCAAACTCTTCGGAGAGGTTCTTTCCTATTTTAACTGAGGACCTCGTGTCAGTTAAAGTCATTTTACAAAGCCGGATGAGCTTTGCGGGAATACCAAATTCAGACATGGCTTGGAATACCTTTGAGCGCAGCGGACTGTCGAAGGCTGCTTTATAATCGACAAAAAGGTGGTAGGTGTCGATCTGCATCTCTTGGGTCTTCTCCAGGATTTGCCGCAGGGTAAATATCTGGTCAATGGTGGACTTGCCAGGTCTAAAGCCGCATTGGTATGGTCCAATAATCTCGTTGACCATTGGCTTTAGTCGTTCGCACAATATCCCTGACACGATCTTGTAGGCAATAGGGAGTAGACTTATGCCCCTATAGTTAGAGCATACAGTCTTATCTCCCTTCTTGTGGACGGGGCACAGGATACTCAGGTTCCAATCGTCGGGTACTGCCAGATGGTGCTAACTAGCTGATGAATACACCTTATCAGCGTGTCGCCTCCGGTTTTGAACAGCTCGGCTGGTAAGCCATCGGCCCCTGCTGCCTTATTATTCTTCAGCCGATTTATTGCTGTCTTTACCTCATCTTGGCTGGGCAGTATACATTCAATACCATCTTCTGGGATTGGGACTGTGGTATCTTCGTCTTCTTCGCTGCTATTGGATACCAACAGATTTGAAAAATGTTCTTTCCATATCCTGAGTATACTATCTGTATCAGTTACCAAATTACCTTGCTGGTCTCTACAGGAGGATGTGCCTGTACCAAAGCCATCAGTTTGATGCTTGACTCTTTGGTAGAATTTTCGGACTTCATTCTGGCTCCTGTACATCTCGATTTTTTCACACTCCCGCTTTTCCATCTCTCTCTTTTTCCTGCGGAAAAGACGTTTCTCCTCTCTCCTTTTCTCCCTGTATCTCTCTCGTGCGCTACGCGTTGCTACGGATTGTAAAGTAGCCTTATATGCCGCATTTTTCTCTTCGGTGGCAGCACGACACTCCTCATCATACCATGGATTCCTTGGTGGAGGTCTCTGGTATCCAAGTATGGATTTTGCGGCTGTTTGCATGGAGTGGGCAATGCTTTGCCATTGCGCTGATATGTTATCGGGATGAGGAGGGCTTTGATTAAGCAATTGGGCTAGTTGAGTGGAATATGCTGTGGCTATCTGTTGTGATTGCAGCTTACCGATGTCTAACTTTCGTGTTGTGTCTGCTCGTACTTTGTTTGCTACGTTTAAGCGGGTGCGTACCTTTGCTGCAACAAGGTAGTGGTCCGAATCAATGTTTGCGCCTCGGAACGATCGTACATCCAACACGCTCGATGAATGTCTTCCATCTATCACAACATGATCAATTTGGTTTCTTGTTTTCTGATCTGGAGACAGCCAGGTGCCCTTATGAATATCGAGATGATTAAATCTGGTACTGCTAACTACCATGTTTTTTGCAGCTGCAAAGTCTATCAGTCTCATACCATTGTCAGATGTTTCACTGTGGAGACTGAATTTCCCGACTGTTGGGCCAAAGATATTCTCCTTTCCAATTTTGGCATTAAAATCGCCTAGAATGATTTTAATGTCATGGGCAGGGCAACGGTCATATGTTTCTTCTAAGCACTCGTAAAATATATCTTTGGTCTGTTCGTCCTTTTCTTCAGTGGGAGCATGAGCGCAAATAAAGCTGATGTTGAAGAATTTAGCTTTTATTCGAATTGCAGCAAGTCTTTCATTCACTGGAGTGAAGCTGGATACAAGATGTTTTAGTCTCCGACTAACTACGAATCCACAACCAAACTCATGCTTTACGTCATGGCAGCTATAATACAGTGCGTCACCTTTAGGTGTTGTTGTGACGCCTTTCCCAATCCATCGTATTTCCTGTATGGCAGTAATATCGGTCTTGTACTTTTCAAGTACGTCTGCCAATGCGAAGACTGCACCTTCTCTATAAAGAGTGCGAACATTCCAGGTGCAGATTCGCAGATCATGGTCCTTAAAACGTTTGCGGGGTTCGTCAACTTTAGAGGGGTTTGTTTTTCTTTTCTTTCGTTTTTTCATAGTAGGCTGTTTTTTCTAGGGGAGGGTTACTAACCCGACGCCCAAACCCAAGTTTTTAACGTTCTTATGGGTGAACGCGCGGCACATGTTAGCTCACTACCTTTAACGGGTGTTAAAGGCAGTTCCCCAGGTGACACCACGGGGAGGTCAGTGTCCACTTGGGATGAAAGAGGGACCAAGATAAATCCTGGGCTTTGCCATGTTAAAACCGGTCAGGACCGTTCCTTGGTATCTTCCATCCCCTACGTATTTATATATTTATATATTTAAAAAAAAATCTGTGTGCTAATTTTTAAGAAAATATTCTTTTAAGAATGTTTTAATAATGTTTGTTGTTTTTAAAGTATATATTTTTTCCAAATATTTCCAAAGCGTGAAGTCTTAAAAAATATTTTTTAAATATTTTTTAAAATATTTTCTAAGCGTGGATATTTTAAAGATATTTTCCATGTGTGTATTTTTAAAAAACATATATTTTTTAATATTTTCTAAGCGTAATTTTTATAAATGTATATTTATGCATTTTCTAAGCGTGGACCTGAAAAAACATTTTCAATATATTTTCTAAGCGTTTTTTTTTTAATAAAAAAAATGTTTTCTTAAAACGTTTCCTAGGCGTGGATTTGTAAAAATATTTTCTAAGCGTGGATTTGTAAAAATATTTTCTAAGCGTGGATTTGTAAAAATATTTTCTAAGCGTGGATTTTTAGAAAATATTTTCTAAGCGTGGATTTTTAGAAAACATTTTCTATAAATAATTTCTGAAAATGTTCTACGCATGGATTTTTAAAAAAAGTATTTTCTATAAATAGCTTCTAAAAATACTATACGCGTAAATTTTTAGAAAATAATTTCTATAAATAACTTTCGAAAATTGTCTACGCTCGGATTTTTAAAAAAATATTTTCTATAACTAGCTTCCAAAAAATTTTTAAGCGTGGATATTTAAAAAATATTCTTTAAAATATTTTTTTAAGACCAACCCATGGAAATTTTCTTAAAAGATATTTTGTTATCCACGTCTAGAAAATATATTTAAAAATTAGAAAATATCTATAAATAATATTGTTTGAAAAATCCACGCCTAGAAAATATTCATTAAAAATATTTTTTAAGAATCCACACTTGGAAAATATCCTAAAAAAATATTTACTCCACTCAAGCAATCGAAAAAAAAACTAAAAAAATATTTTTTAAAAATCCACGCTTCGAAAATATCCTAAAAAAATATTTTTTTAAAAATCCAAGCCTAGAAAATGTTCATAAAAATATATAGAAAATATAGAATAGAAAATAATCATAAAAACATTTCTTAAAAATCCACGCTTAGAAAATATTCATAATTTTTTTTTTCAAAAACCATGCGAAGAAAGTGTTCATAAAAAATATTTTTTTTTAAAAAATCCCGAACTAGAGAGTATTGATTAAAAATATTTTTAAAAAAATACACGACTATAAAATATGCATAAGAAATATATTTTTGTTTTTTAAATCCGAGACTAGAAAATTTTCATAAAAAATTTTTTTTAAAAATCCAAGCCTAGGAAATATTTTAAAATAATATTTTTTTAAAAATCCAAGCCTAGGAAATATTTTAAAATAATATTTTTTTAAAAATCCAAGCCTAGGAAATATTTTAAAAAATATTTTTTAAAAATCCACGCCTATAAAATATTCATAAAACATATTTTTTAAAAATCCACGCATAGAAAATATTCATAAAAATATGTTTTTTAAATTCATGCCTTGAAAATATTCATAAAAATCCAAGCCTAGAAAAATCCATAAAAAATATACTTTCAAAAATCCACGTCTAGAAAATATTCATAAAAATGTTTGTTTTGTTTTAGTTGAAGATTCAATCATATGATTGTCTAAGTCTGGAGTTTCCCCCATTGGCTTAACTTCATCACTTTCCTCTTTGCAGAGAAAAATGTTTACAAAACGCACTGACAGCTTGCAAAATTAACTGATCGCTACCAATATCATGATTTCATCCCGGCGAAGGGAATTATCAATTGGCTTTTCAGTTTTTGAAATGATGAATTTTTAGTGAAAACCTGAACTCTTTAAGCATCGAGTATTCTCATGTTAATGAGAATGATGCTCACTTTTCGGCTTTCCCAAAAAACACCAGAACAAAATATTTGCAAGCTGACAGCACGATTCAACTAAGAAATCATCGATTTCTGTTAAGTTGAAATAACATCAACACAGTTACCTGTGAGTATGTCGTTGGAATTTTATTTACAAAATTCCGTTTTGCGCGAGCCTTCGCTGTTTTGTGTTTTGTGTCAGTGCGTTTTGTAAACATTTTTCTCTGCAAAGAGGAAAGTGATGAAGTTAAGCCAATGGGGGAAACTCCAGACTTAGACAATCATTCATAAAAATGTTTAAAAAAAACACGGCAAGAAATTATTCGTAATTTTTTTTTTTTTAAATCCCGGTCTAGACATTGATTAAATTTTTTAATTTTTTTTTTCAAAATCCACGCCTAGAAAATTTTCATAGAAAATATTTTTTAAAAATCCGAGACTAGAAAATATTCATAAAAAATATTTTTTAAAAATACACGCCTAGAAAATTTTCATAGCAAATATTTTTTAAAAATCCGAGACTAGAAAATATTCATAAAAAATATTTTTTAAAAATCCACGCCTAAAAAATATTCATAAAAAATATTTTTTAAAATTCCACGCCAAGAAAATATTCATAAAAAATACTTTTTAAAAATTCAAGCCTAGAAAATATTTTTTAAAAATCCACGCCAACAAAACATTCATAAAAAATATTTTTTAAAAATCCACGCCAACAAAACATTCATAAAAAATATTTTTAAAAATCCACGCCTAGAAAATATTCATAAATAATCCACGCCTAGAAAATATTCATAAAAAATATTTTTTAAAAATCCATGCTTAAAAAAAATCATAAAAATATTTTTTAAAAATCCACACAAAGAAAATATTCATAAAAAATAATTTTTTACAAATCCACGCCTAGAAAATATTCACAAAAAATAAAAAATGTTTTTTTTAAACTACGTCAAGAAAATATTCATAAAAAATATTTTTTAAAAATCCCGGCCTAGAAAATATTGATTAAAATATTTTTTAAAAATCCAGGCCTAGAAAATATTCATAAGAAATATTTTTTTTTTTTAAATCCGAGACTAGAATATATTCGTAAAAATATTTTCTAAAAATCCACGCTTAGAAAATATTTCTAAAAATGTTTTATTTAAAAAAACCACGCCAAGAAAATATTCATAAAAAATATGTTTTTAAAAGTCACGGTATAGAAAATAATTATTAAAAATATTTTTTTTAAATCCACGCCTAGAAAATATTCATAAGAAATATTTTTTTAAAAATCCGAGACTAGAAAATATTCATAAAAATATTTTTTAAAAATCCAGGCCTAGAGACTATTCATAAGAAATATTTTTTAAAAATTCACGCCTAGAATATATTCACAAGAAATATTTTTTAAAACATCCATGCATGGAATATATTTTTTAAAAATATTTTTTTTAAATCCACGCCCAGAAAATATCCTTAAAAATATTTTTTAAAATCCACGCTCAGAAAATATTCATAAAATATATTTTATAATATTTTTTAAAAATCCACGCATAGAAAATATTCATAAAAAATATTTTTTTTTTTTTGAAAATTCACGCCTATAATATATTCATAACAAATATTTTTTAAAAATCCACGCATAGAAAATATTCAAAAATTATTTTTTAAAAATCCAAGACCAGAAAATACTCATAAAACATATTTATTAAAAATGCACGCTAGAAAAAATTCATAAGAAATATTTTTAAAAAATCCACGCTTAGAAAATATTTTTAAATTTGTTTTTTAAATCCACGCCTAGAAAATATTAATAAAAAATATTTGTTTAAAAATCCCTGCCTAGAAAATATTCATTAGAAATAAATTTAAAAAATCCACGCCTAGAAAAAAATCCAAGCCTAGCAAATATTCATAAAAATATTTTTTTTTAAAATCCACGACCAGAAAATATTCATAAAAAATGTTTTTTTTTCTTCTTCTTTATTTGCACATTCGTTTTCCGAATATTAGCGACCAATACAATTTAATTACATTTTACAAATATACATTATTTGTTTTTATAAATTATTTATCAAATCGGTTAATCCCTCTCAGTCTCTCGCCATGCGTAATAGATTTGTGACATCTCAAATACCAGTCCATTTTTTTAAACCACGCCAAGAAAATATTCATGAAAAATATTTTTTAAAAAATTTTTAATAACCCAAGCCGAGAAATATTCAAAAATTATTTTTGAAAATCCACGCCCAGGAAATATTCATAAAAAATATTTCTTAAAACTCCACGTTTAGAAAAAATGCATAACAAATATTTTTAAAAATCCACGCATAGAAAATATTCATAAAAATATTTTTTAAAATCCACGACCAGAAAATGCTCATAAAAAATATTTTTTAAAAATGCACACCTAGAAAATATTCATAAGAATTATTTTTTAAAAAATCCTCGCTTGGAAAATGTTTTCTTTTATAATAATAGAACATATTTTTTTTAATCCAGGCCTAGAAAATATTCTTTAAAATAATTTTTAAAAATTCACGCCTAGAAAATATTCATAAAAATATTTTTTTTTAAAAATCCAAGCCTAGAAAATATTCATAAAAATATTTTTTAAAAATCTACTACCAAAAAATATTCATAAATTTTTTTTTTTTAAATCTAAGCTTAGAAAATATTTTTTTTTTTAAATCCACGCTTGGAAAATATTTTTATAAAATATTTTTTTTTTAAATTCACGCCCAGAAAATATTCATAAAAAATATTTTTTTAAAAATCCACTCCCAGAAAATATTCATAAATATATTTCTTTTAAAAATCCACGCTTAGAAAATTTTATTAAAAATATTTTTTAGAAATTCCACGCTTGGAAAATATTTTTAAAAATATTTTTTTTAAATCCACGCCTAGAAACTATTCATAATTTTTTTTTAAATCCACTGAATATTTTATATATTCATAAAAATATTAAAAATAAAAAAATATATTTATTAAAAATATTTTTTAAAATCCACGCTTATAAAATATTCATAAAAATATTAAAAATAAAAAAAATATATTTATTAAAAATATTTTTTAAAAATCCACGCTTATAAAATATTCATAAAAATATTAAAAATGAAAAAATATATTTATTACAAATATTTTTTAAAAATCCACGCTTATAAAATATTCATAAAAATATTAAAAATAAAAAATATATTTATTAAAAATATTTTTTAAAAATCCACGCTTATAAAATATTCATAAGAATATTAAAAATAAAAACATATATTTATTAAAAATATTTTTTAAAAATCCACGCCTAGAAAATATTCATAAGAAATATTTTTTTTTTTAAAATCAACGATTGGAAAATATTTTTTAAAAACCCGCGGTTGTAAAATATCTTTTAAAAATATTTTTGAAAATCCATACTTATTCTTAAAAAATATTAGTTTAAATCCACGCCTTGGAAAAATTCTTAAAAAATATTTATTTAAATCTACGCCTTGGAAAAATGCTTAAAAAATATTTGTTTAAATCCACGCCTTGGAAAATTTCTTAAAAAATATTTGTTTAAATCCACGCCTAGAAACTATTACTAAAAATATTTTTTAAAAATTCCACGCCTAGAAAATATTATTAAAAATATGTTATAAAAATTCCACCCCTAGAAAATATTTTTAAAAATATTTTTTAAAAATTCCACGCCTAGAGAATATTCTTAAAAAATATTTTTTAAAAGCCCATGCTTAAAGAAAATTCTTAAAAAATATTTTTTTTTTTTTAAAAAAACCCACGCTTAGAGAATTTTCCTTAACAAATCTTCTTTTTGAAATCCACGTCTAAAAAATATTTTAGAAAAATATTTTTTTTTAAATCCATGCCTTGAAAATATTCTTTAATTTTTTTTTTTAAATTCGCAAAAATGATTTAAAAATCAGAATTTTTGTCCTATAAAATTTTTTAAAAATATTTATTTATAGATCCAAAAATATCCTGAAAAACCTTTATAATAGCAAAAACTTCTTAAATGGTAATCGCTTATTGTGACAGAAAATTCTTTAAAGATTATGATGACCATAATTCTTAAAAAATTATGTTTATGGTTGCCATTTTTTTAAATACATTTTTATTGTGGCTAAAGTATTTATTAAAAAATACCCACATATGATGACTAAAAAAATTTTCGGAAAATTTTGTTGGCTCCAAAATGAGTTTCAAAATCCCCCATAAAAATCGTCATTTTTGGTCCCACACAAATCCTTAAAAAGTCAAAATTTTTGGTCTCCGCGAAAGTTTTTTAAAAATAGCCTTTATAGTCCCCACAAAAGTATTTATAAGCCCCATTTTTGTCCCTAAAAAGTCTTAAAGAAATCCTCATGTTTGGTCCCCAGAAAAATCTTTTCCATTTTTTCGTTCCCAAACAAAATATTTGGTCCCAAAAAACTACGTTAAAAAGTAACCAAATATTCTAAAAATTCAGCAAACCATTCCTTAAAAAATACCCATTTGTGATCCCAAATATTTCTTAAAAAATTTCAAATTTTAGGCCTCAAAAAATTTCTTTAAAAATTTAAATTTTTTATATTGACCAAACAAATTATTTAAAAAATTTACTTTTATGGTGAACAAAAAATTCGTTAAAACCACTATTATGGTGACCAACAAATTCTTAAAAAATCCACTTTTATCGTGACAACAAAATTCTTTAAAAAAATCTACTTTTATGGTGGCCAAAAAATTCTTTAACAAATCCAGGTGACCAAAAATTATTTAAAAAATCCACGGTGGCTAAAAAAATCCACGTCTATGCTGACCAAAAAATAAAAAATTTTTAAAAATGCTCGTCTATGCTGACCAAAAAAAACTTTAAAAAATGCACGTCTATGGTGGCCAAAAAAGTCTTTGAAAAATTTAAGTCTATGGTGGCCAGAAAAAAATTTTTAAAAAATCCATATTTATAATGGTCCTAAAATTCTTTAAAAAATCTATAATTCTTTTTTAAATATTCTATATTATTTTTGTAGAGCATAGCGTATAAGTAGTGTCGTGACTTATACGCCACATAGTTATATACCTGTAAGCAATTTCAATTAGCATTGCTGTTTGAGTTTTCTAAAATCATCATTGCAATTCATTACTTAAACCTGAATAAATATTCTGCAGTTTCAACATATTTGCATAAACTTTAGAAATTAAATCACATCGTTTAGTTTCAATTTACATAGCTAATAACAATATGCAAAAGCTTGAAATCAGGTTAATGTTAATATATTCACAAAAAATATTACTGCCACTTCATTAGAGTGTTAAGCATGCATTTCGAAATCAGCAGTAGAAAAAGATGAAAGAAAGAAATCAATTCAATTCATTTGCATTTTTTCTCTAATTGCCGACAAATGCCAATTTTTCATGGCTCAACTCATTTAGCCAAAGAGTTTTACAGTCATGTAAGCTATGCTTGCATTAATTTTTTTCTTAATGGCTTAAAGGTTTGGCTTTCTTCTTGAAGGCAGTGGGGAATACTAAGTTTCTTCCTATCGCTTGCCTGCCATGACTGCCAGTCTGCTTACCTCAAATTTGTAAATCAAAAACCTTGAAAGTTCTTGTATGTATGTGTAAGCCAAAGAGTAAGCCCGCCAAAAAAAAAATATTATGGTTAGAAACTTTTATCCATGGCAAAAGTTTTATTAGCAGGGCGCAAAGTAATTGCCATACCAGGTAGGTTGCAAGCTGGCTGACTGGTTTTGTCGATAACAAAACCCCAGTATTTTCTGCTGCTTTACACATCATGATATACTTCAAAACATCAGCACAAGTTTCTTCTTGCGGTTATAATAGCTACCTAAGACCAACTTAGCTCTGCCACAGTTGAATGATGATGTGAAACAATAGCTTTTGAAGGCACCGCAAAATATTTCAACATTAAACAAGACTAAAAGAATAAAGTATTAAAGTTATGATTTGTTAGAGTATTTTTTGGCGGTGGTACTTCCTTCCTCCTCTACTCTCTCCCTCTCTCTTCCAAATCCACAATGTGGGCTAATAATGTGTTGCTTTCTACTGCTTTGGCTTGAGTTCATGTTAACATTATCGTAAAGTTTAGTGGCAACATAAAACTTAATCTCTGTAAAAAGATCTAAATAATAACTACAAAACATAAAACAGCCGGAACAAGAACACCATGCCATTCATGGAATGGAATGGGAAACGGAAATACTTTGGCAAGCAACGTAGCAACTATTATGTGGAGTAAAATAATTGAAAGTAGAGCTATAGCTTAATAGGCTTGGTAATTATATGATGAAGTTTTGAAATTTTTGTGATATGGTTGGTTAGCAGAGTGACGGGGGAAGTAATTAAAAGCTTATTTTTACTCACTCTCCCCTAAGCAATAGAAACGATTGCAATAAAAATCGAAAAGCTATTCTTTAAATATGTGGCTTATGAGTGACGACGCCACTCATACGCCACGTGGTACAGCAATAATCAGCAGGAGAACTTTAATTAAAAATTCATTTATTTAAAAATTCAGAAATTTTATTGAAGAGGCCACCATAGACGTCGATTAGATTAAATTAATTTTTAGGCCATCATAAAAGTGGATTTTTTTAAAGAATTTTTTAGCTACAATAAACGTGGATTTTAAAGAATTTTTAGGCCACCATAAACATGGTTTTTTAATTTTTTTGGCCACCATAAACGTGGGTTTTTAAAAGAATTTTTTGGCAGCCATAAACGTGGTTTTTAAAGAATTTTTTGCACCATTAACGTGGTTTTTTAAATATTTTTTTGACCACCATAACGTGGATTTTTTAAAGATTTTTTTGGCAGCCATAAACGTGGATTTTAAAGAATTTTTGGGCACCATTAACGTGGTTTTTTAAATATTTTTTTGGCCACCATAAAAGTGGATTTTTTAAAGAATTTTTTTGGCCACCATAAACGTGGATTTTTTAAAGAATTTTTTTGGCCACCAAAAATTGCGACTTTTAAAGAATTTTTTGGCCACCAAAAATTGCGACTTTTAAAGAATGTTTTGGCCACCAAAAGTTAAAAATTAAAAATTCATTTATTTAAAAATTCAGAAATTTTATTGAAGAGGCCACCATAGACGTCGATTAGATTAAATTAATTTTTAGGCCATCATAAAAGTGGATTTTTTAAAGAATTTTTTAGCTACAATAAACGTGGATTTTAAAGAATTTTTGGGCCACCATAAACATGGTTTTTTTAATTTTTTTGGCCACCATAAACGTGGATTTTTAAAAGAATTTTTTGCAGCCATAAACGTGGTTTTTAAAGAATTTTTGGGCACCATTAACGTGGGTTTTTAAAGATTTTTTTTTGGCCACCATAAACGTGGATTTTTTAAAGAATTTTTTTTTTGGCCACCATAAACGTGGATTTTTTAAAGAATTTTTTTGGCCACCATAATCGTGGATTTTTGAAAGAATTTTTTTGGCCACCATAAACGTGGATTTTTTAAAAATTTTTTTTTGGCCACCATAAACGTGGATTTTTTAAAGAATTTTTTTGGCCACCATAAACGTGGATTTTTTAAAGAATTTTTTTTGGCCACCATAAACGTGGATTTTTTAAAGAATTTTTTTTGGTCACCATAAACGTGGATTTTTTAAAGAATTTTTTTTTGGCCACCATAAACGTGGATTTTTTAAAGAATTTTTTTTGGCCACCATAAACGTGGATTTTTTAAAGAATTTTTTTGGTCACCATAAACGTGGGTTTTTAAAGAATTTTTTTTGGTCACCAAAAATTGCGACTTTTAAAGAATTTTTTTGGCCACCAAAAATTGCGACTTTTAAAGAATTTTTTGGCCACCAAAAGTTGCGACTTTTAAAGAATTTTTTGGCCACCAAAAGTTGCGACTTTTAAAGAATTTTTTGGCCACCAAAAGTTGCGACTTTTAAAGAATTTTTTGGCCACCAAAAATTGCGACTTTTAAAGAATTTTTTGGCCACCAAAAATTGCGACTTTTAAAGAATTTTTTGGCAACCAAAAATTGCGACTTTTAAAAGAATTTTTTGAGTTGAAGAAAATTTCTTTAAAAAATCCACGTTTATTGGCCTCTTTGAGTTGAAGAAAATTTCTTTAAAAAATCCACGTTTATTGGCCTCTTTGAGTTGAAATAAATTTCTTTAAAAAATCCACGTTTATCGGCCTCTTTGAGTTGAAGAAAATTTCTTTAAAAAATCCACGTTTATTGGCCTCTATGAGTTGAAGAAAATTTCTTTAAAAAATCCAGGTTTATTGACCTCTTTAAGTTGAAGAAAATTTCTTAAAAAAATCCACGTTTATTGGCCTCTTTGAGTTGAAGAAAATTTCTTAAAAAATCCAGGTTTATTGACCTCTTTAAGTTGAAGAAAATTTCTTAAAAAAATCCACGTTTATTGGCCTCTTTGAGTTGAAGAAAATTTCTTTAAAAAATCCACGTTTATTGGCCTCTTTGAGTTGAAGAAAATTTCTTTAAAAAATCCACGTTTATTGGCCTCTTTGAGTTGAAGAAAATTTCTTTAAAAAATCCAGGTTTATTGACCTCTTTAAGTTGAAGAAAATTTCTTAAAAAATCCACGTTTATTGGCCTCTTTGAGTTGAAGAAAATTTCTTTAAAAAATTCACGTTTATTGGCCTCTTTGAGTTGAAGAAAATTTCTTAAAAAAATCCAGGTTTATTGACCTCTTTAAGTTGAAGAAAATTTCTTAAAAAAATCCACGTTTATTGGCCTCTTTGAGTTGAAGAAAATTTCTTTAAAAAATCCACGTTTATTGGCCTCTTTGAGTTGAAGAAAATTTCTTTAAAAAATCCACGTTTATTGGCCTCTTTGAGTTGAAGAAAATTTCTTTAAAAAATCCACGTTTATTGGCCTCTTTAAGTTGAAGAAAATTTCTTTAAAAAATCCACGTTTATTGGCCTCTTAGAGTTGAAGAAAATTTCTTTAAAAAATCCACGTTTATTGGCCTCTTTGAGTTGAAGAAAATTTCTTTAAAAAATCCACGTTTATTGGCCTCTTTGAGTTGAAGAAAATTTCTTTAAAAAATCCACGTTTATTGGCCTCTTTGAGTTGAAGAAAATTTCTTTAAAAAATCCACGTTTATTGGCCTCTTTGAGTTGAAGAAAATTTCTTTCAAAAATCCAGGTTTATTGACCTCTTTAAGTTGAAGAAAATTTCTTTAAAAAATCCACGTTTATTGGCCTCTTTGAGTTGAAGAAAATTTCTTTAAAAAAATCCACGTATATTGGCCTCTTTGAGTTGAAGAAAATTTCTTTAAAAAATCCACGTTTATTGGCCTCTTTGAGTTGAAGAAAATTTCTTTAAAAAAATCCACGTTTATTGGCCTCTTTGAGTTGAAGAAAATTTCTTTAAAAAATCCACGTTTATTGACCTTTTTATTTTAAAATTTCAGTAAAATTTTAATACAAATACAAATAGATAACATAAATCCATTTATATATTTTTATTTTTTTGTTAACTCATAAAGTTAGTATTAAAGCTTCCTTCTGCTGTATTCTCTTATCAGCAGCAGTAAAACATAAACAAGAACGCGAAGCAGCAACAAAATCAACACAAATAAGCCCAGAGTATTTTATTTTCGCGAAATATCCATTCATCTATATGTGAGCAGTCAGCCGCCAATGGGTGTTACCAAAACCTCTTAAAATTTATTCACATGGTTGGACATATGGGAGAGTCGGTCATAGAGTAGCAGCAGCAGTAGCAGGAGAAGTAAAACAAAAAATGGTTTTAAGGTATTTAGCTGTTGGCCAAATGCCTGCTAGCCAGCCGTTGATTGCCTGGAGGTGGTAGTCATGATGAATCAGCTGTGTGGTACACTAGTAAACACATGGAAATGATGGGAATGTGTGTGTGTGCTGTTCTACTAAAATACATATACCCGTTTTAGCCTTGTAATACTTTTTTCTATATAATTTTCTAAAGCCCTCACATGGCTCTGGCATTGCTTCAAGTTGGCCAACAATGCATTTGTGTTTGTATGTGTGTGTGCATTTGTTATGAGTACATGTGGGACAATGTAGTTTTGTGTTCTTTTTTTGTGCTTCTATTTAGTTATTTTTGTGATTTTATTTTTCTTTCTTATTTTCCTGTTGTTGCAATTTTTTTTGCTGCAAACAATTTTTCCATTAACATGCTTAAGTTGCTTACTTTTTTACTAGGAATTTGTAGAAAATGGTTTTTTCACAACCACTCAGTAGTTCGTTTCCCTTATTTGTGAATTTATTTTTTTTATCAGCATTTTTGCAATGCCACATGAGGCAGAATTTTATTTCCACAATATGGTTTAATTCTCAGAAAATTCATAGAAGAAATATGTGGTGGTTGGAAAGAGATTTATGATGAATTATTAAATTTATTTGTGTCATTCATATCCTTTTGAAAATACATAACTAAGTATTTATTCATAAAACAGAAACGTTATCCATAAATAGAAGCACATGTGCGTATAAGTAATGACAGAACTAATACACCCACTATACTTATGGCGAATGATGGATGATATCACTTATACGCGCAGTGGAATAAAAATAATTTTTCCTAATTCTTTAATGTGGTCTCTTGCAAAAACCAAAAAGTGTCTTCAATGTGGAAAAGGTCCATAAGAAATGTTCCTGAGCCCATATGGAACGATAAACGTGGATTTTTTAATAAAAATGTTCTTCATATCAAAAAGAACCAAAAACGTGAATTTTTTAAAGATATTTTCATGACCTCCAAGAGGAGCATAAACGCGGAGTTTTTAAAAACATTTTCTTCACATCAAAAAGGCAAATAAAAGTGGATTTTTTAAAGAAATTTTCATCAACCCAAAAAAGCCAATAAACGTGGATTTTTTAAAGAAATGTTCTTCAACTCAAAAAGTCCAATGAAGGTGGTTTTTTTAAAGAAATTTTCTTGAACTCAAGGGGGCCAATAAACGTGGATTTTTTAAAGAAATTTTCTTCAACTCAAAAGACCAATAAACGTGGATTTTTTAAAGAAATTTTCTTCAACTCAAAGAGGCCAATAAACGTGGATTTTTTAAAGAAATTTTCTTCAACTCAAAGAGGCCAATAAACGTGGATTTTTTAAAGAATTTTCTTCAACTCAAAGAGGCCAATAAACGTGGATTTTTTAAAGAAATTTTCTTCAACTCAAAGAGGCCAGTAAACGTGGATTTTTTAAACAAATTTTCTTCAACTCAAAGAGGCCAATAAACATGGATTGTTTAAAGAAATTTTCTTCAACTCAAAGAGGCCAATAAACGTGGATTTTTTAAAGAAATTTTCTTCAACTCAAAGAGGCCAATAAACGTGGATTTTTTAAAGAAATTTTCTTCAACTCAAAGAGGCCAATAAACGTGGATTTTTTAAAGAAATTTTCTTCAACTCAAAGAGGCCAGTAAACGTGGATTTTTTAAAGAAATTTTCTTCAACTCAAAGAGGCCAATAAACATGGATTTTTTAAAGAAATTTTCTTCAACTCAAAGAGGCCAATAAACGTGGATTTTTTAAAGAAATTTTCTTCAACTCAAAGAGGCCAATAAACGTGGATTTTTTAAAGAATTTTCTTCAACTCAAAGAGGCCAGTAAACGTGGATTTTTTAAAGAAATTTTCTTCAACTCAAAGAGGCCAATAAACATGGATTTTTTAAAGAAATTTTCTTCAACTCAAAGAGGCCAATAAACGTGGATTTTTTAAAGAAATTTTCTTCAACTCAAAGAGGCCAATAAACGTGGTTTTTTTAAAGAAATTTTCTTCAACTCAAAGAGGCCAGTAAACGTGGATTTTTTAAAGAAATTTTCTTCAACTCAAAGAGGCCAATAAACATGGATTTTTTAAAGAAATTTTATTCAACTTAAAGAGGCCAATAAACGTGGATTTTTTAAAGAAATTTTCTTCAACTCAAAGAGGCCAATAAACGTGGATTTTTTAAAGAAATTTTCTTCAACTCAAAGAGGCCAATAAACGTGGATTTTTTAAAGAAATTTTCTTCAACTCAAAGAGGCCAGTAAACGTGGATTTTTTAAAGAAATTTTCTTCAACTCAAAGAGGCCAATAAACGTGGATTTTTTAAAGAAATTTTCTTCAACTCAAAGAGGTCAATAAACGTGGATTTTTTAAAGAAATTTTCTTCAACTCAAAGAGGCCAATAAACGTGGATTTTTTAAAGAAATTTTCTTCAACTCAAAGAGGCCAATAAACGTGGATTTTTTAAAGAAATTTTCTTCAACTCAAAGAGTGCAAAAATTTTGATTTTTTAAAGAAATATTCGACAAATCAAATAGGGCAATACACGTGGATTTTTAAAAGAAATTTTCTTCAACTCATAGAGTCCAATAAACGTGGATTTTATAAAGAAATTTTTTTCAACTCAAAGTGGCCAATAAACGTGGATTTTTTAAAGAAATTTTCTTCAACTCAAAGAGGCCAATAAACGTGGATTTTTTAAAGAAATGTGCTTCGCCTCAAATACGCCAATAAACGTGGATTTTTTAAAGAAATTTTCTTCAACTCAAAGAGTCCAAAAATTTTGATTTTTTAAAGAAATTTTCTTCAACTCAAAGAGGCCAATAAACGTGGATTTTTTAAAGAAATTTTCTTCAACTCAAAGAGGCCAATAAACGTGGATTTTTTAAAGAAATTTTCTTCAACTCAAAGAGGCCAATAAACGTGGATTTTTTAAAGAAATTTTCTTCAATTCAAAGAGGCCAATAAACGTGGATTTTTTAAAGAAATTTTCTTCAACTCAAAGAGGCCAATAAACGTGGATTTTTTGAAGAAATTTTCTTCAACTCAAAGAGGCCAATAAACGTGGTTTTTTTTAAAGAATTTTTCTTCAACTCAAAGAGGCCAATAAACGTGGATTTTTTAAAGAAATTTTCTTCAACTCAAAGAGGCCAATAAAAGTGGATTTTTTAAAGAAATTTTCTTCAACTCAAAGAGGCCAATAAACGTGGATTTTTTAAAGAAATTTTCTTCAACTCAAAGAGGCCAATAAACGTGGATTTTTTAAAGAAATTTTCATCAACTCAAAGAGGCCAATAAACGTGGATTTTTTAAAGAAATTTTCTTCAACTCAAAGAGGCCAATAAACGTGGATTTTTTAAAGAAATTTTCATCAACTCAAAAGGGCCAATAAACGTGGATTTTTAAAGAAATTTTCTTCAACTCAAAGAGGCCAATAAACGTGGATTTTATAAAGAAATTTTATTCAACTCAAAGTGGCCAATAAACGTGGATTTTTTAAAGAAATTTTCTTCAACTCAAAGAGGCCAATAAACGTGGATTTTTTAAAGAAATTTTCTTCAACTCAAAGAGGCCAATAAACGTGGATTTTTTAAAGAAATTTTCTTCAACTCAAAGAGGCCAATAAACGTGGATTTTTTAAAGAAATTTTCTTCAACTCAAAGAGGCCAATAAAGGTGGATTTTTTAAAGAAATTTTCTTCAACTCAAAGAGGCCAATAAACGTGGATTTTTTAAAGAAATTTTCTTCAACTCAAAGAGGCCAATAAACGTGGATTTTTTAAAGAAATTTTCTTCAACTCAAAGAGGCCAATAAACGTGGATTTTTTAAAGAAATTTTCTTCAACTCAAAGAGCCCAATAAACGTGGATTTTTTAAAGAAATTTTCTTCAACTCAAAGAGCCCAATAAACGTGGATTTTTTAAAGAAATTTTCTTCAACTCAAAGAGCCAATAAACGTGGATTTTTTAAAGAAATTTTCTTCAACTCAAAGAGCCCAATAAACGTGGATTTTTTAAAGAAATTTTCTTCAACTCAAAGAGCCCAATAAACGTGGATTTTTTAAAGAAATTTTCTTCAACTCAAAGAGGACCATAAACGTGGATTTTTAAAAGAAATTTTCTTCACCTCCAAGAGGACCATAAACGTGGATTTTTAAAAGAAATTTTCTTCACCTCCAAGAGGAAATTTTCTTAATCTCAAACGTGGATATTTTAAAGAAATTTTCTTAACCTCAAACAGAACCATAAACGTGGATTTTTTTAAAGAAATTGTTTGTCCTCAAAGAGGCCAATATACGTGGATTTTTTAAAGAAATTTTCTTCAACTCAAAGAGGCCAATAAACGCAAATATTTAATAGGAAATTACTTCAACTTAAAGAGGCCAATAATGGCGGATTTTCAAAGAAATTTTCTTCACCTTTAAGAGGCCAAAAATGTGGATTTTCAAAGAAATTTTCTTCAACTCGAAGAGGCCACGCCTTTTGATTGCCTTTTGAAAAAATGTTTTTTAAAAATCAACTCCTTTTTTTTAAAAAAATTGATGCCTTGGAAAAAATATTTTTTTTAAAAATCCACGCCTTGGAATGGCCTTTTGAAAAAATATTTTTTTAAAAATCCACGCCTTGGAATGGCCTTTTGAAAAAATATTTTTTTTAAAAATCCACGCCTTGGAATGGCCTTTTGAAAAAATATTTTTTTTTAAAATCCACGCCTTGGTATGGCCTTTTGAAAAAAATATTTTTTAAAAATCCACGCCTTGGTATGGCCTTTTGAAAAAAATATTTTTTAAAAATCCACGCCTTGGTATGGCCTTTTGAAAAAAATATTTTTTAAAAATCCACGCCTTGGTATGGCCTTTTGAAAAAAATATTTTTTAAAAATCCACGCCTTGGTATGGCCTTTTGAAAAAAATATTTTTTAAAAATCCACGCCTTGGTATGGCCTTTTGAAAAAAATATTTTTTAAAAATCCACGCCTTGGTATGGCCTTTTGAAAAAAATATTTTTTAAAAATCCACGCCTTGGTATGGCCTTTTGAAAAAAATATTTTTTAAAAATCCACGCCTTGGTATGGCCTTTTGAAAAAAATATTTTTTAAAAATCCACGCCTTGGTATGGCCTTTTGAAAAAAATATTTTTTAAAAATCCACGAGTTTGAATGGGCTTTAAAAAAATATATATATATATATATATATATATATATATATATATATATATATATATATATATATATATATATATATATATATATATTAAAAGTCCACGCCTATTGAAGGCCTTTGAAAAAATATTTTTTTTTTAAAAATCCACGCCTTTGTATGGCCATTTGAAAAAATATTTTTTTAAAAATCCACGCCTTGGTATGGCCTTTTGAAAAAATATTTTTTTAAAAATCCATATATATATATATATATATATATATATATATATATATATATATATATATATTAAAAGTCCACGCCTATTGAAGGCCTTTGAAAAAATATTTTTTTAAAAATCCACGCTTTTCGATGGGCTTTTGAAAACACATTTTTTTAATTTATATATTTCTTTGAAATATCCATTACTTTGTGGCGTATAAGTATTGCCCAAACACATACGTCCCAATGACCTTATTTTCATACCTTTCTTGTTATATTTTATCAAATTTAATGCAACATTAATTATGAGAAAATATAGTATTATAATTTTATAATACCCTTCCTATAAATTTCTCTTCATTATTAAGTCTCCACCTTGTTCTACCCTCTGACACAATTGTGTCATTCTTCATTTGTATTAATTTTAATTTCCAATAATAAAGAAATACATATATTTTCGACAAGAGAGAAAACCCTGCAATAAAATTTAAATTGTATGTTCATTCATTGCAGCAACAAAAACAAAGTTGTTGAATTCTCTGACAATAACAATTTGAAATAACCAAACAGTAGCATGAAAAATGCTTCAGCAAATTTCATCTGCAATATCTGGAAAATAGGATGCCACCACCATCACCACCACCACCATTTACAACGAAAACATTTTACTGGCATTTTACAAAAATCTGGAAATGGAATAAAATTATAAATAAGTTGTTGCAGCTGCAATGAAATCATTTCGTTGTAGGACAGCCACCAGTACGAAGAGGAGAAGCCACATCAGCACTTCTTTTAGCAACACGTCCAAATCACCTGTAAGAACACCATCATTCTCATCATCAACACTGGCTGATAAGGACACTGGTGGCAGTGGCAGCCAACAAACCTGAACCACCATCAGCAACAACAACAATAGCAACGACAATGAAATTTAACACTTTAATTACATTCAGCAGCAAATGCAGTATTCGCCCCACACCGGTTATGTCGTTGATGGTTCTGCTGTTGCCTTGGGTC